>NC_055994.1:97575140-97947755 GCF_018446385.1 Zingiber officinale | reverse complement strand
GGCTCTTGGTTTTCCTCATGAGGTGGCACATGCATAAGCTAACCTTGATGATGTGGAACATCATCATTAGCCCACTCTATGTCAACTCACAAATAAGGTGGCAAATGGTCAAGTCAAACTTGACCCTTCATCTTCCTCTCAAGTCAAGTCAAACTTGACCTCTTTATCTCCCATGGTTGATCAAATCTAACCATTGGTTTAAGTCAATTTAATATAATAAATCTCTATTCATTAATTAAATTGATTCAATGAAATATAATCTAAATTAAATCCATTGAACACATGAATCAAATCGAGTCTAACTCAATTAGTTTAATTTGGATTATTCTTAATCAATTTGGTTCATCACATAAACCTAATCCTCTTGGTTCATCATATGAACCTATTCTCCATCTAATTGCCCTTTGTGTGTGACCCTATAGGTTCTTGTAACATTGGCAATGCTCCTAAACCCATTTAGAAGCATAAGTAATGAGCAATATCTAATAACACATCATTACTACCCAAGTTACAAGAATGTTGAGATCCAACATCACCTTGTGACTACTAATTGTGACTCTTCACAATATATGACAAGTGTCCTTCTATCCTTGACATCTAGATTGATCAATGTGAGGCATAGACCGTGTCATCCTCTAATCAATCTAAATCTTGAACTCCAAGTAGACTCACTCTAATCAAATGAGCTCAATAGCTCATATTGACTCACTTGGGCATGACCATGCACTTAGTGGTCTCACTCTATCAAGAATAACAATGTCACTCCCGTTATATAGGAGAGATAGATCCCATCTACATCACTCACATCCCTCGGCATAATTTGTTACATACCCAGTAATCGCCTTTATGGTCCACCCAGTTATGGGTGACGTTTGACGAAGCCAAAGTATGCAACTCCTTATGTAGGGAACCATGGTGACTTCAGGTCGAAGGACTAATAATCATACTAATAGCCACATGAGAAAGTATATGACACTCATATAACGATCCATGATATTTTCTCATGGCGGGTCATTTAGTATACATTCTCCAATGCATACCAATGTGTCAACTTGATATCTCTATATCCATGACTTGTGAGATCAAGTCATCGAGTTGACCTACATGCTAGTCTCGTCGCATTAACATTGTCCCTGAATGTTAATACTTGACTAGGAATGATTAAGAGTAGTGTTCTCTATATCATCTCACTATCGATTCAACCAATCGATTGATATAGATAAGAACCTTCTACTCAAGGACGCTATTATACTTAGTTATTTGGCACCAATACAAGTAAGTATAATAACCAAAATAAATGCCTTTATATATATATAGGAATATGATACAATAAGTCCATACAACAATCATCATATGATTGACTCTAGGGCTCTAACTAACAACAAGTAAGCAGGCATATAAGCATTTTTCCATAAAACATTAAACTATGAGTATCACGCAACATTATTTTGAGTATCCTTCAATCATTACATTATGGAACATTTTCCTTTAGCATTTATCATTCTTAGGTGGAGATACATTAGTCATCCTTTATCCTTTGTTCGATTGATCAATCTGGTTAACCATGGTATCAAGTGGCGGGGCATCAACAACTCTCGTCACTGGGCCATAGCCAAATATGGAAATCTGATATTGGGTCCCTCTGGGGCCTTGGCTTTCATAGAATTTCCTTTAATCCTTCTCATTATTATTTATATATATACATATCCTTTCCATTAAGGTAGTCAGACATCATAACTCTAGCACATCCTATTAGTCTACGTAAAGTCTAATAAACATATATATCATTAAACTTTGCAATACTCAATACACATGCACATCATTAATCTATAAAAAGTCTAATAAGCATGTATAACATTAATCTACGTAAAGCCCAATAAACATGCTTATCATTAATCTACAAAAGTCTAATAAACATGTATAACATTAATCTACGTAAAGCCCATTAAACATGCATATCATTATTCTACAAAGAAGTCTAATAAACATACATATCATTAATTTATGTAAAGTTCAATAAACATGCATATCATTAAACTACATGAAGCTAAACAATCATTTACAGTACTCATTTATTTTATTGTGTTGCGATTACTTATGGCAATGCCACGACACCTAACTTCCTTGGACAAAAAGGTGACCAACTATTCGTCAAACTTGCTGTTCACTCTTCCCAACACCCATCCGAAAATCTACTACATACTACCCTCGAACACCCCTCAAAATAGGTTACCCACGATCTCAAACAACACTCCAAAAAAAATCTGCTACATACCAGCACCCCTCAAAAATGGCTACACACGTCCTCAAACAACTTCTAGAAATCTGCCATATACCTCCCTCAAGCACCCCTCAAAATCTGCTGCACACGACCTCGAACAACCTTCCAGAAATCTGCTATGTACCCCCCTCCAGCACCCCTCAAAAACTATTACACACGACCTCAAACAACTTCCAGAAATCTGTTATGTACCTCCCTCAAGTACCCCTCGAAATCTACTGCACACGAACTCGAACAACCTTCCAGAAATCTATGTACCCCCCTCCAGCACCTCTCAAAATCTGCTGCATACGGTCTCGAACAACCCTCCATAAATCTGTTACTCCTAGCCTTCAAATCCACCTCGAAAACCTGCTGTAAATAATCCAAATATCTCCCAATTCCTACTACTTGAAGCCCTCCATCCCCCTTGAAAATCTGTTGCGTATACATGTTCAAAGACATAGAAAGAAAAGTCGAAAACCTAGCGCGTTTTCAGATTTAAAGGTATAGGAGGAAAACCCAATATATGTACAGACTCAAGGTGTAGAAAGAAAAGGGTTTAAGAGGTGCCTTGCTCGGAGGCTTGCTGTTGACATAGGTGACAACGAGGAGCAGCGGTGGGGTGTTTCTTTAGCCTCGTTTTTCCTTCCAAGGTCGAAGCCAAGAGCTCTCCCTCCCCCTTTCTTTTCTCCCGCCGAGACTTCTCCCTCCCCCTTTCTTTTCTTCCGCCGAGAGCCCTCCTTCCTCTTTTCTTCTGTTTTTTCCTCTTCACCGCCCCTCTTATAAGAACTAAACCCTAGGGTTAGGTCTAGTCCTCACCAATTGGGCCGAGCCCATGTGTCCATTAGTTGGTTATTAGCAAATTAGCCCCCCCTTAAGTAAATAAAGAGCCTATTATCATGCTCCCCCTTGTTTTTTTTTGTTTTTTTTAAAAGTCGGGCCTTACAAAAATAGTGATTAGCTACTTGTCCAATACTTCTATGAAGGTTTGTTACCTATGGACAGAAGTATAATAGATATAGTAGCTGGAGGAGCTTTGGTTAACAAGACTCCAGATCAAGCTAGGGAGCTTATTGCAAATATGGCAGAAAACTCACAATAATTTGAAAGTAGAGCAATTGTTACTAGAGGAGTTGGTGAGACTCAAGTGGTGTCTATTGAGCAATTGGAAATCAAAGTATATTGCAAGAATTGACTTCTTTAGTTAAGCAATTGGCATTGAACAACACTTGTCAAACTTTAACTTTTCTTGTTCAAATGATGAGAGTATGTGACATTTGTTCTAGTCAAGATCACCCCTTCGGATTTGTGCCCAAATCTTCAACAAGATGAGTCGGTATCTTCCCTTTCAAGATCTCAATATCAACAACATAAATATGATCTTATGTCTTCTACATATAATCTAGGATGGAGGGATCATCCTAATTTGATATATAGAAATCAGCTTTTCAACAACCACTAGCTCAACAGAATTTTCAGCAATCAAATCAGTAATTTCGTAGTTTTCAGAATCAGTTTCAAGCTGCAAATAAGCAAATTCAGTATCCATTACAGAATTTCCAACAACCTGCAGCTCAACCTCCTGCTCAGAATTTTTAGAATTATTTCCAACCTGCAAGTTAGCAAATTCAACACTCAAATCAGCACTTTCAGAATTTTCAGCATTCTCCACAACAATTTCAGCAAGAATTTCAACAACCTTATGCTTCATCTTCATATCCAACACCCTATATGTATCAAAACAGCTCCAACAGTTCATTTCCATCAAATTCGTAGCAGCAACAACAAAAGATGGAGGATATCATGCAACAACTCATGCAACAACAATAAAACCAGTTGAGAATAATTCTACTCTGCTAAACATTGAGAGGCAAACAGCCAACTAGCAACCAACATCAATCAAGTGCAAGCACAAGGATCAAGTCAACTATCTTCCCAAACCATTTCAAATCCAAAAGAAAATGTTAGTACATTGACCCTTCAAAGTGGCAAAATTACAACTGAACCCGTGAGGAAAAGTTCATCAGGATCATGTGAAGTTGAGCTCAATCAACAACTCAATCATGGATTAAATCTAGCAATAGTTCAGGGAAGTCTCGAAGTTCCAACAAAGTCGAACTCAATCCCATTTTCAGCTCAAATAGATTTAAATCCAGCTCTCAAAATGATGCAAATTCAGCTTCTTTTTAAGCTCAAAATAGTGGTAATTCTAGCTCAGCTCAATTTCAATCAGATTCATCTTCCATTAAAATTCAAAATTTAGAGAAAGATTTAAGTCAGCAAGAAGCCGAGACTGCCATTCCTTTACCTTTCCCCCCAATGGAAAGTACAGCCAAGGAAGAATGTAGAAGAAGAAAAAGCTAGAGAGTTTCAAGAACTTGTTAATTTGTTTAGGAAGGTGGAGGCGAACGTACCTTTGTTGACCATGATTAAACAAATTCTGAAGTATGCTAAATTTTTCAAAGATCTTTGTGTGCATAAGAAGAAGTTAAAAGGGAATGAGTTGGTTAGCATGGGAAAGAACGTATCTACACTAATTCAACCACTTCCCCAGAAATATGAGGATCCAGGGATATTTACAGTGTCATGTGTTATTGGGAGCTGTGTGTTTGAAGATGCTATGTTAGATTTGGGTGCTTCAATTAATGTAATGCTAAAATCAGTGTTTCAATCACTTGGAATTGGGTTGTTACAACCTACGAGGGTGGTGGTTCAGTTGGCCAACTGTAGTTCTGCTCATCCAGCTGGTTTGATTGAGGATGTCTTGGTTAAAGTGAGAGAGCTTATATTCCTTGCCAATTTTTACATTTTGGATATGGAGGGTGATTTGCTAGCAAACAAGACTCTAATAATTCTTGGCAGACCTTCAATATTTTTGATGCAATTAAGTATCCCATGGAAGACCACTTTATTCTTAGCATTGATTTATTGGATGAAATGGATTTCATGGATTTTCATTCGGGTGTCTCTAAGTTTTATGAGTTGGGAACTAATTCTGAAGATTCGGATGATGTTGATGGTGATTTAGGAGAAATTGAGTTGAGACTTATTAGTGATCCATTTTAAATAGATGGAAAACATGTAAGTATAGGGGATTGCACAGTGGAAGCAATACCTCAAGAATCACATCTCATGATTGAATCCCACCTGAACCAGAAGGAATGATGTAAGTGTAAGGGATTGCATAGTAGAAGTAATACCTCAAGAATCACTACTATCTATTATGCAGTTATCAGAGATTGAGTTGAAACCTTTACCTAAGCATCTCAAATATGCATATTTGGACAAGGAACAATAGCTACCTATTATTGTAGCCCAAAATTTAGAGATAGATCAAGAACAAAGATTATTGGATATTTTGAGGCAACATCGAAAAGCTATAGGGTGGACACTTGCTGATATACTTGGGATCTGTCCTTCTATTTGTATGCATAGGATTTATTTAGAGGAGGATGTGAAACTAGTGAGACAACCACAGAGGCGGCTTAACCCATTGATTCTTGATGTGGTAAAGAAAGAGGTATCTAGACTTTTGCAAGCTGACATTATTTATCCAATTTCTGATAGTAATGGGTGAGTCAAGTCCATGTGGTTCCCAAGAGGTCTGGTATTATAGTGGTAGCAAATAATGATAATGAGTTGGTGCCCACAAGAGTTTAAAATTCATAGAGAGTATGTGTGGATTATAGGAAGCTGAATCAGACAAGCAGAAAAGACCACTACCCCTTACCTTTTATTGATTAGATGTTAGAAAGGCTAGCGGGGAAGTCACATTACTATTTTTTAGATGGATATATAGGTTATTTTCATATTTGCATAGATCCAGAGGATCAGGAAAAGACCACTTTTACTTGCCCATTCAGGACATTCGCTTATAGACGCATGCCATTCGAACTTTGTAACACTCCAGGAACCTTTCAGTGATACACGTTGAGTATTTTTGATAATTTATTAGAGCATTGTATGAAGGTATTCATGGGTGATTTTTCTGTTTATAGTTCATCTTTTGATGCATGTCTGGATAATTTATCAATGGTTTTGTGTAGATGCATTGAGACTGATCTAGTTCTGAATTTTGAAAAATGTCATTTCATGGTCGAACATGGTATTGCTTTATGTTATGTAGTCTCTAGGAATGGTATTAAGGTAGATCCTACTAAAATTAGTATTATATCTTCTTTATCTTACCTCGTATGCGTGCGAGATGTGCGAGCTTCTTAGACATACAGGGTTCTAGAGGCGCTTTATTAGGGACTTCAACAAAATTTCTCATCCACTTACTCATTTATTGTAGAAGGATGTGATATTTCATTTTGATCAAGACTGCAAGGATGAGTTTGAAAAATTAAAGGAGGCACTTATATCAGCTCCAATCATAAGCCACCGGATTGGACTTTTCCATTTAAGTTGATGTATAATGCTTCTAACTATGCAGTAAGAGTAGATGGAGCACCTCATGTCATTTTCTATGCTTCAAGGACTTTGGATGCTGCACAAGCAAACTACACCACAATAGAAAAAGAATTTTTAGCCATTGTTTTTTGCTTTGGATAAATTTAGATCATATCTGCTATATTCTCATGTGGTTATTTTTTTGCTTCAAGAATTCGACGTGGAGATACGCAATAGGAGCGGGAAGGAAAACCTAGTAGTAGATCATCTAAGCAGGATCGAGAGAGACTTTGATGACACGCCCATTGTTGATGATTTTCCAGATGAGCAACTTTTAGCGTTGAATGGTGAGTCGCCATGGCATGTAGATCTAGTTAATTTTTTAGTTGCACACGTTTTTCCTACACAATTTTCAAAAGATCAAAAAGATAAATTAAGAAGTGATGCAAAATATTATGTGTGGGATGAGCCATATTTGTGGAAATTTTATAGTGACCAGATCATTAGGAGATGCATTTCGATTCTGAGTTTCAGTCTATTCTTATCTTTTGTCACTCTCTAGCTTGTGGTGGGCATTTTGGCACCCAAAGGACTGCTATGAAAGTATTAGAATCTGGTTTATATTGGCTCACCTTATTTCATGATGCATACATGTTTTATAAATCTTATGATAGGTGTCAATGAATTGGGAACATAGGATGTAGAAATGAAATGCCTCAACAATTTATATTGTTTTGTGAAATTTTTGATGTGTGGGGTATTGATTTTATGGGTTAATTTCCCGTCTCTTTTGGATTTCTATATATTTTATTGACAGCTGATTATGTTTTCAAATGGGTGGAGGTCATTCCCATCAGGACTGATGATTCTTTAGTTGTTGTTAATTTTGCCAGGTCTCACATATTTTACAAATTTAGAGTACCCAGGGTGATCATTAGTGATCAAAGGTCTCATTTTTACAATAAACACATGAAGGCTTTGTTAAGCAAATATGTGGTGTTCCATCAAATTTTGACCCCTTATCACCCTCAAACAAATGAGCAAGCTGAAGTGTCAAATAGAGAGGCCAAGTTAATTCTTAAAAAAACAGTGGGACCTGATAGAAAGGATTGGAGCAAGAGGCTTGAGGATGCATTATGGGCTTATTACACTTCTTTTAAGACACCTATAAGAATGTCTCCATATCGAATTGTGTATGGAAAAGTTTGCCATTTACCAATGGAGATTGAACATAGGGTCTATTGGGTAGTAAAAGCTTACAACTTTGACACTAGCATAGCTGGAATTGAGAGGAAATTGCAACTTTAGGAACTCAAGGAAATTAGACTGGAAGCTTATGAAAACTCATGGATTTACAAGGAAAAAACTAAGAGTTTTCATGACAAGCACATTTTGTTAAAGGAGTTCAAAATTGGTGAAAAAGTACTTTTATATAAGTCTCATCTCGAACTGATAAAGGGTAAGTTGAGATCCAGATGGGAGGGCCCCTTTTGTATTACTAACATTTCTCACTATGGTGTTATAGAGATTCAGGAGGTGACTACAGGTAAAATTTTCAATGTGAATGGTCACCGGCTAAATAAATTTCATGAAGGAGTCAATGAATTACTGGTGGATGGTTTGGACGTCATGAATGCTTCTTACCCAACTTGAAGGGAAGTTGTTCTATCTTACCTTTATTCTTCCTTGTAGATATCCATTTCTTTACTTTGCTTACTTGAATAATCTTGTGGGTTTTGCAAATAATCTTTTTGATCTTCGGAAATAAATATATCCCTTGAAATTCTTCTATATCATCTTAGAGATTTTGAAAGTGGTTAGATTTGATTATTTAGTTTCAGGACTTAATGCCATAAATGGATTCTTGGATTGCATAAGGTTACTACTTAGTGATGGATTCCATGTTGATAAATTGAGATGACAACTTTTTCATACCTAGTGAGGATTTAACCTAATTATGTGATGCACTAGTGGTAATTGTCACTCTAGAACTTGTTTTAATTCTTTCAAAACCACATCCAATCTCTACACAAGTTGTTGCTTTCTTTCTTTTTAATCATCATTTCATTTATTTTTCTTTCTCATTGATTATTTTGGATATAGATACTTTTAATGTTATATGATGATTCTTTTGGCCGGGACGGATAAAGTTTAAGTGTGGGGGAAAGTACCTAGTATTTTGAAGTAACCGGATGCATTTTCTAATTATTGTGGTGAGTGTTTTCAAGGGGAACTAAATTGAGGATATTTGAGTGTTGAATTCATGCATTGGAAGTCCTTGTTGAGAGAGAAAAGGTTACCAAGAAAGTGAAATGTTAGATGCTATGGAGTATTTGAAGGCCATAAATGTTTATGACTGAGTTGGAAGTGAATCTTAAGTGTCACAAGTTACAATTCAGATTTGATGTATTTTGTAAGTGCAGTAGCTCAAGATGTGGAAATCGAGCAGCAAGGCTGTTTTTGTGAAGGGTTTCTGGTGTCAACTGTTGATACTGTTCTTGAACAGTATGGTTAAATGCAAGCTCTTAACATTATAGTGCTAAATTAAAACATTCCCTCAGCTTAATCTTTTATAGAGCAAGTTGAAATTGCTTTGAATTTCGGAAATTGATAATTTGATACTATGGTGACCCTTTATACATTGCCGATGTACAAGAGTTTAGAAGTTTTCTACACTCAAAACACAAGGAGACATATGTAGTAGAGAAAGTTGTGGAATGCTAAAGAAGTTACTGGAAATTCACTTGGTCAACATGTGAACCATTAGAAGTTGAAGTTGAAAGGTAGTGTAATGGTATTGGAATTTTTGTATCAAAGTGTGTACCAAACTATTCGGAGCAACACTTTAACCATTGAAAAATTAAATTGAATCTCTTGTATTTTCAGTAAAAAATGGTATGTTGTACTTTCCATGACAGCCATGAACTATATATCTAAATTTCAGAAGCTTGAAATTACTAATACAATGGAACAATGAAGATAATTTCAGGAACTTTCAGAAACTGAAACTGTTGGTGGAAAAGAATTCTGATGGAATTGGAAATTGTTTATATTTGATGTCACTTGAAACGAGACAATAAAACAGCTAATAAAGAAATAGCCACAAGTGAAAATGAGGGGAAAAAGATGAAATTACAAGTGTGAAAATAGTGAGGAAGACAAAACAGAATGGTATGGAAAAGCTGGAAGTTCATCATTGTGCAGGAATTGTATCAGTATTTTAACGAATTCTTCTGATTATAAAGGAATTGAAGGGCAAGCTAAATTTGAGTAAATGTTAAATAAGATCTATTGAGATTTAAGCTTCAAAGCTTGGTTGGAAATTCAAAGGAAATCAGAGAAGTGAAAAATTCAGAAACGGTGTGGCTGCAATTCTGAAGGAGCTTAAATGATCAGTAAAACTTTAACTCTAGAAGTTCCACAGTAATGGAAACCTTATAAAGGTCTCTCCAATCTGGATCATACAAAGTTGGATTAAATGCAAATAGAGAGTAAAGTAAAATATCACTAATGCTACTGAAATGCAAAGAAATTCAGTAATAAGAGGAATTTCAAGAATGGAGAAGTGTTGCAGTCCAAAATCTTTATGCAGTACCTGCTTAACATTCAAGTGCCAATTGAAATCTTCACTTAGGCTAAATTCTTCATGATTCAAATTTAAATAGTGTGCAATCCAAAATTGTAAAACTTATAATCTGAAACCATGCAAAATTAGTTTAAATTGTGGAAATTCTGCAACATGGCAAGCTGATTTAGGTCGAAATGATAAGTTGGATTGGAATTGAATGACATGCACCAAGATCTCTATCGAACTAAAGCTGATGAAATCTGTACAAATCAGAAAAGATAGTGAGGAATGAAGCAGTTAGGAGTGTGCCAACTTCCTAACTGTTTTTCTGATCCGAGATAAATGGAATTTAGGCTTTTATGGATTGTATGCTAAATGAAATCTTTGATGAAGATTAACCTCAAAGCTCAAGCAGAAATTCCAAGGAGATCAGAATTTGAAACTAAATTAAGAATTTCAGGAATTCTAGGAAATCAGAATTTGTTGGGTTGTGAGATTGTGATGGAATTTAAAGTGATCCCTAGTTCTTTCAGACTAGAAATTCAACTAGAACAAATGGAGAAGCCTTGAAGGTGAATCACTTATATGCTGAGAAATAGAATTGCTGAACATCTACTTCAGATTTGGATTGCCATAAGATTTGTGCTGAAAATGAGAAGCTGAATTCTAAAAACAGGAGTTGAGACTTAGAGATTATGTGCTAATTAGAATGACCTTCATGTAAGTTCTGCTATAGCATTGAGTTCCAAAATAGAAAATGAAGAATTTGATTCCATAAAATTCTTCCAGCTACTCCAGAATTTGGAAATGCAAAATTGCAAATTTCTGTGTACCTTGATTAGTAAACCATGGCCAAAAGTCATCAGTGTAGCATTTAATTGTTCCATATCTTCCACCATTACTCTCAACTTTGTCTTCCTTATTTCTTTTCCAACACACATATCTCACTTGATTTGGTTTTTTACTTCCATTGAAATTCTAATGCACCTTCATAATTGTGAATTCTAATGTCTATGATAGTGAAGAAGAATAGAAGAGAAGTAAGCATATGGTAGTGCTTGTACCATGAGTAGCTAGAATGATCTCTACCATTGCATGAATTTGTGATTAGGATGAGAGCCAATAAATTTACCTTGTGAAAATTAGTTGTTGTTGTCATTTTCAGTTTATGCAAGATGGATTGAAGTCATTAGGTTTGTTACCAATTGATCCGGTAGTAAGAGCGGGCCCCCCCTGCAAAGTCAACGCCAAGGGGAAGTCACCGGAGCAGCCGCCCATCCGGGGGAGAGTGTGGTCCAACCGAACGGACGGCCGTAGATGGCCGGTCCGACCGAACTGCCGGGCGGCTCGCACTTATGGTTGGAAGGCACCCTGTCAAATCGGGGTTCCGACGCTCAGTTCAAAAGGTCATGGACCGAGCTGACCTTTTGACCGACCAAAGTCATAAAGCACCCCTGTTTATTAGTCTCCACAAAGCACAAGTAAACCACTGCGGATGTCCGGCCGGATGTTGAGGGAGCTGTCCGCCCGGACGACAAGTTTGGAGCAAGGGAAAAGGACAGGGGACTCCTTTCTCTGACAACCGGTAGGTTTCACGTGTGTGCCATGCTCCAAATCTTGTGACAGGGGATTCTGCTGTCCCATCAAGGGCATGCTTTGACTGTAGCGATATGGGTCAGGTAAGCTTTCTGACAGCCGCATACCTAGGAAAGGACAGAGGACACGTATGCACCTCGGTACACGTGCCCAAACCCTTCACAGCTCTATATAAAGAGCCTCAGACTTCGCTGGAGGGGGGATTTCTTCGGGAGGTATTCTGAGACTTTGGGAGCCACCTTGTTCATCGTAATTTACCTGACTTGAGCGTCGGAGGGTCGCCGCCGGGAACCCCCTTCCCGGCCCGACTTCTGTGCAGGTTAGCCGGAGCATCGCGCCACCGGTTGGAGATCTACATCAGCGAGCCGGAGAGCGCCACGTGCCCAGCGTCTGTTGACTTCTGGTTCGGACAGGATCACCAATGTAAGAAAGGAAACCATGAAAGCTAGAGTTGATGAGACTTGATAATCTTAGGTAACTCTCTTTTATTATCTTCTATACATGAATAAGAATCGATAGGGAGAAATACTTTAGTTGTTCTTTTGCTTTGTTCACTTGCATGGGATGTGTAAGGATAAGTGTGGGGGAGTTGATAATTAGCATCTTGATGCATACTTTTAGCTCTTATGTTGAATATTTAGTATCTCCTCATGTGAGTAAGGCTTGATTTATCTTATATTTTATGAGTTGAAATATATTTGGAGCTTTGATGCATTTTCTTTACATTCTAGGGAATTTCATTTAATAATTGCACTTTGTCTTGTAGGAAGTTGATTCATGAACCAAATGAAGATGCTTAACTTGAATTCTACTAGGTCTCAAATGATTCAACCTAATCACACGACCGTAGAGCTTGATTGAGCATTTCAACTGATTGGATCTTTTATCCGAGCGGCTCCCAAGTCCTCTTGGTCTGATCGAATTTTCGAGATATACTACTTGACCGAGCTCTTTGTCTAATCGGATGCCGAGTCCTCAAGGTACCTAACCTTCGGTAACCGATCCATCCCATTAAAGAGCGATGTTCGATTGGACAGCAAATAAGACTTGCCCTATAGTGTCCAAAATCAAATTATTTTAATTAAGATGATTTATTTGATTAATTTAAATTTAATTAAGAATTGAATAATTTAAATAGATAGATTTAGTTAATTAAGTCAGCTCACATTTGTAGAATTTGAATTGATTAATTTTATTAAGAAAATGGTTGGATAAAAATATATATAAAGTTTATTTTATATCTAAATATATATATGAAAATTTATAAGACTTAATGAGTATATAAAAATTTATATAACTTATAGACAAAAATTTGTATAAAATTTATTACATATAAATTTTATGCAAGAAATTAAATTAAGATATGTATTCTCAGGATAAATATATATAAATCTGAATTTTATAAAAAATGGTTTAGGAAGTATAAATTTATATGTCTCATAAATGCAAATTTATATTATGTATAAAATTTTATTAGACATATATAGTAAGTAATAAATTGGAGATGTAAATGTAAATCCGAATTTTCCCATAGAAAAGTGATATATAGAAAAGTTCTATGAAAAGTTCTGATGTGTATAAAATTTTAGTTGTTATAGAATCTTTGAAAATGTATAAAAAATTTTATTACACATATAGTATGTAATAAATTTGAGATATGAATATATATAGATTTGAATTTATTTTCCATAGAAAATTGATATGAAAATTTATGTGTATAAAATTTTAGTTTGTTATGGAATCTTGTACAAATTAAATTGAAAAAGGATAAGGCATATAAACAAAACATACATATATACATCATGTTACGTAGCACATTTATTTAAGGTATAAATTAAAAAGACTTATTTGTAATTTGGTAAGATTTTTATTTATGATTTTTATAGAGATTCCAAATACTTGATTATGTTTTATGAACTAATTGTGGAAAGATTTGTATGGAATTTATATATGATAGACTTGGCGCCACCTCTCTCTCTCTCTATATATATATGCACCCTTAGGAAAATCTTGCTCCTATTCTTTTTGCACTTCAGCCAAACCCCTAGCCTTCACCACCGCCAGCCTTAGCCTCTCCATCGTCGGACCAAGCTATAAGGGAAGAAGAAGAAGAAAAAGAAGAAGAAGAAAAAGAAGAAGAGACTTAGTAGCAAGGAGTTGAAGGCATGCTCATCTCATCTTATGAATGTATTGGTTCTTATAAACTATTTATGTTAGGTTCCTTGGTAGTTATGTTAAGTTTGGATTAGGTTAGTTATTCTTATATTTCTCCTTCTTTCTTATCATGAGATCAATAGATGCCATAAGCTAGTTTAGTTCTTAGTTTAGAATGTATGAAATAAAATATATCTTGGTAACTTAGTAATTAATATAGGTTTCCAGATTTGAAGGCTTAGAATGTTAGGAGATAAATATGTTTTAACAACTTCACGATTAAGGAAGGTTTGGGATTAGAGATTTTGATGCCAAGAATCTATCCATTTTATGCTAACCTTAAGGCATATGTAAATTTCATATTTTCGGTGTAATTATGCTCAAGTTCTTTTATTTTTGATCATGATCATCTTGAACATCATATGATAATTTTGGAATAGTTTTAGTTTGCTATGTGAAAACCTTGTAGGCTATAGGCTAATTTCAGATATTAGGGTTAGCTGTGCTCATGTTCCTTTTATTCCCTAGCATGTTAGCTTTATGGGTTAGATGGGATATTTCGGAATTTGCTTAGTTATACTTGTATTTATTCATACTCCTTACCATGCTCACTTAAATTCTTAGGTTCGGTTCTTATCTTAAAAAGAGTTTAGTTTATTTAGTTATAACCTTTAATATGTGTGTTTTACCCATGATATGTTGGAGGATCTTGTGGCCGGCTAGAAGGGGGTTGAATGGACGGCGCCCTCAAATCCTTGCTTCCTACGATGTTAGCGCAGCGGAATACAAACGAACACAAATAGAAAGCTAAACACCAAATACAAGAATGGAAATGCAAACCGCTAACACGTTCGTTTACGTGGTTCGGAGATAACTTGCTCCTACTCCACGGCGTGTCCGTAAGGTGGACGACCCCTCAATCCGTCAGTGGATTAGTCCCCGGCAAACTCCGGCTAGCTCAACCTCCTTGTGGGTGGAGAAACCTCACCACAACACTCACCAAAAACACTTGGACACAAGGGAACCTTTGAGCACTTAGTGACTACTGATTAGGCATTAATCAAGTCTAATTTCGTCATGTTGGCCGACCATCCCAAGCTCCTTCTTATAGAGCTTGGAAGAAATCAGCAAGCTGATTTGCCCGTTACCAGTCGACTGGTCCTTGCACCAGTCGACTGGTGCCAGCCCAACGGCTCTCTACCAGTCGACTGGTCCCAGGACCAGTCGACTGATCCCAGGACCAGTCGACTGATCCCAGCCATTTCGGGCACAGAGAGCTTCTGTGCTCACCACCAGTCGACTGATCCCAATACCAGTCGATTGGTACAACCCTATACCTAGGGTTCCCATCCCGAGTACATTTCTCTCAGCACTCGGACCCTCACGACTCACTTGACTCTTCATTGCAGCTTTGACCACTTGCATTCAAGCCTACTTCCTTTGGCTCTCGTCCCTCGGATGCATCCAAGCCCGCGGCTCGTCCCCAATGCCATCCTTCACGTATGCCTCGAAGTCGCTTCCATCGGCCCTTGTCCATGCTACCTTGTCCACGGTCCCTCGGATGCTCCATCCTTCACCGGACCCGAAGCCGTCAACCTGAGTCACATGTGTCACCTGCAGTCCTGCACAACTCAAGTACACATATCAAATAACGAGGGTAAACCTAACTTAAACCCTTTGCCCAAACACCAAAACACATAGTCCCGCGGACCATTAGGATTGCTCCAACAATCTTCCCCTTTTTGGTGTTTGACAATACGTTTAAGTTAGGGAAAACATATAGCAAATAAACATGCTAATAACAAATGGACTTAAGTCGCCAAGGCTACACACTTGGACTTACACCGCCGAATGGACTTACGATGCCAAGGCTACATACTTGGACTTATAATGCCGAATGGACTTACGTTGCCAAGGCTACACACTTGGGCTTACACTGCCGACTGGACTTACGTTGCCAATGCTACACACTCGGACTTACACCGCCGAATGGACTTACGTTGCTAAGGCTACACACTTGGCAACCGTCGTATCAAAATGCAACATGCATTGGAACCTATCCCAAGGCTCCCCCTACACCTAAGCTCCTAAATGAGCTAGGATTTTCCCATAGGGATTTTTAAGAACCTATCACAAGGCTCCCCCCATGCAAAGGTATTTAAGGTTTTCCTAACTAAACCTTCTCCCCCTTTACCTAACATCCAAAAAGTTCTCCAACAATATCCCAATTGTTGAAAACTTATCATCCAAACTGACCCAAACTCATGTATTTATCCCCCATGGATCCCATACATTTAAGCGAGTTGACATGGTCAAGAACAGCACTGAGAAACAACATCAGGCTGGTATCAGTCGACTGCCCCTGAGTGCCAGTCGACTGCCTCCTTTGACACAACCTTATAGAAACATTCTGTGGTCGAAAAATACTGTTACAAGTCGACTGGTATCTGCACCAGTCGACTGGCACCTTATTTCTACAAAAATCAACCTTTTCAGGCCAACTTCAGAAATGCACCAGAAATTCCCTAGACCTCCAAAAATTCCCAATTTAGTGGAGAGGTCTATTGTACCCTTGTCTACTTGGGAAAAATACATTACAAAATGTATCTATCGCCAATCCCAAGATTGACACAAAATCCAAAACTAGCTAAATGGTTCAATTGAACCTTGACCTAAAGTCCTAGTTTTGGCTTCCTCTTGATGTATTTGCCCATACCAACCCACAATGCATCCCTAGCATTGGTTTATATGACATCTATACATCCAAAATCAATTATCATGCTATATGACCCCAAATGTCATATTTCTTGCATGAAACACAAACCATGTGTGCCAAATCCCTAGGTTTGAGGCTCAAGTTCGTCTCCAAACCATTTGGCACACTCCATGGCTCCTCTAGACTCCTAAGTAGTACCCACCTAAGATCCATTTGCCATGGGTCCCAAATTGACTCTTTGAGCTCTCCCTAGAGCCCTTAGCCTTAGCCACCTCCTAGGTGACTCATCCACAATGGCTAGGCCACATCGGTGCACCTCCGGTGACACTTGGCCTACAAACCTAACTTTCTTAACCTTAGACACCTTGTCCTTGGTTAATTTTTCCTTACCTTTAAATGGCTTTCCCTTTCCATTTATTGGTTTCTCCTTGTTATAGTCATATGCAACCCTAGCATAAGACTTTCCCTTAGCATTGGAAACCCTAGATCGGTATCCTATACCCGATCTATCATTGTTGGATCTTTGACTACCCAACACCATACCTAAACCCTTAGATCCAACATTGAATCTTTCTAGGGTTTTCTCCAACTTATCAAGCTTTGCCTTCAAAGCTTGATTTTCCCTTTCTAGGTTCCTAAACCTAGAGTCAACATGTCCACCATGGACATTCCTAGACCTACCCATTCTAGGCATGTGTCTCCCCTTCTTGGGATTAATGCTTTGATTTTCCTTAGGTCTATCATGCATAGGTCTCCTAGGGTTATAATCGATATTTGCCCTATTCCTATCATGATATTTAAATCCAAAATTTTGCATGGGTAAATAATAAAAATTATTCCTAGCATGCATGGAGGAATTTAAATTTGACTTCAAATTTAAACTAGGGTTTACCTTACCCTTTACCTTTGGAGCTCCCCCTTGACTTGAGCCTCCATTCTTCCTCCACTTCTTTTCCCACATCTTCAAATGCGCCAATTTCTTGAGCTCTCCCTTCTTAGGACATTTGGTGTGGTAGTGTCCTATTTCACCACAAGTGAAGCATCTAATGTGTTTCTTCTCCTTCTTCTTCTTGGCACCATCATTCCTACAACCCAAATTAGTATCTTAAATAATTTGAGTGGGTTTAGGAGTTACCTCTTTCTTACCCAATGGACACCTACTCTTGTAGTGTCCTTTTTCATTGCATCCGAAGCACACAATGTGATCTTTTGACTTCACTTCGGTGGAGGTGCTTGCTAGATTGACCACTTCCAAGACCTCTTCTTCTTCTTCACTTGCCTTGGAATTTTCTTCAATTCTTGAGGATGTAGATGATGCCTCATCTTCCTTCTCCTCCTCGGATGTTGAGCTCGTGTCAACATTCGATTGGTCCTTCTCTTCTTGGACCAATGAGTCCTTCTCCTTGGATTCCTTCTCTTCTTGGATTTGTATAGGACTCTCATGAAGCGCAATTACCTTTTTCCAAAGGTCACTTGCATTCTCGTATTCACCTACATTCAATATCGTATTAGGAGGTAATAAATTAATTAAAATTCTAGTTACCTCCTTGTCCGTCTCCGATTGCTCCCTTTGCTCATCGGTCCAATATCGACGTCGGAGACGCTTTCCCTTCTTGTCCGTTGGAGCTTTAAACGGTTCCTCCAACGCAATCCATTGGTTCCAATTCATTTGGAACCACATCTCCATGCGCTTCCTCCAATAGTTGAAGTCCTCGCGCTCGTATGGAGGTGGGATTCGGATGTCCCATCCGAGAGGTCCCTCCGACTCCATCTTCTTCCTCTAGCCGCTCTCTTGGCGATTAGTCCAACAAGAGCTCACCTAGCTCTGATACCACTTGTTGGAGGATCTTGCGGCCGACTAGAAGGTGGGTTGAATGAACGGCGCCCCCAAATCCTTGCTTCCTACGATGTTAGCGCAGCGGAATACAAACGAACACAAATAGAAAGCAAAACACCAAATACAAGAATGGAAATGCAAACCGCTAACACGTTCGTTTACGTGGTTCGGAGATAACTTGCTTCTACTCCACGGCGTGTCCGTAAGGTGGACGATCCCTCAATCCGTCGGTGGATTAGTCCCCGGCAAACTCCGGCTAGCTCAACCTCCTTGTGGGTGGAGAAACCTCACCACAACACTCACCAAAAACACTTGGACACAAGGGAACCTTTGAGCACTTAGTGACTACTAATTAGGCTTTAACCAAGTCTAATTTCGTCATGTTGACCGACCATTCCAAGCTCCTTCTTATAGAGCTTGGAAGAAATCAGCAAGCTGATTTGCCCGTTACCAGCCGACTGGTCCTTGCACCAGTCGACTGGTGCCAGCCCAACGGCTCTCTACCAGTCGACTGGTCCCAGGACCAGTCGACTGATCCCAGCCATTTCGGGTACAGAGAACTTCTGTGCTCACCACCAGTCGACTGATCCCAGTACCAGTCGATTGGTACAACCCTATACCTAGGGTTCCCATCCCGAGTACATTTCTCTCAGCACTCGGACCCTCACGACTCACTTGACTCTTCATTGCAGCTTTGACCACTTGCCTTCAAGCCTACTTCCTTTGGCTCTCGTCCCTCGGATGCATCCAAGCCCACGGCTCATCCCCAATGCCATCCTTCGCGTATGCCTCGAAGTCGCTTCCATCGGCCCTTGTCCTTGCTGCCTTGTCCACGGTCCCTCGAATGCTCCATCCTTCACCGGACCTGAAGCTGTCAACCTGAGTCACATGTGTCACCTGCAGTCCTGCACAACTCAAGTACACATATCAAATAACGAGGGTAAACCTAACTTAAACCCTTTGCCCAAACACCAAAACACATGGTCCCGCGGACCATTGGGATTGCTCCAACATGATACACTTTAAAGCATTTGAAGGTTAGCTATTATGTTTCCCTAAATTCTTAGGTTTCAGATTTGGCATCTGTGGGGCTCTCGATTTCTTTTAGTTTATAACTTATAACATGTGTGCTCTATCCATATTACACTCTAATGTATTAAAAGATTAGCCACCATATTTCCCTACATTTATAGGCTTCGATTTTTGGTTATAACATATGTGTTTTGTCCATGTTGCACCTTAATGATATAGTCACCATGTTCTTTAATTTAGGTTTCAGTTTGGACACCTAAAACTTTCAGGTTCATGTAGGGGTTAAAAAAATCATCTTTTGGATTTACCATCAGGTTCTTCTATTTGTCTCAATTAAAAATTAGCAACTTACTCAACACTAGATGTATTGGATAAGTGGGATAATTTTGGATCATATTGTGTTACGTAGTGCTCACATGCTTAGATACATAATCATATTTATGTACATATTTACAGTTATGTCCATACTCACGAAGGAATCAAGTTTATGTTAGGTGCACATTTATGGTTATGCTCATGCTCATGAAATGATCATGCACACATTTATGTACATGTTTATGTTTATGTTCCATGCTTGTGTAAGGATCATGTCTATGTTTATGTACAAGTTTATGTTCATGCTTATGTAAGGATCCTGTTTATGTTTAGATACATGATTATGTTCATGCTTATGCAGTGATTCACATGTTTAAGTACATAATCCTGTTTTTCTCCATGTTTATGTTGATGTCCATGCTCATGAAGTGATCCTGTTTATGTTTATGCACATGTTTATATTTATGTTCCATGTTTGTGTAGTGATCATGGTTACGCTTATGCACATGTTCAAGGGTAACTAGTATGACCCTAGGGACCCACGCTCGGACCACCTACCCAGTTAAGATTCGAGGATCTACGCTCGAAAAGCTTACCAGTTGAATTAGTTATGTATATATGGATAAGATATATTCCGGGGATCCAAGCCAGGGAAGCTTACCATAGAATTAGTTATGTATGTATGAGTAAGATGTTCTGGGGATCTAAGCTCAGGAAACTTACCATATAATTAGTTATGTATTATGGGGAGGATATGTTTCGAGGATCTAAGATCGGAAAGCTTCCCAAGTGTTGATCCGGGGGAAGTCCTACACCCTAGATAGCTTACCAAGTTGTGATCCGAGTATCGTGTATCACTCCCGTTCCAAGGTTCGGGTGCTGGTATATTTTGTCCAGGGAGCTTCGAGCATTGATCGAAGGATCCCCTCCAGAGTAGATCAAACTATGGGTAAGATATGCTCTGGGTGAGCCTAGGGAGTTTATACCACAGTATCAATTTAAGTATGTATGGGTAGGGGTGTCCGTTCTAACGCTCAGATCCCTACCAATTATGGTAGGAGCAAGGGAATAGGTAAGATATGTCTCGGGCAAGCTCAGAAAGCTTACCTAAGAAATTAATTAACTTCATGTATGAGATGGTGGAATGATTTAGGGACTTGCGCTGGGGAGCACGCCAAACCATGAAGGCTTATGTTCATGCTTATGTTCATGCTTATGTTCATGTGTATGTTTATATTATGTATGTTCATGCTTATGCCTATGCTTTTATACCCATGTTCACATTTATATTTATATATATTTATGTCTATGACTGAGTATATTCATGCTCATGTCTATACTTTTATGTTCATGATCAGGTGTATATCCTTGCACATAATATACTTACATTCATACTTTAGTATGCCTATACGAGGAAAATACTTTAATATGAATGAAGATTTAGTTAGGCATCTTTCCCGTTAGGACACATGGATATAGAACTAATTAATGCATAATATGGTTTGAATGTGCTGAATCTTTCGACTCACAAGTTTTAACTATTTCAGGTAATAAGATGAATGAGGCATGAGACATTGACAGGTGAGCAAGCTCGGGATAATAGCAGCACAACTTGAAGACCTTCCAGTTTAGTTTCCATATTAGTTAAGTGTTTCTCCTTTGAAGAATAAATTCTAGAATTGTATGATCAGTACCCAAGGTTGCTAGTAGTTAATGATTTAAGAGCTACTTATGTATCTTAGTTAAATTAAGAACCTATTATGAATGTGTGTGCAATTGAGATTCGGGACGTCTGCATGCTTGGTTATATATATGCTAAGCAACTCTTTGTGCAAGACCATGAGCGAAACCCGACATGGGCTATCTAACGCGATCAAACCCTAATTTTTTTAATCCCTCTCTCTCATCTACATGCTATAATTTTTCTTTTTTTCCTCTTAAATTAAAATAGATAATGTTTCTCTCTCATATGATTGCATGCAATAATCACTGTAGTGCTTATTTTAAAAAGTGGTGTAGCTGCTATAACGTTGTAGCAGCTACTACACAATAATTGTTACACGTTGTAGCAGCTCTAATGTAGTAGCTGCTACAATGGGCAATAGTTATTCTATAGCTACTGCGTTGTAACTGCAACAACGTGCAACAGTTATTGTGTAGATACTACGTTGTAGCAGCTGCTGCACCGTTGTAGCAGATATTGCACAGTTGTAGTAGCTACTGCATATTACCTACTATAAGTTGTAGCAGCTACTACAACGTTGTAACATCAGTATCATAATGATTGTTGCATGTAATAATAGGAGAGAGAAGAAAATTTTTATTTTAATAGGAAAGAGAGAAAAGTTGTTGGATGCAGATGAGAGAGAGAGATTAAAAAAATTAGGTTTTAGCCGCGTCAGATACCTCACGTCGAATTTCGCTCAAGGGCGCGCACGAAGAGTCGCTTAGCATATCAATTCTCTCTCTATATATATATAAATACCATTGAATTGTTACAATTAATGGTCCCTCAGCCTAATGACCTAGTATTTGCTTTTGTTATTTTGCATAGCCATTGTCAGAGAATTAAAAGAATATTCATTGCGTTGTCCGTATATTGGAAGTTTCCACCTTACAAGCTCAGAGATGGTGGGTTAAATTTAAGAAAGACTGTAGAGTGTCAGAATGATTGATCCTATTTTATTAATGCATTGATATTCATGTAGAGATAAAAAAATAACACTATATAAAGGGTCTCCTCCTCAAGGCATAGGTACGCTACGCTCTCAAAATCCACTGTTTGTCACCATTGTCCTTCACTCTCTTTTCTCCAACTCCTTGTCTAACTTGAGCGTCGGAGTGTCTGTGTTGGGGATCCCTCCCTGGCCTAATCACTGACGTTCTCTTCCTCTTTCATTCTTCTTTGACACGCAAGTTCGCTCATGGTCCCATATTCCTCTTACTCGAAGTTTTTCCACAATCAACCTTGAAGCCACCTAATTAGCATGCTATCTTATCTAATTTCAGACAAGATTAAAGATAAATTGAGAAACGCCCACTATCATCAAGCAACCATATTAATAATAATAATAATAATAATAATAATAATAATAATAATAATAATAATAATAATAATAAATTACTATCTTAATAATAATAAAAAACTATCAAGGGGAGGATGAATGATCTTGTCTAGAATCTGAGTCAGACGAAGGCCAGCTGAGATGACATCGGTGTTGACGGAGAGGCGACTTGGACACACCTAGCATATGTGCCCCAGAAAATGGACCCCCACATGAAACTGAAGGACATTGGTGACGAAATCGGTGGTACTGAGGCTCTGCGCACACTCAAACAAGCGCACGGAACGTTAGAGAGTAGAAACCAGGGAAAAGTCCCAGGTGTAGGTCCTCCGACGCTCAAGTCAAGCACTTTTTTCCTAGAAGAACAGTATACGAAGGAAAAAAGAACTATAGAAGACGAGTGCGAATGTGCGCGTACCTACTCAAAGGAGAGGACCTTCCTTTTTATATAACAATGCGTACCTCTGGAGCCTGACCAATGTCAGAGAATGTCGGGTGTCAGGGTCTGTTGGGTGATGGAGTACACGTGGCACCCTTTCATTGGTTGAAAGTGTTGGGGTTGCAAGGTTGCAAATATAGTCCTACATTGAAAACACATGAGAAAGATCATGGGTTTATAAACGAAAGATATCTCTATTGGTATGAGGTCTTTTGAGTAGAACCCAAGAGCAAAACCATGATGGCTTAGGCCCAAAGTGGACAATATCATGTCATTGTGGAGATATCTAAATTCTTTTCGATCCAACAATTGGTATCAGAGCCCGGATTGCCAGAAGGACTAACCGCCAACTGTGCACAAGAGCCATGGTCCAATCGAACTATGTAGGTGGAATATTGGCGTTGAACGAAGAATTAGGGGCTCCTGTGTCTAGATCAAGAGAACCAGACACTAGGCAGGAAGTCCTAGTTACGGCTAGGCAAGGAAGTCCTAGTAGGTCGGATGGACCGAGAGTCAGAAAATCCTAATTGCGGCTAGGCAATGAAGTCCTAGTAGGTCGGGTGGACCGAGGGGCAGGAAGTCCTAGTTGTGACTAGGCAAGGAAGTCCTAGTAGGTTGGGTGGACCGAGGGGCAGGAAGTCCTAGTGGGTAGAGGATTGGACTTTAGGGAGTCTGTGGTCCTTTGTTTGAGGGGGGATTGTTGGGGTTGCAAGGTTACAAACATAGTCCCACATTGAAAACACATGGGAAAGATCATGGATTTATAAGTGAAAGATATCTCCATTGATATAAGGCCTTTTGGGTAGAGCCCAAGAGCAAAACCATGAGGGCTTAGGCCCAAAGTGGACAATATCATGTCATTGTAGAGATATCTAAATTCTTTTCGATCCAACGGAAAGAAGGTTTCATTATTAGGGAATGATTGACCACTGGAATATTCCCTGGCTGATGACAGCTATTCTCTGACAGGCAGTTACGATTTCCTGACATTGTTTATTGCTTAGCACTTTCTCTCCTGCACGGGTTTAGCTACGACTCGCTCGAGATGACTGTGCGGGTGTGCCATCTGACTTGAGTCTTGATGAGGGAGACGAGCTATGGCGAGGGTATGCTTGGATCCCTGAAGGATCGACTAGGCGTTGTCTTACTGAAAGTACCAGATCTGGCTATGCGGCCTGAGCTAAGGAAATCCAACCAGTCGGGGCCGATAAGGCATTACTCCAGGCTACATCTTATGTCTCAGATCTGGGACCCTAGTCTATCTGCACCCGACCAAGAATTATGCGGCTGATGACATCAGGCGGTCTAACTCCTTCTTTCCTCTCCTAACTACTGACTGTCATGCCCCTTTGACTTCTAACTGCCCTTAACTGCCACGCCCCCTTGACTTCTGACTGTCCTTGACTGTCACGCCCCCTTGACTTCTAACTACCACGTCCCCTTGACTGTCACACCTAACTACCATGTTACCTTGACTTCTGACTGTCTGGCCTTATCGGGCCCTACCTTTATGCATCATATCACAAGCCTCCCCTCCAAGTCTAGTCAAAGGAGGTTCAAGTCCGACTGACTAGATCCAAACTCAAGTTTCATTTACTTCGCCATTATGACTACAAATGTTGCTTCTTTTCCCTAGACCATCGCTACTGTAACCTGTTTAATTGATTAATCAACCTCGGGAGAAGGGTCATGTAAATCTCTGCAGGAGTTGACTTCTCCCCTCTTCCTCTTTAAAAGGGGCTGACCTCCATCCATAAAGACATACTTCCTTTAACCGACACCCCTTAATCATGGATTTGAACTCTGAGTTGGATAAACTGCAACTGGCTCATATGACCCAACTGCTAGCCCAGAAGGAGATGACCTTAGTCGAGATGGCGCAAGAGAGGGATCTTTAGTCTTCCTTTTGTAGGGAAATTGAAGCACTCTGGCTAGTTGCTAAATCTCGGGCCTATGCTGAGGTAATGCTGAAGCAGAAAGCTTATTCAGACCTGGAGAGCCAAGCTCAATTCATGATCTATTTAAAAGAGAAACACGACTCTTCTATGTCCCTTTTGCAAGAAGAAGCAAAGATTAAAATGAAACAATTGCTCAATAATGACACATCCTTCAGTTGACTCAAGCTGAGCTAGAATAGACTCGAATCCATCTGGGGAAAGTAGGTCAAGCAGAATGCTTTTGCCCAAGGTGTCGACCCATGGCTAGCACCGAAAGAGAATATTAAGGACTTAGATGACCTCAATGTCTTTACTAATTCAAGAATGAGATTTTGAGGGGCGCTTCCCTGTAATTTATTAAATGCATATCTGATCATGTTTCAGTCTTTATTCCTACCCTTTTACCTTTTTCCTACTAGAACTCCCTTGCTTCATGCGGATGCCTTTAACAAAAAGGGTTGTAAATGGAAGACACTCCTTGAATTGAGTGATGGTAGAGACATTAATTGCTCGTGGGATGTCGTTGGTGGAGGCCTCGCTGGTTTACAACCCGTGCTGGGGCGAGAGTCTGGAATCCCGATCGAGAGGTCGTTGGCCGTGAGAGCATGCTCACTTATAACTCACGCTAAGGTGAGAGTCTGGAATCCTGACTGAGAGGTCGTTGGTTGTGAGAGCATACTCACTTATAACTCGCGCTGGGGCTAGAGTCTGGAATCCCAACCGAGAGGTTGTTAGTCGTGAGAGTATGCTCACTTATAACTCCCGCTGGGGCAAGAGTCTGGAATCCCGACTGAGAGGTCGTTGGTCATGAGAGCATGCTCACTTATAACTCGCACTGGGGCGAGAGTCTGGAATCCGGACCGAGAGGTCGTTGGTCGTGAGAGCATGCTTACTTATAATTCACGTTGGGGCGAGAGTCTGGAATCCTGACCGAAAGATTGTTGGTCGTGAGAGCATGCTCGCTTATAACTCACACTAGGGAAAGAGTCTAGAATCTCGGCCGAGAGGTCATTGGTCGTGAGAGCATGCTCATTTATAACTCGCGTTGAGGCGAGAGCCTGGAATCCCGACCGAGAGGTCGTTGGTCATGGGAGCATGCTCACTTATAACTCACACTGGGGTGAGAGTTTGGAATCTTGACCGAGAGGTCGTTGGTCGTGAGAGCATGTTCACTTATAACTTGTGCTGGGGCTCAAGTCTGGAATCCCGATTGAGAGGTCGTTGGTCGTGAGAGCATGCTCACTTATAACTTGTGTTGGGGTGAGAGCCTGAAACCCCGACCTATAGGTCATTGGTCATGAGAGCATGCTCACTTATAACTCGTACCGGGGCGAGAGTCTGGAATCTCGACCAAGAGGTCGTTGGTCGTGAGTGCATGCTCACTTATAACTCGCATTAGGGCCAGAGTCTAGAATCCCGACCGAGAAGTCATTGGGGATTGAAGGAAATGCACCCGTGGACTTAGCCCAATCCACTTGTGGCAATGAATCATATTACATAAGACATTAGTTAAATTTGAATCTTACTCTGATTCCAAGGTTGGGACGAGGTGCCAAATTTTGATCAACGCTTCCTACTGCCTCCTACTCCATTTCCCGAGGTAGCCACATGAAATTTTTAGTCCTCGAGGCATGGCCCCCAGTAAGGCATGGTGCCACTGTTCGCATACCAACTCCATGATTTTCCTATCCTTTCCATCATAAATGTTACTTCATAGGAATCTGACACGTGTCCCACGAACTTCTCTTGATATGATGCCTGATGCGCACTTTCTGCACACGACCTGATATCGCTTCTCTCCCTTGATTTGATGGATATTGTGTGCCCCTCTGTTTCGATTGTCCTGCTCAAATCCCCATACTCTTTAAGGGTTTTGGTTTAAAAATCCTAAAGGCCTCCAACAGTTGTTCATCAGCGCTTCGTCTTCCTTCGACCTCCCCTTCTCTACTCATTTCTGCTCGTTCACTTTCCCCTTCGTGCATCTCCTTTGTAAGTGCTTCTCTTCCCGCCTCTTCTGCTTCTTCGTTTTTCGATTCGACAATGGCCAGAGAAATGGTAGTATCATGGTATGCGTATTTCCGTTTTGATTTTGATAGGAGCGACCTCAGGACGGTGCAATCTAGCTTGCAGCTTCTTGAAGTATACCAACTTCGCGTTCCAGGACCCAATGACCATCCTTATCCTCCTCCCACCGGCTTCATGAGTTTCCTCAAAGACCAGCTTCTCGGCGGTCTCCGTTTTCCTATCCCTTCTTTCTTTTCCTCCTTGAGTTAGTATTTTGGTATCCCCTTATCTCAGTTCGCCCCCAATGCCTTTCGCGCCATGTGTGGAATGGTAATTCTATGTCGCCTGTATGAGATTCCTTTGACTCCTCAACTTTTCCACCATTTATATTCCCTTAAGCAATCGGAGCCGCGTGTCTTCATGGTGCAATCTAGGATCGGGTATAAATTTTTCGAGGGCATGCCTTCTTCAAATAAAGGTTGGAAGCCCCATTTTTTCTATGTCCGGTTGCCTGATTCTGTGACTTGGCCTGTTGAATGGCATCTCAATTTTCCCTCTTCTTTTGAGTTGAGTGACCATCAGCATTGACCCGCCTGTTTCCTTGCTTATGAGAAATTGAATGGAGTGCAACTTCGATTCTCTTCTTTTCTACGGGAGAGCGTGTTGTACACTTTCAGACTGAGCCCCATCCAGACACCTTTAGGTGTACCTTTCGGTAAGATTACTCGACTCTCCTTTCATATCTTCACTAACTGAGGTATTTTCTGTTGCCTGCAGAAGTCATCATGTTCCGAGCCTTAGCCCTCGACTCCTCCGCGATGCCCAACACAATCTTGCGGAAGTGAGGCAGAGAGATTATGTCTAGCCAGGTAGTTCCCCAGGCAAGCGCCTCAGTAGGGCCTCCTCTCAACAGTCGGGGGACCCAGAGGCCCCCAAAGATGAATCACTTCCTATTGAGGTGATGGCCGATGAACAGGCTTCCTCTCTAGCTCCCGAGCAGTGCTTACGCCTTTAACGCAAGAGACAACGTGTTACTCCATCAATCCAATCTTCACCTCAGAGGCCTCCTATGTCTCGGACATCCTCTAAGGCCAAAACTCTCGCCCGAGAAAGCACTCCGGCTTCGTCGAAGGTTGCAGCCTCCTCTCCTGTCCCTGTCCCAGTCTAGGAGCAGACAACCTCCTGAGCAGAAGGCCAGCCTGGGACTTCTATGCCCTCTGCTCCTCCATCCTTGAGCCAGCAACCGCCTTCAACTCCTGCTTCTTCTTCTTGTTCTAAGGAGCGACTCAACGGACGGTATGCCTTCACTTATTCATTCCAACTGCCATCCCTCCAAGTGCTGGGTTCCATCCCTTCCTTCAACACTTCTCACAATTACCGTCAGGTGTAACTTCATGGGGCCTTGGCCAATTCATAGAAAAGCACAGCCGACCAGATCTTGAAATACCCCCAACTAGACCTAGCCGACCAGTTCTCTCAACGACTAGTGTCGGTAAGTTTTATCTGCTTCCTTTTCATGTCCTTGAAATACTGTTAATCCTTTGTTCTTTGCAGACCTGTGTTATGAGGCTGAGCTTCTCCCAATATATAGTCGGTCTGCATTGGGAGAACGAATCCTTGAGGGCTCAGATTCAAGGGATGGCGTCTCCTATGACCATTGGTCGCGCTTTTGACCTGACAACCTCGGAGAGCCTGATTCAATCTCACCTGCAAATGACAGAGGAGCAAACCCAAACTGCTAGGGACCTGTCCCATGCAGAGTCGAAAAAGGTGTAGTCCCTAAAGATTGCCTTGAAGACTAGTGAGTCCAGGTTTAAGTCTGAGGGCCTGAGGCACGTTTAGATCCAAGCTGACTTGGAGGTGAGGGATGTAGAGGTTACCGACCTCTCCTCCCAACTACAAGATCTCCAAGAGGCACATGCCTCTCTGAAGACAGACCTGGCGGCTAAAATGGTAGACCTGTCTGTTGGTTGCTACTCGAAAAACCTAGAGGTTCCACTGTACAAAAATTTTGTACAAAGATCTGAACCTTTTCCTAGCTACCATGTGTTCTTTTAAATTAAATTTTGGATCGCCTGCGGAACTTAACACGTTTGATCCAAAACTTAATCTATTTGTTCTTTTAGGTTTTGACTTGGATCTCCTGCGGAACTTAACACGTTTGATCCAAATCACCTAAGTTATTAATTCCATTAAATATTAATTTCCAAAATTGGTTCCCAGTACTGACGTGGCGAGGCACATGGCCTTCTTGGATATGGGAGCAACCACCACCGACTAGACAAAACCTTTTAAGGAAAGCTAATATTTAATTTCCTAAAATAACTTTAGGTCAACCGAAAAAACAATCAAATCACAAGGAAAAGAAAAACAAAAGAATACTATATCGAAAACAAATTCGAAACACTAGAATCGTATGCCTCTTGTATTTAGTATTATTTCCAAAAATAACTAGTATGATGCGGAAAGTAAAATTACTAGTTATACCTTTTAGAAAAACCTCTTGATCTTCTACCGTATTCCTCTTCTAACCTCAGACGTTGTGTGGGCAACGATCTTCCGAGATGAGAACCACCTAGGCACCTTCTTCCTTCTTTCTTCAAGTTTCGGCCAAGCACAAGAACTTTCAAAGGATGAAAAATTTTCCACCAACCAAGCTCCAAGGGATGTATGCTTTCTCTCCTTCTTCTCCTTCCTTGATCCGGCCACATCCTCCAAGCTCCAAGAGATGATAGATTTCGGCCACAACAAGAGGAGAGAAGAGAAAGGGAAGGGTCGGCCACCACACCAAGGAAAAGAGGGAGAAAAATAGAATAGAGTCCTTAGCCTTGAAGCCTCCTCTACCCCCTCTTTTATAATCCTTGGTCTTGGCAAATAAGGAAAATTTAATAAAAACTTCCTTAATTCTTTTGCCATTGAAAAGGAAAATTTATTTAATTAAAAACAATTTTTCTTTTCAATTTGTAATGGCCGGCCACCACATAAATTCTCCAAGCAAATAAAATTTTAAACAAAAATTAAAACTTCCTTATTTGCTTCCGAAAATTTATAAAAATTTCTCCAATAATTTTTATCCCTTCATGATTGGTTTATAAAAAGGAAATTTAATAAATTAAAATCTTTCTTTTAAACATGTAGATAAAAAGAAAGCTATCTCTATAAATTAAAAACTCTTTTAATCTACAAATAAAGAAAGATATCAAATCTTTTCTTAATCTTTTGTAGAAACTTATAAAAGAGAATATTTAATTTTAAACTCTCTTTTAAATCATGAACATGGTTAAAAAGGAAAGTTTTTTTAAAATTTAAAATCCTCCTTTAATCAACAAATAAGGAAAGATTTCAAATTTTAAACTCTCTTTTAAACATGTAGATGATTTACAAATTAGTAAAGTTTTTACCAAAAATTAAAACCATCCTTTTAAACTACAAATAAGGAAAGAGATTAATCTCTTCTCTTAATCTTTTGTAGAAAGCTATAAAAGGAAATTTTTAATTTTTAAACTTTCTTTTAAATCCACATAAGAAATAATTTTAATAAAAATCCTTTTTAATATTCTAGTGGCCGGCCACCTAAACTTGGGACCCAAGCTTTGGCCGACCACCTACATGGCTCATCCACTTGGTCTTAGCCGGCCCTAGCTTGGGTTCCAAGCTAGCTTGGCCGGCCCCATTTATAATCTCTATAAATCGGCTACGATAGGGACCGAGAGGAGGAATTGGTTTTGGTCTCCCGATAAAATTAAGCATCCCGTGCTCGCCCCGAACACACAACTTAATTTTATCAATAATAATTCATTCCACTAGAGAACTATTATTGAACTACCGCACCAATCCCAAATTACATTTTGGGCTCCTTCTTATCATGAGTGTGTTAGTCTCCCTGTGTTTAAGATAACAAATGTCCACTAATTAAGTAAGTTACTGACAACTCACTTAATTAATATCTAGCTCCAAGAGTAGTACCACTCAACTTCATCGTCATGTCGGACTAAGTCCACCTGCAGGGTTTAACATGACAATCCTTATGAGCTCATCTTGGGGGCATTCTCAACCTAGATTACTAGGACACAGTTTCCTTCTATAATCAACAACACACACTATAAGTTATATCATTTCCCAACTTATCGGACTTATCTCACCCGTTGATAAATTAAAGAAATAAATATCAAATATATGTGCTTGTTATTATATTTGGATTAAGAGCACACACTTCCATAATAACTGAGGTCTTTGTTCCTTTATAAAGTCAGTATAAAAGAAACGACCTCTAATGGTCCTACTCAATACACTCTTAGTGTACTAGTGTAATTATATAGTTAAGATAAACTAACACCTAATTACACTACGACCTTCCAATGGTTTGTTCCTTTCCATCATGGTCGTGAGCTACTGTTTATAATTTATAAGGTACTGATAACATGATCTTCTGTGTGTGACACCACACACTATGTTATCTACAATATAAATTAATTGAACAACTACATTTATCACAAATGTAGACATTTGACCAATGTAATTCTTATTTCTAGATAAATGTTTTATACCAAAAGCTAGGCTTTTAGTATATATTCTAACAATCTCCCACTTATACTAAAAGACTAAGCTGCCATATCTGCTGCCATACATCTGATTCTCATGCCTTTCAAAAAGCTCTTGCCTTAAGGACCTTAGGTTATCATCTGATGCAATCTAGGCGGCAACAACTTCTCCTCGTTATACAATTTCTCGTATTGGGTAGTACTTGCGCTCTATTGTGTTTACTTGCCTTATAGACTCATGGTTTCTTCGAGTTTGCTACTGCACCATAATTATTACAATAAATTATAATAATCTTTGGACAAACTAGAAATCATATCTAAGTCTATCTTGAGGTTATTTAAGTCATTCAACTTTTATGGCTACCTCAGAGGCTTGCCATATACTCAGCTTCTATGGTGGAGTCCAGAAAAACATCTATGCTTATCACTCTTCCATAGTTATGACTTTTCCTCCTAAAGTAAACATAAAACCCCGAGGTCGACTTATTATTGTCCCTATCCAATTAGAAGTCAAAATCCGTGCAACCTACAGGAACCAAATTAACTGCCTTGTAAGCTAGCATATAATCTCTAGTGCCTCTAAGGTACTTTTAATATATGCTTTACTGCAGTCTAATGTCCTTGTCTAGGGTTACTTTGATATCTGCTAACTATGCCCTTGGCAAAACAGATTTATGATCTCGTGCATAACATACATTAGGTTGTCTAACTGCCGAAGCATAAAGAACTGCCTACATGTCCTCAATCTCCTTTGATGTCATCGGAGACATCCCTTTAGATAAAGACACTCCATGCTTAAAAGGTAAGAAACCTTTCTAGGAGTTTTGCATGCTAAAAACGAGCAAGGATTTTTCTGATGTATTAAGCTTGGGATAAGTAATATATTTTTTTCTTGCGATCCCTTATTACTTTGATCTCAAAAATATATACATTCTCCCAAGTCCTTTATATCGAATTATTTGGACAACCATACCATTACTTCTGACAACATTTTGATATTATTTTCAACTACAAAAAATGTTATCTACGTATAGTACAAGAAACACCACCACATTTCCATCACACCTTTTGTATACACAAGACTTATCCGTTTACTCAATAAATCCATAGGTCTGGATTACTTTGATAAACTGGATGTTCCAAGACCTTGAAGCTTTGCCTCAGTCCATAGACTGATTGAGCTTGCACACAAGATGCTCTTAGCCCTTTACAATGAACCATTCTGGTTGCTTTATATGGATGCTTTCTTCAAGACTTCCATTAAGGAATGCTGTCTTGACATCCACTTACCAAATAGATAAAAGAATCCGGATAGACTTAAGCATGACTACCAGTGAAAAAGTTTCCTTTTTCATCTAGCCTTGCTTTTGAAAGTTTCTACCTTCCCGCTCATCCTCTTTTCCTATTATAGACCTTTTTACACCCAAAGGCTTTTACACCATTTGGTGTTTCTACAAGCTTCCAGATTTTATTAGAATACATATATTCTAATTCTGTTATTCATTACTCTTTGCCAAGATATTGCATCTTTATCTTGGAGTGCTTCGTCATATGTCCGGAGATCAGGTTCATGTCCTCCAGGGATCGAGTCCAAAAACTCTCCCAAAACATGAATCCTTTTAGGTTGCCTAACAACCCTCCCACTACGACAAGGCACTTTCTGCAATTGTGTATCATTTGTGATACGTGTTGCAGTTTCCTTGTGGTATCTCATCTTGTACAATTGGTACTAGATTAGACATGTCTTTTATTATTTCCTTAAGAACAAATTTTCTTATGGGCACATGGTTTATTACATAGTCCTTTTCTAAAAATCGGTCATTGATGCTAACAATGACCTTCTGATTTTTAAGACTATAAACCTACTTTCATTTCTCTAGGATAACCCACAAACAAGTGAATTCCTGTCCAACTTATCATTGTCTCTCTTCTGCATATGTGCTGGACTACCCAAATCCGAATATGCTTCGAAATAGGCTTACGCCTATTCAGCAATTCTATATTAGTAGAGAGTTCTGTCTTTGGAAGGTGTTGGTTGCTACTCAGAAAACCTAGAGGTTCCACTGTACAAAAATTTTGTACAAAGGTCTGAACCTTTTCCTAGCTACCATGTGTTCTTTTAAATTAATTTTGGATCACCTGCGGAACTTAACACGTTTGATCCAAAACTAAATCTATTTGTTCTTTTAGGTTTTGACTTGGATCTCCTGCGGAACTTAACACGTTCGACCCAAATCACCTTAAGTTATTAATTCCATTAAATATTAATTTCCATAATTGGTTCCCAGTACTGACGTGGCGAGGCACATGGCCTTCTTGGATATGGGAGCAACCACCACCGACTAGACAAAATCTTTTATAGAAATCTAATATTTAATTTCCTAAAATAACTTTAGGTTAACCGAAAAGAACAATCAAATCACAAGGAAAAATAAAACAAAAGAACACAACTTCGAAAAACATATTCGAAATACTAGAACGTAAGCCTCTTGCATTTGGTATTATTTCCATAAATAACTAGTATGATGCGGAAAAGGAAAAACTACTAGTTATACCTTCTAGAAAGACCTCTTGATCTTCTACCGTATTCCTCTTCTAACCTCGGACGTTGTGTGGGCAACGATCTTCCAAGATGAGAAACCACCAACCACCTTCTTCTCCTCCTAGCTAGGTTCGGCCACAAAGAAAGAAGCTTCACCAAGGAAGAAAATCAAAACACTAACAAAGCTCCAAGAGATGCTCGCTTCCTCTCCTTCTTCTTCTTCTTCTCCAAGTAGTATCCGGCCACCACAAGAGCTCCAAGGAAAGAGAGGGGTTCGGCCACCACAAGAGGAAGAGAGGGAAAGGATGGCCGGCCACACCAAGGAACAAAAGAGGGAGAGAAATAATAGAGGTTGTCTCTCATGAAGGCACCCTCACCCTTTCTTTTATATTCCTTGGCCTAGGCAAATTAGGAAATTTAATTACAATAAAATTTCCTTAATTTCCTTGACATGATTTAATTGAGAAAAATAAAATAAAATTTCCCAATTTAATCTATATTGGCCGGCCACATCAAAATAAATAAATTAGACAAGTTTTAATCAACAAATTAAAACTTCCTAATTTGTTTCCGGAAATTTTAAAATTAAAATTTCTCTTCAAAAATCTCTTCATGGTTGATAAAAAGAAATTTTCATAATTTTAATTTTACAACATGTGAATAATTTTTAAAGAGAAAATAAAATATCTCTCCAATCTACAAATAAGGAAAGAGATTTAATCTCTCTCTTTAATCTTTTGTAGATCTTTTACAAGAGAGATATTTTAATTTTAATTCTCTTTAATAAATTATATCTTCCACATAATAAAAATTAAAATTAAAAAAAAATTTAATTTAATTATGGCCGGCCCTACTAGCTTGGGTTTAAGCTAGGGCCGACCACCCCAAACCCATGCTTAGGCCGGCCCTAGCTTGGTTCCCAAGCTAGCTTGGCCGGCCCCCTTTAGGTGGGTATAGAAAGTAGGTATAGGTGGGTATAGTACTCTATAAATAAGAGGCTACAATAGGGACCGAGAGGAGGAATTGGTTTTGGTCTCCCGATAAAATTAAGCATCCCGTGTTCGCCCAGAACACACAACTTAATTTTATCAATAATAATTCATTCCACTAGAGAACTATTATTGAACTACCGCACCAATCCCAAATTACATTTTTGGGCTCCTTCTTATTATGAGTGTGTTAGTCTCCCTGTGTTTAAGATATCGAATGTCCACTAATTAAGTGAGTTACTGACAACTCATTTAATTAATATCTTAGTCCAAGAGTAGTACCACTCAACCTTATCATCATGTCGGACTAAGTCCACCTGCAGAGTTTAACATGACAATCCTTATGAGCTCCTCTTGAGGACATTATCAACCTAGTATCTCTAGGACACAGTTTCCTTCTATAATCAACAACACACACTATAAGTGATACCATTTCCCAACTTATCGGGCTTATTGATTTATCGAACTAAATCTCACCCATTGATAAATTAAAGAAATAAATATCAAATATATGTGCTTGTTATTATATTAGGATTAAGAGCACACACTTCCATAATAACCGAGGTCTTTGTTTCTTTATAAAGTCAGTATAAAAGAAACGACCTCAAATGGTCCTACTCAATACACTCTAAGTGTACTAGTGTAATTATATAGTCAAGATAAACTAATTCCTAATTACACTACGACCTTCCAATGGTTTGTTCCTTTCCATTTTGGTCGTGAGCTACTGTTTATAATTTATAAGGTACTGATAACATCATCTTCTATATGTGACACCACATACTATGTTATCTACAATATAAATTAATTGAACAACTACAAACAAATGTAGATAAATTGACCAAATGTGATTCTTTATTTAACATAAATGTTTACAAAAGCTTAGGCTTTCAGTATACACTCCAACAATCTCCCACTTATACTAATGACTAAGCTGCCATATCTTCTACCATACATCTGATTCTCATTCCCTCCACATGCCGATCAAAAGCTTTCGCCGGAAGGGCCTTAGTGAAAGGATCTGCCAGGTTATCTGCTGATGCAATCTTGGCGATGACAACTTCTCCTCGCTTCACGATATCTCGTATCAGGTGGTACTTGCGCTCTATATGTTTACTTGCCTTATGAGCTCGTGGTTCCTTCGAGTTTGCACCGCTATTATCACAATAAATTGTGATGATTTTGGGCAAACCAGAATCACATCTAAGTCCATTAGAAAGTTCCTAAGCCATACGCTTCTTTGTGCCTCGGAGGCTGCTACATACTGCTTCCATGGTTGAGTCCAAAACGCATTTCCGCTTAACACTCCTCCATGAAATGGCTCCACCTCTAAAGTAAACACATAGCTGATGTAGACTTCTATGTTCCTCGATTGGAAATCTGAATCCGTGTAACCCACAGGGAGAAAATCGTCTGCTTGGTAAACTAGCATATAATCTCTAGTCCTTCTCAGGTACTTTAATATATGCTTTACCGCAGTCCAATGTCCTTGTCCAGGGTTACTCTGATATCTGCTGACCATGCCCACGGTAAAACAAATATCAGGTCTCGTACATAGCATTGCATACATAAGGCTTCCTACAGCCGAGGCATAAGGAACTGCTTTCATGTCTTCTATCTCTTTTAAAGTCTTAGGAGACATCTCTTTAGATAGAGCTATTCCATGCCTGAAAGGTAAGAAACCTTTCTTGGAATCCTGCATGCTAAAACGAGCAAGGATTGTATCTATATATGAAGCTTGGGACAGACACAACATTCTTTTCTTGCGATCCCTTATTACTTTGATCCCAAGTATGTGTGCACACTCTCCTAAGTCCTTCATATCAAATTGTTTGGACAACCATACCCTTACGTCTGATAATACATTGACATTGTTGCCAATTAACAAAATATCATCTACGTATAGTACAAGAAATACCACCACGTTTCCGTTACACTTCTTATATACACAAGACTCATCCGGACTTTGAATAAATCCATACGACTGGATTACTTCATTAAACCGGATGTTCCAAGATCTTGAAGCTTGCTTCAGTCCATAAATGGACCGATTGAGCTTACACACTAGATGCTCTTTGCCTTTTCAATGAACCCTTGGTTGCTTCATATGGATGTTCTCTTCAAGACTTCCATTAAGGAAAGGCGTCTTGACATCCATTTGCCAAATCATAATCAATATGAGCAGAAATGGATAAGAGTATCCGGATGGACTTAAGCATGGCTACCGTGAAAAGGTTTCCTCATAATCGATTCCCTCTTTACGAGTGTACCTTTCGCAACAAGCTTAGCTTTGAAGGTTTCTACCTTCCCGTCATCCCTCTTTTCCTTTTGTAGATCCACTTGCATCCAACGACTTTTACACCATCGGTTGGTTCAAGCTCGGACCTTATTAGAGTACATAGACTCTATTTGAATTCATCGCCTTTTGCCAAGATGATGCATCTATATCTTGGAGTGCTTACTCATATGTCCGGGTTCATGTTTACTAGGGATCAAGTTCAAGACTCTCCCAAAACATGAATCTCTCGGGCTACCTCACAACCCTCCCACTACGACGAGGCATCCGTGGTTGTGTATCATGTGTGACACGTGTTGCGGTTTCTTGTGATACTTCATCTTGTATTGTTGGTACTAAAGTAGGCGTGTCCTCTCTTAGTTCTTCTAAAACAACTTTACTCTTGGGCTTGTGATCCATTATATAGTCTTCTTCTAAAAGCGGACATTGATGCTAACAATGACCTTACGGTCTTTAGGACTATAAAATAAACCTCCTTTCGTTCCTTTGGGATATCCCACAAACACTCGAACTTCTGTACGAGATTCTAACTTATCATCATCTGGTTTTATGCTGGACTACCCCAAATCTGAATATGTCTTAGACTGGGTTTTCGCCATTCCACAATTCTATGGGAGTAGAAGAAACTGATTTAGAAGGTACTAAGTTCGGAACATACACTGTTTCCAGGGCATATCCCAAAACAAATTTGGTAATTCAATAACTCATCATCGATCTAACCATCTCCATAAGAGTCCTATTCCTTCGTTACGCCACACCATTCTATTGGGGTGTAGACAGTTGGGATTGAATCCCGGCCTCTGATAAGTAATTCCTAAACTCTCCTAAGAGGTATTTGCCACCACGATCTGACCGTAGTGTCTTGATACTTTTACCTAGTCGTTTCTCCATATCAGCCTTGTACTCTTTGAACTTATCAAAGCATTCGGACTTGCGGCGCATTAGGTAAATGTATCCATAACTTGAATAATCGTCTATGAAAGAGACAAAATATTCAAAACCTCCCCTTGCCTAGACAGACATAGGACCACACAAATCAGAGTGAACCAACTCTAACACTTCTTTGGCTCTATACCCCTTGGCCTTGAACGGCCTCTTGGTCATTTTACCTTCCAAGCAGGATTCACAAGTTGGAAAATTTTCCAACTCTAATGAACCCAAAAGTCCATTGTCTATAAGCCTCTGAATCCTACTTAAATTAATATGACCAAGCCTTAGATGCCAAAGATATGCTTGGTTCATTCCCGAAGGTTCTTTTCTTTTATGTGAGTTAGAAGATGAGTTATAAATTTCCATTTTTTTGTTTTGTGGAAGAAATTGGATTTAAAGTATACAAATTGCCAACTAATGTACCAGAACAGATAATCACTTTATTTCTCTTAATAACTACATCGTTACTGAAAGAAACTGAATATCCATCTAAAAATAGTTTAGAAACTGAAATTAAATTCTTTCTAAAACTGGGTACATAAAGACAATTTCTTAAAACCAAATTTTTATTTCTACTAAAAGATAAGTAGACGTCTCCCACTGCAACAGCTGCCACCTTAGTAGCATTGCCCATGTAGACGGTAATTTCTCCTTCAGATAGTCGTCGGGTTTCCTGGAACCCCTGCAAGGAATTGCAGACATGATCAGTGGCTCCTGTATCTACACACCAGGTGCTGGTAGATAACACCGCTAAACATGTTTCAACAACTAGAGCATGAGATATACCTTTGTTGTTTTGATTCCTACGAGGACAGTCCACCTTCCAATGTCCTGGCTGCTTGCAGATGAAGCACTTGCCCTTCGGCTTCTTCACTCCAGCTTTAAATCCCGTACTCTGAGACTTATTCACTTTCTTTGCTGAACTGACTTGTTTCTTCTTCTTCTTTCCTCTCGGCTTAGAAGTAGAACTATTTTCAGCATAGTGAATTTGAGCATTGTGACGAAATAATCCTTCTGCTGCCTGAAGTTCTGTCAGTAGTTCCGCCAATGAATATACCCTTTTATTCAGGGATTGCTCAAAACTTCCGGGTAGTGTTTGGAGGATCATATCGATCTGGGTTTCCCCATCAATTTCTCCTCCAAGGATCCGTATCTCGTTCGGATAAGTCATCATCTTTAGGATATGATCCTCACGGGAGTACCCTCTTGCATGGTGGTGTCATTATCTTTCTCATGGCTTCTTGTCTAGAAGCTCTATCCCGATGACCAAGAGTTCCTTGAGATTGTTCATAATATCATAGGTTGTTGGGTAAATCTTGATGTTGCAATACATTTGACATTGAAGCCAAATGTAACACCGCCCATCTCATCCGCTTTTACCCATTTCCTATGATATTCAATCTCCTCTTGGGTAGATTCACCGATGGGTGCTTGAGACAAGGCTCGGTCAAGACAAATTTATAGCTTTCGTGATAAGAACAATGTCCAGGTTCCTTTTCCAATCTATGTAATTAGGTCCAGTAAGTCTATTCTGTTGAAGTATGATGGACAGTGGGTTAAAAGTCATCCTAAGAATCACAAATAACTTTTGGTCAGAACTCTAAATTTAGAATAATATTGATTCCTCAAACAATACTATTTTAAATTAACCAACACCTCAAAACACCGTGAATTTTGTATGCCACGTTAGTGTGGACGTATACAAATTCATCATTTATAAAAGGAGGGTTGTAACCCATTAATTTTATTATCTTGTCAACCTAACTTTTTGACAAATAAAATTAATAGTTGGTGTCTTTTGGTCACACAAATAATAGTAGTGACTCCGATGGGGAGGATACTATTAGATGTGTCTAAGTGTATACCATTACTTGACACTAAGTCCATTAATAAGATTATGCCCCTTCCGTTGGGGAAGATCACACGCTCTTAATTAACTTCCTATAGTCATCCAAAAATGGAAGTCTGTTCTAGTGATCCACAAACAAGCTCATCCGTTATGGAGGAAGGCACTCAGAGCCAACGCGCAAGCTTGTTCGCATCACTTACAAACCAGTAATGGAGACTATGGGATTTATTTAAAATCCCTCTCCCACTTAGTTATTTATGTAACGACCCGCCTTCTACTAACTGAGCTGTAAGGCCGATCGCTACAGTTACGCTGTGCTAACTGTGCGGAAAACTGATCTAATTTAAATTTTAGTTGCTATCTGATAACTATTCTTAGTTCTACATGTGCTGAAGGGTATAATCTAAAGGATACCAGGTGTATCCTACATTTCCTGTGGACTAGAAAATGATCTGCTAAGTTTCCTGGTCGAAACTGAACTTCCCAATCGATCCAGACTGAACTGGATCGATTGCTCTCTGTTGGATCGATCCATGGATCGATCCCGACCGCTACTGTGCTCGGGTGGTGATCTGGATCGATCAGCTGATCGATCCAGGATCACGGATCGATCCAGTGATCGATCCCGCGTGCTTCTGTGCACGGGACTTTATTTGGATCGGTCGGCTGGTCGATCCAACCTAGTCAATCGATCCCATGATCGATCAAAAACCTTTCTGTTCGCTAGGGATAACTTGGATCGATCGACCGATCGATCCAGAGGCCTTCTGTTCGTGACAGAATGTGACTGGATCGATCGGATGATCGATCCAGAAGCCCTCTGTTCGCGGAATCAACCCTCAATCGATCCATGGATCGATCGAGGACCCCAGATCGATCCATGGATCGATCGGAGTTTCTGATTTCGCACTGAAACTCTGATTTCTGCACTTGAGCGTGCTGAAATCTCACACAACAATTATACCATGCATGGAAAACATTCTAATATCTAATAACTAGCATTCTAACATGTCACAGTGCAAGGTTCATTAATTCATGGCGTTTAACATGCTAAAACAAGAGTAATAGAAATACTAAAGTTCATATGCTTAATTGAAATTGCTGGATCCCTAGGATCTTTATTCCATGTTCCATCCACACACATCCTCATCATTGCATTAACCTCCAGCCTCCGCTAGTCCATCTTTCCTTTACCCTTATCTGCAGTATAAGGAAAATAGAATCTGTAAGCTTAAAGCTTAGTAAGAAACCAACTACCTCACAAAACATGCATACGATGCTAATGATGCTTTGAAAACATGCTATTTAAAACACATGCTGAACATATAAAACATGGCATGGCATACAATCATCCAAACATGTATAACGAACTGAACATAGAATAAGCTAAACTGTAGCTAAACTGATACTGGATCCCAACTCAGCTAACATACTAATTTGAGCTTTGAAAACTAATTCATAATAAGTGAAAATACATAATCATGCTGTTTGGGCCCGGCAACTGTACTTGCTGTGCGCGCATCCCTAACTAGACCCGGGTTTGCAAGTCCCGAATTTAGTAGGTTTAACTAGGTTATCTAAACCTAGGAACGACTGTGGGAGTCCAACCCATGGATATCTGATCCAGTACAGTGCCACTGAAAATAAAGTACTGAATATAGCTAACTGTTTTAACTTGCTGTTTCTAGGTTATCTGAACCTAGAGCTAGGTTATCTGAACCTAGAGGCGACTGTGGGAGCCCACCCATTGGACCATAGTCCCATAAAACTGAACTAAACTAATGTGCTGTTTTAAATGCTCCTAATGCATTTAACTGAACTATTAAACACAACTGAGGTGGCATTTAGCTACACTAACATTTTACCGAACACTTAGTGTGTTCAACTCTCTCCTCTAATAGGGAGATCACCTCTAGGCACCCGACAACGTCTAGAATCTCCAACTAAAGGAGAACAACGTGCCCGGCCCGTCTAGAGGTGCTCAACTAGATCCCTAATCCTCGAGGAGGGTTAAAACACACCCTATGTGCCGAAAAACCTGCATATAGCTAAAACTAAAAGTATGCAATCAGATGAAAACTATTATACTGCAGGTGAGGGGTTTCTTACCTTGTGTGCTAGATTTCTTACAAATCTAATCGCTAGAAATTCCGGTGGAGACGACTTCTCGACGATTCACTCGCGTCCACGTGCTCTACTCGCGGAGGGGAACGTCCTTGTGCTGAAATCGTCGCCGGAAAGTGACCTTGGGACCCTAGGGATGAAAACCTAGTTCTTCCCTTGTTGTGGTGCCGAGAGAAGGAGGAGAGGGAGAGGGTTGGCGTCGGCGTGAGGTTTTGGAGAGGAGTTGCCGAACCAAGTTCTAAAAATAAACCAAACCCTCTTTAAGTTTCCTATTTATATTAAGTGGGTATTTTGCTCCAACTCAATTATAATTATATTTGGTTCTCCTTTCTCTCAGCACGGCCCTGCTGGGTTCACCGGTTACTAAGGCTAACTAAAGGTTTAGCGGACCCGAGAGGTCCCGGGTTCGATTCCCGCTGAAGCCTTTTTATTCTTCTAATTATTTTTGCTATTTTCCGCTACTCGGAAAATTTTGGAAAAATATCTAAAAATTCCAGAAAAATCATAGAATATTTCTAAAATAGTTTTGAGAATTTTTCGGGCGTTACAATCCCCCATACCTTATAAAAAGTTCGTCCTCAAACTTAGAACAATTCTGGGTACTTCTGTCTCATGCTGGCTTCTGTCTCCCAAGTTGCCTCTTCTGCTGTGTGACTGTGCCAAATGACTTTGACTAATGGTACTTCCTTGTTCCGCAATTTCTTAACTGCTCGGTCTATTATCTGAATAGGCCGACTATCATAGCTGAGGTCTTCGCGGATTTGTACCGACTGGGGCTCAATCACCTGGGTGGCATCTGGGGTATGCTTCTTCAGCATAGAGACATGAAATACGTTGTGGACAACTGACATTTCCTGGGGTAGCTCTAGCTCATATGCTACCTTGCCCACTCTTCTGCCAATAAGGTATGGTCCCACATATCTGGGACTTAGCTTGCCCTTCTTCCCAAAACGCATCACTCCCTTCATGGGAGCTACTCTGAGGAACACTGTATCCCCGACTGAAAACTCTAAGGGTCTACGCCGTGTATCAGCATAGCTTTTCTGGCGGCTCTGAGCTATCTCTATCCTCTGGTGGATCTGCTGTATAGCTGCTGTGGTATCTGCTACTAGATCTGTCTGAAGTTCTAGTTCTTTCTGTTCACCACTCTCATACCAGCAGACTGGAGATCTACACCTCCGCCCATAGAGAGCCTCGTAAGGTGCCATGCTGATAGTGGCCTGATAGCTGTTGTTGTATGCAAATTCTGCTAAGCTCAGATATTTGCACCAACTTCCCTTGAAGTCTAGGGCACACACTCGGAGCATATCTTCGAGTACCTGATTTACTCGCTCCGTCTGACCATCTGTCTAAGGATGGAATGCTGTGCTGAACTTTAACTTAGTGCCCAACAAGTGTGATGTGAATCTGCTGTCTCTGTCTGAAATGATGGTTCGTGGGACTCCATGTAGTCTGACGATCTCCTGGAGATACAACTGAGCTAGATTCTCCATGGAGTAGGATATCTTGATGGCTAAGAAGTGGGTTGATTTGGTCAACCTGTCGACTATTACCCAGATGGCGTCAAAACCATTCGTGGTTCTGGGCAGTCCCACTATGAAATCCATAGAGATATCCTCCCACTTCCATTCTGGAATCTGTATAGGCTGCAGGACTCCTCCTGGTCGCTGATGTTCTGCCTTGACCCTCTGACAGGTGAGGCAGATGCTAACATATCTGGCGATGTCTCGCTTCATCCCGGGCCACCAAAAATGGTTCTTCAGGTCTTAATACATTTTGGTGGAACCTGGATGCATCACATAGGGAGTCTTGTGAGCCTCATCTAAAATCTGTCTCCGTAGCTCCTCCTGATCTGGGACACAGAGTCTGTCACCAAAATACAACACCCCGCTATCGGACACTCTAAATTCTCTACTTTCTTATTCTGCTAGCCCTTGCTTGATTTTCTGAATTTCAGGGTCCTGCTCCTGAGCTGACTGAACATCATCAAGCAAGGTAGACTCCAAGGTCATAGTAGAGAGCTGTCCAACGATGAGTTCAAGACCAAAATCTACGATCTCCTTCTGTAGGGGCGGTGACATGGCTGTAAGAGATAATAAAGTAGCACTGGATTTTCTGCTAAGTGTGTATGCCACCTTATTGGCTTTCCCTGGATGGTAGAGGATGTCTATATCGTAGTCTTTGACCAGTTCTAGCCATCTGCGCTGTCGCATATTCAGATCCTTCTGAGTGAAGAAGTACTTCAGGCTCTGATGATCTGTATACACTCTGCACTGAGCTCCATATAAGTAATGTCTCCAAATTTTGAGAGCGAACACTACTGCTGCAAGCTCAAGGTCATGAGTAGGGTAATTCTTCTCATAATCCTTGAGTTGTCTGGAGGCATAGGCGATCACCTTGCCGTTTTGCATCAGTACTGCTCCTAGTCCCAACTCAGAGGCATCACTGTAGATGTCAAAACTGCTGGTGTTGTCTGGTAGAGCCAAAATGGAAGTACTGGTCAATCTCCTTTTTAGCTCGCTGAAGCTGTTCTCGCAGTCCTCTGTCCACTGAAATTTCCTGTTCTTTCTGGTAAGAGCTGTCAGTGGGGAGGCTATCCTGGAGAAGTCCTCTACAAACTTCCTGTAATATCCTGCTAATCCCAGAAAGCTCCTGATTTCGCTGGCGTTCTTAAGTCTCTTCCAATTACTTACTGCTTCTATCTTGCTGTGATCTACCATAATACCATCCTTTGAGATGATGTGACCCATGAAGGACACCTGATTTAGCCAAAATTCACATTTCGTGAACTTGGCGTATAGCTGGTTTTGCCGAAGGGTCTGCAATACTAGTTTCAGGTGCTCTGAGTGTTCTTCCTGAGTTCCTGAGTAGATAAGGATGTCATCGATAAACACAATAACAAACTTATCCAAGTACTCCCTGAATACTCTGTTCATGAGATCCATGAATGTAGCTAGAGCATTGGTCACGCCAAATGGCATGACCACGAACTCGTAGTGTCCGTATCTGGTTCTGAATGCTGTCTTCGGTATGTCCCCTTCCTTGACCTTCACCTGATGATAACCTGATCTGAGATCTATCTTAGAGAACACTGCTGCTCCCTTCAGCTGGTCGAACAGGTCATCGATTCTGGGAAGGGGATACCTGTTCTTGATTGTGACTTGGTTCGGTGATCTGTCTATGCACAATCGCATGCTTCCATCCTTCTTCTTCACGAACAATACAAGCGCTCCCCATGGTGAGTGACTCGGGCGTATGAAACCCTTGTCAGGCAGCTCCTGTAGTTGCCTTCAGTTCTGCTCGAGCCATGCGATAAGGCGCTTTGGAGATAGGATTCGTGCAGAATGAGCTCTATCTCAAAGTCAATCTCTGCGGTGCTAAGCTGGTAACTCTTCGTGGAAGGCTGGGTAGTCGCATCGACTCGAACCTCTGCTAGCTGTTGGTTCTTGTCCTGGCTGGCGTTGACTACCTGTGCTAGGAATCCTGTACATCCTGAATCCAGTAGCTTCTGTGCTTTCATAGCTGAGAGAAACTTCTTGGCCTTTCTCTTTGGTTCTCCGCTGTATTCAAATTGCACTGCTGCTTCAGGTTGGAAGATGACTTTCTGTTTACGGCACTCTATGGTAGCACCGTATCTGATCAGAAAGTCCATTCCAAAGATCAAGTCATAGTCGGTCATCTCTAGCACTATAAGATCACAAAAGAGCTCTCTGTCTGCTATAATGACCGGCACTGCTCTGAGCCAGTGCGTGGATGCCATGATCTCTCCTGAAGGTAGTGCCGTCAAAAACTGACCACTGAGTACCTCTGGGGGTATTTCTAATTTTTCGGAGAACACCCTGGCTATATATGAATGGGTTGCCCCAGTATCAAATAGAACAGTAGCACTATACTGAAAAATGCTAATCTGACCTGTGACAACTGTCGAGGCATTGGCTACGTCCTCTCTGGTGAGTGAGTAGATCCTCGCATTCGCCATAGCTGGAGGGGCTTCTAATCTGCCCTGGCTAATAAGTGGACCTTCTAGAGCGGCCTGCATATGATATAACTGAGCTGGCTGGCCTGCATACTGAATCTGTTGTGGCTGAGGAAGACCGGTCTTGTTCGGGCACTGCTTGGCCATGTGCCCTTCTTGTCCACATTCAAAGCATCCTCGTGTGCCCTTGCGACAAACCCCTGAGTGGAATTTCCCACAAGCAGCACATTTTGGATAACTGGGTCGCTTGCCAGATGGTCCTCCTTTTGGTTCACTCCCTGATTTGCGCTTGCTGTTGGAGTTCCCCTTCCAGTTAGAGCTGTGGCCTTGCTGTTTTTGAGTGTGAGAGTTTCCTTGGCCTTTGGACTCTGAGGAGACTTGCTTCTGCTGCTTAATGCTGTTCTGGTAATGCTCTGTGGTCAGGGCACTGCTCACTAACTCTTCTGTGGTTTGTGGCCTATGTATGCCACCAGCCACGTTCACTGCTATCTCTGGCCTCGGCATCTTGAGCATCAACCGGATTCGTTCCATTTCTGTGCTGACTAGCTCTGGGCATAGACGAGCCAACCTGTTGAATTTCTTCACGGCTTCCTCAACTGAAAGGTTGCCCTGACGAAACTCAGTGAACTCGTCGTAGTGGCGGTTTGTAACCCGTACGTGAAAGAACTCCTCAAAGAACTCCTTCTCGAAGTCAGCCCATGACATCTGGTTCACTGGGCGCTTCGTTCTGATTCTTTCCCACCACATGCGTGCGTCTCCTGTCAGACAGAAGGAGGCACACTTCACCTTCTCGTGTTCTGGCCAGTCCAGAAGCTCCATCGTGCTCTCCAGTGTTTTGAACCAGGCTTGTGCATCCCATGGTTCGCTAGTGCCTGAGAAGTTCTCTGGCTTGACCCGCTGCCACTGGATCAGATAGGCTTCCTTTCTTGGCTCAGCTGCTGGTGCTGGTGCTGGTGCTGGTGTTGTAGGCTGAGCTGGTGGAACCTCTAAGACTACCAGAGTCGTCAAATTTGGTTCCGGGGTGACGGTGGGGGTATTCTGCTGGTTAGCCTTTAAGGTGGCTATTTCCTGTTGCTGTCCAGCTAGCTGCTACTGTAACTGAGCCACTAATGCTATAAGGTCTGGGGGAGGCACTGAACTGCCTGCCTCTTGCTGGGGCTCAGTAGCTAGTGCCCTTCTAGCTGGGCGTCCTCGTGCCATTTCTAAAGACATAGAGAACATAACATAACTAATGTAATCACAGTTATATAACTACTGATATCATGTTTAAAAACTATCACATCCTAACAAGCAGTAGGCATATAAACATGAACTGTAATAATAGGGAAAACAGAAAGCATAAATAAAGTAGAGGTATTCTTACTTGGAAGCTGCAGGTTCAATGCTGATGTGTGTGTAGGAAGTATGGAACACTGCTCTGATACCACTCTGTAATGACCCGCCTTCTACTAACTGAGCTGTAAGGCCGATCGCTACAGTTACGCTGTGCTAACTGTGCGGAAAACTGATCTAATTTAAATTTTAGTTGCTATCTGATAACTATTCTTGGTTCTACATGTGCTGAAGGGTATAATCTAAAGGATACCAGGTGTATCCTACATTTCCTGTGGACTAGAAACTGATCTGGTAAGTTTCCTGGTCGAAACTGAACTTCCCAATCGATCCAGACTGAACTGGATCGATTGCTCTCTGTTGGATCGATCCATGGATCGATCCCGACCGCTACTGTGCTCGGGTGGTGATATGGATCGATCAGCTGATCGATCCAGGATCACGGATCGATCCAGTGATCGATCCCGCGTGCTTCTGTGCACGGGACTTTATTTGGATCGATCGGCTGATCAATCCAACCTAGTCAATCGATCCCATGATCGATCAAAAACCTTTCTGTTCGCTAGGGATAACTTGGATCGATCGACCGATCGATCCAGAGGCCTTCTGTTCGTGACAGAATGTGACTGGATCGATCGGATGATCGATCCAGAAGCCCTCTGTTCGCGGAATCAGCCCTCAATCGATCCATGGATCGATTGAGGACCCCAGATCGATCCATGGATCGATCGGAGTTTCTGATTTCGCACTGAAACTCTGATTTCTGCACTTGAGCATGCTGAAATCTCACACAACAATTATACCATGCATGGAAAACATTCTAATATCTAATAACTAGCATTCTAACATGTCACAGTGCAAGGTTCATTAATTCATGGCGTTTAACATGCTAAAACAAGAGTAATAGAAATACTAAAGTTCATATGCTTAATTGAAATTGCTGGATCCCTAGGATCTTTATTCCATGTTCCATCCACACACATCCTCATCATTGCATTGACCTCCAGCCTCCGCTAGTCCATCTTTCCTTTACCCTTATCTGCAGTATAAGAAAAATAGAATCTGTAAGCTTAAAGCTTAGTAAGAAACTAACTACCTCACAAAACATGCATACGATGCTAATGATGCTTTGAAAACATGCTATTTAAAACACATGCTGAACATATAAAACATGGCATGGCATACAATCATCCAAACATGTATAACGAACTGAACATAGAATAAGCTAAACTGTAGCTAAACTGATACTGGATCCCAACTCAGCTAACATACTAATTTGAGCTTTGAAAACTAATTCATAATAAGTGAAAATACATAATCATGTTGTTTGGGCCCGGCAACTGTACTTGCTGTGCGCGCATCCCTAACTAGACCCGGGTTTGCAAGTCCCGAATTTAGTAGGGTTAACTAGGTTATCTAAACCTAGGGATGACTGTGGGAGTCCAACCCATGGATATCTGATCCAGTACAGTGCCACTGAAAATAAAGTACTGAATATAGCTAACTGTTTTAATTTGCTGTTTCTAGGTTATCTGAATCTAGAGCTAGGTTATCTGAACCTAGAGGCGACTGTGGGAGCCCACCCATTGGACCATAGTCCCATAAAACTGAACTAAACTAATGTGTTGTTTTAAATGCTCCTAATGCATTTAACTGAGCTATTAAACATAACTGAGGTGGCATTTAGCTACACTAACATTTTACCGAACACTTAGTGTGTTCAACTCTCTCCTCTAATAGGGAGATCACCTCTAGGCACCCGACAACGTCTAGAATCTCCAACTAAAGGAGAACAACGTGCCCGGCCCGTCTAGAGGTGCTCAACTAGATCCCTAATCCTCGAGGAGGGTTAAAACACACCCTATGTGCCGAAAAACCTGCATATAGCTAAAACTAAAAGTATGCAATCAAACGAAAACTATTATACTGCAGGTGAGGGGTTTCTTACCTTATGTGCTAGATTTCTTACAAATCTAATCGCTAGAAATTCCGGTGGAGACGACTTCTCGACGATTCACTCGCGTCCACGTGCTCTACTCGCGGAGGGGAACGTCCTTGTGCTGAAATCGTCGCCGGAAAGTGACCTTGGGACCCTAGGGATGAAAACCTAGTTCTTCCCTTGTTGTGGCGCCGAGAGAAGGAGGAGAGGGAGAGGGTTGGCGTCGGCGTGAGGTTTTGGAGAGGAGTTGCCGAACCAAGTTCTAAAAATAAACCAAACCCTCTTTAAGTTTCCTATTTATATTAAGTGGGTATTTTGCTCCAACTCAATTATAATTATATTTGGTTCTCCTTTCTCTCAGCACGGCCCTGCTGGGTTCACCGGTTACTAAGGCTAACTAAAGGTTTAGCGGACCCGAGAGGTCCCGGGTTCGATTCCCGCTGAAGCCTTTTTATTCTTCTAATTATTTTTGCTATTTCCCGCTACTCGGAAAATTTTGGAAAAATATCTAAAAATTCCAGAAAAATCATAGAATATTTCTAAAATAGTTTTGAGAATTTTTCGGGCGTTACAATTTATAAACGAGGAATTTTAACTATGCTAGCCTACTGGTCATGTATACTAACATGCACACACAGCACAATATAAAAGCAATAAATAAAAAATCTAATTTTCAACTATTATGGCTTTTATCTCTAGTTGTCCTCCGTGTGTTGTCATCCCAAGCTGCTGCCATATTTGGCCACCGCCATCGGGTCTAGCTGTCGCATCCATCTTGCTCCTAGTTCCGCTGCCTCTGATCCTTAGAAAGTTCCACGCGTTGCAAGATTCGATCCGCGACATAAATAGAATTTTACATTTTGATCTTATATTCCATAAAAGAAATGTACATGTATCTAGATCAAAAATAAAATCCTAATAAAACTAAATACAGCTCCTGCTGTATTTAAATACAATCATGCACACACATATAAATGCCCTTGACATGTCCAAGGGTCCAATCACACACATAATAACTAAAAGTCATAATAGTTGGATCCTGCATCCACAAAGTTAGCACATCCTACTATTAACCTGCCTAAATTATGTATGACATGTGCATAATTAAACTAATACCAAATACACAGAGGCAAAACCCTAGCTCTGATACCAATTGTTGGTTGCTACTCGGAAAACCTAGAGGTTCCACTGTACAAAAATTTTGTACAAAGGTCTGAACCTTTTCTTAGCTACCATGTGTTCTTTTAAATTAAATTTTGGATCGCCTGCGAAACTTAACACGTTTGATCCAAAACTTAATTTATTTGTTCTTTTAGGTTTTGACTTGGATCTCCTGCGGAACTTAACACGTTCGACTCAAATCACCTTAAGTTATTAATTCCATTAAATATTAATTTCCATAATTGGTTCCCAGTACTGACGTGGCGAGGCACATGGCCTTCTTGGATATGGGAGCAACCACCACCGACTAGACAAAACCTTTTATAGAAATCTAATATTTAATTTCCTAAAATAACTTTAGGTTAACCGAAAAGAACAATCAAATCACAAGGAAAAATAAAACAAAAGAACACAACTTCGAAAAACATATTCGAAATACTAGAACGTAAGCCTCTTGTATTTGGTATTATTTCCATAAATAACTAGTATGATGCGGAAAAGGAAAAACTACTAGTTATACCTTCTAGAAAGACCTCTTGATTTTCTACCGTATTCCTCTTCTAACCTCGGACGTTGTGTGGGCAACGATCTTCCAAGATGAGAAACCACCAACCACCTTCTTCTCCTCCTAGCTAGGTTCGGCCACAAAGAAAGAAGCTTCACCAAGGAAGAAAATCAAAACACTAACCAAGCTCCAAGAGATGCTCGCTTCCTCTCCTTCTTCTTCTTCTTCTCCAAGTAGTATCCGGCCACCACAAGAGCTCCAAGGAAAGAGAGGGGTTCGGCCACCACAAGAGGAAGAGAGGGAAAGGATGGCCGGCCACACCAAGGAACAAAAGAGGGAGAGAAATAATAGAGGTTGTCTCTCATGAAGGCACCCTCACCCTTTCTTTTATATTCCTTGGCCTAGGCAAATTAGGAAATTTAATTACAATAAAATTTCCTTAATTTCCTTGACATGATTTAATTGAGAAAAATAAAATAAAATTTCCCAATTTAATCTATATTGGCCGGCCACATCAAAATAAATAAATTAGACAAGTTTTAATCAACAAATTAAAACTTCCTAATTTGTTTCCGGAAATTTTAAAATTAAAATTTCTCTTCAAAAATCTCTTCATGGTTGATAAAAAGAAATTTTCATAATTTTAATTTTACAACATGTGAATAATTTTTAAAGAGAAAATAAAATATCTCTCCAATCTACAAATAAGGAAAGAGATTTAATCTCTCTCTTTAATCTTTTGTAGATCTTTTACAAGAGAGATATTTTAATTTTAATTCTCTTTAATAAATTATATCTTCCACATAATAAAAATTAAAATTAAAAATCTTTTTTAATTTAATTATGGTCGGCCCTACTAGCTTGGGTTTAAGCTAGGGCCGACCACCCTAAACTCATGCTTAGGCCGGCCCTAGCTTGGTTCCCAAGCTAGCTTGGCCGGCCCCCTTTAGGTGGGTATAGAAAGTGGGTATAGGTGGGTATAGTACTCTATAAATAAGAGGCTACGATAGGGACCGAGAGGAGGAATTGGTTTTGGTCTCCCGATAAAATTAAGCATCCCGTGTTCGCCCCGAACACACAACTTAATTTTATCAATAATAATTCATTTCACTAGAGAACTATTATTGAACTACCGCGCCAATCCCAAATTACATTTTTGGGCTCCTTCTTATTATGAGTGTGTTAGTCTCCCTGTGTTTAAGATATCGAATGTCCACTAATTAAGTGAGTTACTGACAACTCATTTAATTAATATCTTAGTCCAAGAGTAGTACCACTCAACCTTATCATCATGTCGGACTAAGTCCACCTGCAGAGTTTAACATGACAATCCTTATGAGCTCCTCTTGAGGACATTATCAACCTAGTATCTCTAGGACACAGTTTCCTTCTATAATCAACAACACACACTATAAGTGATACCATTTCCCAACTTATCAGGCTTATTGATTTATCGAACTAAATCTCACCCATTGATAAATTAAAGAAATAAATATCAAATATATGTGCTTGTTATTATATTAGGATTAAGAGCACACACTTCCATAATAACCGAGGTCTTTGTTTCTTTATAAAGTCAGTATAAAAGAAACGACCTCAAATGGTCCTACTCAATACACTCTAAGTGTACTAGTGTAATTATATAGTCAAGATAAACTAATTCCTAATTACACTACGACCTTCCAATGGTTTGTTCCTTTCCATTTTGGTCATGAGCTACTGTTTATAATTTATAAGGTACTGATAACATCATCTTCTATATGTGACACCACATACTATGTTATCTACAATATAAATTAATTGAACAACTACAAACAAATGTAGATAAATTGACCAAATGTGATTCTTTATTTAACATAAATGTTTACAAAAGCTTAGGCTTTCAGTATACACTCCAACAGAAGGTACTATATTCATTTCCGTTTCCAGAGTATATCCTTAAAATGATTTTGGTAATATTCTAAATAACTCATCAATCTACTTATTTCCCATAAGAGTCCTATACCTTTCTTTTTCTACACCATTCTGTTGGGGTGTACCAGGTGCAATTAGTTGGGATTGAATCCCTACTTCTAATAAGTGACTCCTAAATTCTCCCAAGAGGTACTTGCCACTACGATCTTACCATTGTGACTTTTACTTTAACATTCTCCGCATCAGCCTTGTAGTCTTTGAACTAATCAAAGTACTTAGTCTTGCGGTACATTAAGTAAATTTATTTGTATCTTGAATAGTTGTCTATAAAATAGACGAAATATTCAATACTACCTCTTGTCTGGATAGTCATAGGATCACACAAATCAGAATGAACCAATTTCAACATAACTTTGACTCCATACCCCTTAGACTTAAAAGCTTCTTGGTTATTTTTCCTTCCAAGTAAGACTCGCGGGTTGGAAAGATTTCCACTACTAATGAACCCAAAAGTTCATCAGCTACTAATGAATCCTACTCCAATTAATATAACCTAGCCTTAGATGCCAAAGATATAATTGGTTCATTTCCGAAGGTTACTTTCTCTTAAAGTTAGAAGATGTGTTACTAATTTCCATTTGTTGCATCATGAGAGTTATTGGATTTATAAATTGTCAACCAACGTACCAGAACAGATAAGTTCCCTCTTTTTCTTAATAACAACTTTGTTATTAAAAGAGACAGAATATCAAGTTCTTTGAATAGTTTAGAAACTGAAAACTAGTTCTTTCTAAACTTGGTGCGTAAAGACAATTACTCAAAAATCCATGTTTTATTCTTATCAAAAGATAAACATCTCCCACTGCAACAGCTATCATTTTTACAGTAGTGCCCATGTGGACGGTGTTTTAATTTTCATTTAGTTGTCGGGTTTCCTGCAATGAATTGCGGACATGATTAATGGCATCTGTATCTACACTCCAGGTTCTGGTAGATAACACCACTAAACATGTTTCAACTAATGAATTAAATACACCTATATTGTTCTTAATTCTAAGAAGACAGTCTACCTTAATGTCCAAGTCCTATTTCCAATCATTACAATTGGGACTACTAAGTCTTTTCTATAGTATGACTACTAGGGGATTGACAAACATTTTAAATCCTAAGAATCATAAAAATATTTGGTCAAGATCAACTCCTTAAAATCCCCATGAATTTTGTATGCCACGATAGTGTGAACGTATACAAAATCGAAGAGGAGATTTTATTCATTAATTTTATTATCTCGTCAACTTTACTTTATGACGAATAAAATTAATAGTTGATCTGTCTTTGATCAAATATTTGGTCAAAACTTTTTGAATTTAAAATAACATTGATTCCTCAAACAATATTATTTAAATTCACCAACACCTCAAACACCGTGAATTTTGCATGCCACGATAGTGTGGACGTATACAAAATTAAACATTTGTAAGAGGAGGGGTTTACCCATTAATTAGCTTGTCAATAAATCTTTATGACAAATAAAATTACCTCAAACACCGTGAATTTTGTATGCCACGATAGTGTGGACGTATACAAAATCAAACATTCGTAAGAGGGGTTTTTAATTTTATTATCTTGTCAACCTATTTATTTGACAAATTAATAGTTGGTTTTCTTCGGTCACACAAATAATAGCAGTGACTCCGATGGGGAGGATACTATTAGACGTGCCTAAGTGTATACCATTACTTGACACTAAGTCCATTAATAAGATTATGCCCCTTCCGATGGGGAAGATCACACGCTCTTAATTAACTTCCTATAGTCATCCAAAATGGAAGTTTAATCTAGTGATCTGCAAACAAGCTCATCTGATATGGAGGAAGACACTCAAAGCCAACGCGCAAACTTGTTACATCACTTATAAACCAGTAATGGATACCGTGAAATTTATTTAAAATAAATCCCTCTCCCACTTAGTTATTTAAAGTGAGGAATTTTGACTATGCTAGTCTACCTAACATGCATACTAACAAGCACACACAACACAGCATAAAAAGCAATAAATAGAAAAACTAATTTTCAACTGTTATGGCTTTTATCTATTGCTGTCCTCCGTGTGTCGTCAACCTAGCTGCTGCCATCTTTGGCCACCGCCACCGGGTCTAATTGTCGCATCCATCTTGCTCCTTGTTCCACTGCGCCTCTGATCCTCAAAAAGGTTCCACGCCTTGCAAGATTCGATCCGCGACATAAATAGAATTTTACATTTTTCGATCCTATATTCCTCGAAGGAATGTACATGTAAACTAGATCAAAAAATAAAATCCTAATAAAACTAAATACAGCTCCTGCTATATTTTATAATACAATCATGCACACACAATAAATGCCCTTGACATGTCCAAGGGTCCAATCACACACATAATAACTATAAGACATAATAGTTGGATCCTGCATCCACAAAGTTAGCACATCCTACTATTATCCTGCCTAAATTATGTATGACATGTGCATAATTAAACTAATACCAAATACACAGAGGCAAAACCCTAGCTCTGATACCAATTATTGGTTGCTACTCGGAAAACCTAGAGGTTCCACTGTACAAAAATTTTGTACAAAGATCTGAACCTTTTCCTAGCTACCATGTGTTCTTTTAAATTAAATTTTGGATCGCCTGCGGAACTTAACACGTTTGATCCAAAACTTAATCTATTTGTTCTTTTAGGTTTTGACTTGGATCTCCTGCGGAACTTAACACGTTTGATCCAAATCACCTAAGTCATTAATTCCATTAAATATTAATTTCCAAAATTGGTTCCCAGTACTGACGTGGCGAGGCACATGGCCTTCTTGGATATGGGAGCAACCACAACCGACTAGACAAAACCTTTTAAGGAAAGCTAATATTTAATTTCCTAAAATAACTTTAGGTCAACCGAAAAGAACAATCAAATCACAAGGAAAAGAAAAACAAAAGAACACTATATCGAAAACAAATTCGAAACACTAGAATCGTATGCCTCTTGTATTTAGTATTATTTCTAAAAATAACTAGTATGATGCGGAAAGAAAAATTACTAGTTATACCTTTTAGAAAAACCTCTTGATCTTCTACCGTATTCCTTTTCTAACCTCGGACGTTGTGTGGGCAACGATCTTCCGAGATGAGAACCACCTAGGCACCTTCTTCCTTCTTCCTTCAAGTTTCGGCCAAGCACAAGAACTTTCAAATGATGAAGAATTTTCCACCAACCAAGCTCCAAGGGATGCATGCTTTCTCTCCTTCTTCTCCTTCCTTGATCCGGCCACATCCTCCAAGCTCCAAGAGATGATAGATTTCGGCCACAACAAGAGGAGAGAAGAGAAAGGGAAGGGCCGGCCACCACACCAAGGAAAAGAGGGAGAAAAATAGAATAGAGTCCTTAGCCTTGAAGCCTCCTCTACCCCCTCTTTTATAATCCTTGGTCTTAGCAAATAAGGAAAATTTAATAAAAACTTCCTTAATTCTTTTGCCATTGAAAAAGGAAAATTTATTTAATTAAAAACAATTTTTCTTTTCAATTTGTAATGGCCGGCCACCACATAAATTCTCCAAGCAAATAAAATTTTAAACAAAAATTAAAACTTCCTTATTTGCTTCCGGAAATTTATAAAAATTTCTCCAATAATTTTTATCCCTTCATAATTGGTTTATAAAAAGGAAATTTAATCAATTAAAATCTTTCTTTTAAACATGTGGATAAAAAGAAAGTTATCTCTATAAATTAAAAACTCTTTTAATCTACAAATAAGGAAAGATATCAAATCTTTTCTTAATCTTTTGTAGAAACTTATAAAAGAGAATATTTAATTTTAAACTCTCTTTTAAATCATGAACATGGTTAAAAAGGAAAGTTTTCTTAAAATTTAAAATCCTCCTTTAATCAACAAATAAGGAAAGATTTCAAATTTTAAACTCTCTTTTAAACATGTAGATGATTTACAAATTAGTAAAGTTTTTACCAAAAATTAAAACCATCCTTTTAAACTACAAATAAGGAAAGAGATTAATCTCTTCTCTTAATCTTTTGTAGAAAGCTATAAAAGGAAATTTTTAATTTTTAAACTTTCTTTTAAATCCACATAAGAAATAATTTTAATAAAAATCCTTTTTAATATTCTAGTGGCCGGCCACCTAAACTTGGGACCCAAGCTTTGGCCGACCACCTACATGGCTCATCCACTTGGTCTTAGCCGGTCCTAGCTTGGGTTCCAAGCTAGCTTGGGTTCCAAGCTAGCTTGGGTTCCAAGCTAGCTTGGCCGGCCCCATTTATAATCTCTATAAATCGGCTACGATAGGGACCGAGAGGAGGAATTGGTTTTGGTCTCCCGATAAAATTAAGCATCCCGTGCTCGCCCCAAACACACAACTTAATTTTATCAATAATAATTCATTCCACTAGAGAACTATTATTGAACTACCGCACCAATCCCAAATTACATTTTGGGCTCCTTCTTATCATGAGTGTGTTAGTCTCCCTGTGTTTAAGATAACAAATGTCCACTAATTAAGTAAGTTACTGACAACTCACTTAATTAATATCTAGCTCCAAGAGTAGTACCACTCAACTTCATCGTCATGTCGGACTAAGTCCATCTGCAGGGTTTAACATGACAATCCTTATGAGCTCCTCTTGGGGACATTCTCAACCTAGATTATTAGGACACAGTTTCCTTCTATAATCAACAACACACACTATAAGTGATATCATTTCCCAACTTATCGGGCTTATTGATTCATCGAACTAAATCTCACCTATTGATAAATTAAAGAAATAAATATCAAATATATGTGCTTGTTATTATATTTGGATTAAGAGCACACACTTCCATAATAACTGAGGTCTTTGTTCCTTTATAAAGTCAGTATAAAAGAAACGACCTCTAATGGTCCTACTCAATACACTCTTAGTGTACTAGTGTAATTATATAGTTAAGATAAACTAACACCTAATTACACTACGACCTTCCAATGGTTTGTTCCTTTCCATCATGGTCGTGAGCTACTGTTTATAATTTATAAGGTACTGATAACATGATCTTCTGTGTGTGACACCACACACTATGTTATCTACAATATAAATTAATTGAACAACTACATTTATCACAAATGTAGACATTTGACCAATGTAATTCTTATTTCTAGATAAATGTTTTATACCAAAAGCTAGGCTTTTAGTATACATTCTAACACTGTCTACCAGCACTGATCGGGAGACTGCCCTCCAAAAGAAGGTGGATGCGGCTCAGGCTACCTTCAAGTTTGTGTAGGCAGAGCTCTCAGCGGGCAAGGCAAAGACAGCGGCTGCTCACCAGGAATTGGCTAAGTCCCTGGATAACACAGACAAGGCTAGGGAAGAGCTGAAGGACTACAAGACGGGAGAGGACTCTCCTCTAGTAGCTCACAAGACCTCCTTCCTAGCTTCCAAAGATTTTAGATCTAAGATAGGTAACCTTATCGACCAAATGCTTTGTTATGGTGGAGCAAGAACTTTGTTGCATCTTTAAGAGAAAGGCTTGCTTCGGTTGAATCCTCCTAAAGACTTCCTGGACCAGACTCTCCTTCTCAATGAGCTCTTTGACAAAGCCTTCCCTGCCTTTGAATAGTCTATGTCCTCTTGTAACTGCCTTTGTTTTGAATGATGAAGTAGGGTTTCAAACCTTTCTATGCCTTTGAACTTGAAATTTCTTTAAGATGTTGTGTAAGTGTTGTGTGAATGAACATGTTATCAGTGTGTAATGTGGTGCTTATATATCTACTGGGCCTATCCATGACCCTTAGGCATTTCACCTTACATGTTTGAGTGACCTGTTAAGTGTTTGACCCCCTTTGTGGATGCTTGGTCGGCTTATCACCGGGGCAGGCATCAGCAAGGGTCATTTCACTTGATCAGGCGTTAATCCTTACTGGCCACTCCATCTCTCCGAACAGGTTACATATTATAATTACTCAATCGGTCGCAAGCCATAGTGACTCTAGCGTCCCCTCACTTGCCTGAGTAGGGATTACTGTAGCATCACATGTCTTCGATCTTCGATATCATAAAGACCTCCAACTCCTTTTTAACACGTGTCCTTCGACCCAGCTTTTCCTGACAAGATCCTTTTGCATGATTTTCTAAGACAATCTAATGGCTAACATTACTTATGCGCCTACCCCCGTCGCCACATACATTGTTTATGGATTGTATAATTGGCACTGATATTGCGGCATCTCTGTTGACGTCCCTTCTGACAACTATAAATAGGTCACTCTACATTTCCTTCAGACTCCTTACTGTTAGCTTGAGCCCTCCTTCATTCTCTTCTTCCTTCTGTGTTTTTGCCTTCTCGCCCTCCTTTTGCTCTCCATGGACCCTTCAGTACCTAGGCCTGCTACTGGCGTGTTGACTTTCAGCGACGTAGATTTGGGCGATCTTCACTTTAACTATGAAGTGTCCGCAACTATGTACATCATCATACCCTCCGAGGTTCATCAACTCTCCCGGCCTCCTCGGGGTTATGTGACTTTTTTCAAAGAACAGATTGTAGCTGATCTCCGTTTTCTTATTCACCCTTTCCTCTGTGACGTGAGTCACTATTTCCGCATTCTCCTTTATCAACTTACCCCTAATTTCATCTAGATTCTATGTGGATTCGTTCTTGTTGTAAGTTATGTGATCTCCGTTGGACCTCTCGCCTGTTCCACTACTTTTTTTTTCCCTCGACACCCTACCGAGGGCTTTTTCTGTCTCCAGGCCCGCCTCAGGACCACTCTTTTCGCTCCCTTACCCTCTTTAGGTCCCGAGTGGAAAGCAAATTATTTCTTCCTTCGCTTTCCCTCTACCATAGATTGGCCCACTGAGCAAAGGTTCATGCTTCCTTCAGCGCCTTTCCTGGGCAATTATCGCACAGCCTCTATGCTTATGGAAGCAGAGGTGCAACTAGCGGGCTGACATTTGGACCTACACATGCTATTGACAGAGGATGTGCTGTACCTGTTTAGGCTGAGCGTCGTTCCTTCAGAGTTTCCAAATTCCCTTGGTATGCATTACCCTTGTCCTAATTTTCTTTGGCCTTCTTATTCTGACCCTTATTTTGTTGCAGCGGACACTCTTACCAGGGCATCTCTGATCAGGCCTCTTCCACTGAGCGATATAGAAATAAATCGTCGAGGGCACACAATCCTAAGCAGGCGATGCCCCTCATCTTAGAATCTGACCGCTCCCGGGGTGGCTGTGGATAGTACTGCATCTTGTCCTACCGCCCCTCCCGCGACACATCCTGATAGCTCTATCCCCCAACCCGCTCAGCAAACTTCTCGTGTTCCTCCCGCTCGTCACCCTCTTCCTTCAAAAGAGGGGTCAGATTCAGATGATCAGCCACTTTTGCATCAACCGAGGCGCATGCCTGCTAAGGCCTTCCATGGTGCCCGGGCCTCCCCTGTGACCCAGGTGCCCCAGTTAGCGGCAACCTCTGTTCAAGACCACAACCCTAGGGCGACCCTTCCATTCCTTCATATGCTCGACTGAGGTTTGACCGGGGAAAAACCCTAGTCGTTAAAGAAGAGATCGATCCAGAGGGGGATCCATACCAGCTGCATCGGTCGGGCCTTCCTCTCCTTGACCATCTACCTCCACTCGTCCTACCCCCAATGGGACTGCTCTCGGATCCTCTAGGTCCGCTATCGCACCAATATACCTTCTGAGCAGGGGATACACCATGACTCCTCTTCTTGTGCTGGTACCGTCTTGCTTTGGGGGAAACTTGCAATGACCTAGAAAGATTCTATGGATCAGACAGACTCTGTCCCAATTCATGGCCTGGTGGACTTATTTGCTGAAGATGCTACTGCGGTTAGTCCTTGACTTATTTTATTATTCCTCCCTTCCAATTCTGATTATCCTTTTCTATGGCCAACTCTATGCCATGATGTTGCACTTGAGTCAGACAACTGTAGACATGTATCAACATAATAAGATCTTGAAGGAGCACATTGAAAACCTAGAGTCTCCTCCTTCTGACCCCCCTCCAGAGCTACGTCAATTGAAGGCGGAAGTGGCGTCTTTAGAAAAGTTAAACGCTTCCTAGGAACAACTACTCAGTGAGGCCTTACTGGAGGCCCAACAGTTAAGGGATGACAAGAAGAAACTTGAGGCCCATCATCAATCAATTGATGATAAGAATCAGGAGGAGCTGACCCTCAAGGAAAAGGCCCAGTCAGATCTGGCTCAACAAACTGCAACCCTGAAGAACTTCAAGCTCATGCACAAGCAAGAGATGGATTGCCTAATGAAGGAACTTAATGCCAAGGGCGTGCTCCTCATAGACTATAGAAGGGATCCGGAATCTCAAGCTATAGAGCTGGATTCCTTGCAGGCAGAGCTGTCTCAAGCCCAATCTGCCTTGTCTCACTCAACCCAAGCCTTGGAAACATATAAGACGGGGGAGAACGAGCGTCGCTTGGCTGATCGGGTAGAGTACCTGCTCTCTTCGGAGTTTGTCTCTTAAGTAGGAGATCGCTTCGTCCGATCGCTGGCCTATGGAGCAGTGGGAGCAGTCCGACAACTCCAAGAGGGAGGGTATTTGTCGTCCGACCCTCCTGAGGATTTCCTAGACCATCATCGGATCATTAAAGAAATGTTCGATGATGTTTTTTCAGAGTTTAAGTGACTTAGACCATATACTGCTTCATTTTTCTGTTACTCCCCTTGTTTATAAGAGCTTTTCCATAGTCATTCAGTTCCTGCTCCCCATTGAGATTTTCCTGTTGGTGCAATATCCTTGGGTAAAGGTTGACCAGGTTGACTGAGTTTGAGTTGCCTCAAGCTTGAGTCTTGATATTTGGGTTTTGATGTTTGACAATATATGGAGATTGTAGGAGTAATCGTCTGATTGGAGAGATTATTGGAGTAATTCCCCTCTGGTCAAGGGATGACCAGTTTGATGTAAAGAAGAGTCAAATAGGTCAAGGTTGACTGGATACTTGACTGGTAAAGCCCTAACTAGAGGTTAGGCAAAAGTAAGTCCTGGTGAGTGAAGGTAGGCAGTTAAAAATCCTGGTGAGTGAAGCCAGGTGAAAGTCTTGGTGAGTGAAGTCAGGCAGATGAAAAGTCATAGTGAGTGAATCTAGGCGGATGAAAAGACCTGGTGAGTGAAGTCATGCACGTGGCGATCCAGGTGGGTCAAAATTGACCAGACATCTGGTGTTGGGAAGCCCAAGTAGGTTAAAGGATTGACCGGATACTTGGCACGAGAAAATCCAGATGGGTCAAGGGTGACTGGACATCTAGTGGAAATCCAAGTGGGTCATGGAGGACCGAACACTTGGCACGAGACGGTAAGTCTAAGTGGGTCAAGGTTGACCGGACACTTGGCACGAGGAGAAAATCCAAGTGGGTCAAAGGATTAACCGAACACTTGGTTAAAAAGTCCCAGCAGGTCAAAGTTGACCGGATACTAGGCATGAGGAATTCCAATAGGTCACGATTGACCGGATGTTAGAATTAAAGATCCTAGACTTGATTTAAGCAAGTCAAAGCGAGGCCAATCAATTGGACCGTAGTCCAATCGATCAGTCGATCGATTGGTTGTGTGCACGAGAGAAGGTTGGTGTAGGGTTTAAGTTAGGCCTTCATTGCCCCTATAGGAAAGTTTGGGGGAGAATATAGGGTCTAAATTATGCCTTCATTATCCAAAGGGGGGGTTTACCCTCTAGGAAAGGGAGAGAATGAAGGAAACCCTCATTCATGCATTGCCATGAAGAAAAAGTTGAGGCTATGAGATTAACCTAACTTAAAGGTATTGTTAAGCATCATAAAGGGGGAGATTGTTGGTGCAATATCCCTGCGTCAAGGTTGACTAGGTTGACTGAGTTTGAGTTGGCTCAAGCTTGAGTCTTGATATTTGAGTTTTGATGTTTGACAATATATGGAGATTGCAGGAGCAATCGTCCGATTGGGGAGATTGTTGGAGCAATTCTCCTTTGGTCAGGGGATGACCAGTTTGATGTAAAGAAGAGTCAAGTAGGACAAGGTTGACTGGATACTTGACTGGTAAAACCCTAATTACAGGTTAGGCAAAGGTAAATCCTGGTGAGTGAAGTCAGGCAGTTAGAAATCCTGGTGAGTGAAGCCAAGTGAAAGAGCTAGTGAGTGAAGCTAGGTAGTTGGGAAATCTTGGTAAGTGAAGTTATGTGAAAGTCCTGGTGAGTGAAGCCAGACAGATGAAAAGTTCTAGTGAGTGAAGCTAGGCAGATGAAAAGACCTGGTGAGTGAAACCAGACACATGGAGATCTAGGTGGGTCAAGGTTAACCGGACACCTAGTGTTGTGAAGCCCAAGTAGGTCAAAGGATTGACCGGATACTTGGCACGAGAAAATCCAGATGGGCCAAGGGTGACCGGACATCTAGTGGAAGTTCAAGCGAGTCATGGAGGACCAGACACTTGGCATGAGACGGTAAATCCAAGTGGGTCAAGGTTGACCGGACACTTGGTACGAGGAGAAAAGTCCAAGTGGGTCAAAGGATTGATCGGACACTTGGTGAAGAAGTCCCAGCAGATCAAAGTTGACCGAATGCTAGGCATGAGAAGTTCCAACAGGTCACTGTTGACCAAATGTTGGAATTTGGGATCCTAGACTTGATTTAAGCAAGTTAAAGGGAGGTCAATTGATCAACCAATCGATCAGTCGATCGATTGGTTGTGTGCGTGAGTGAAGGCTGACCCAATCGATCAGTCGATCGATTGGGAAGCGAAGTCGTAACCACAGAGGATCTCCCAATCGATCAGTCGATCTATTAGGTACAACCAATCAATTTGGCGATCAATTGGAGCCAGTTTTCTCGTGCAGTCACAAGAAGCATAGAAGAAGGCTGAATCGATCAGTCGATCAATTCAGCCTCCCCAATCGATCAACTGATCGATTGGGATGTGACTGTTGCGCAGGTTAAAGCCGTTGGCGAGCGATTTCTTCGTCAGTTCTTCACCAGCTCCATTCTAATCTTCACGCAAGTTTCTCCACAACTCTCCACCAATTCTTGAAGTTTCTTGGAACACAGTGTTGCTGCACTTCCAAGGTCAAGAGGCGTTCACACAAGGAGAAGAAGAGAGCTAGGGTTTTCATTTATGTAAATCTTGTAAGAGATTCTGTGTATTTGCTTCTTCTTTTCTTCTTGTTGTATTGAGAGTTTGTACAAAGTTTCTCCGCCTTCGGTAGTTACTGTGAAGGAGTATTTTTTATAGTGGAGAGTGTATCGTGTGTGGATCCTTATATTAATCACCTCTTCTTGAGGTGGATACCAAGCAAATCCCTTGTGTTAGCGTTGTGAGAGTTACTTGAGTATTTTCCGTTGCAACAACATCATCAAAGCAAGCAACCGGAGCGCGATAAGCTATTCACCCCTCCCCCCTCTAGCTACAAATCGACCATAACATTTTCTACTTTCCATAGGCTGGATCCGTGTGTGTAAGTGAGGTAGAGCTCGCTAGGCCGAGAGCCCAAAGTACATATTTTAAGAGATCTTTTAAATCTTTACCCATCTTGGTTGGGTCAGTCGGCCGTGAAATAGAAGAGCTTTGTTCGAGGTTTGTACAAGGAGCGTAGTAGGACTTAATTAAGTCATGCGTCCATGACTTGAGGGCTTCCAGAGTGCCTCGTTGCAAGAGTTAAGCTTAATCCAAGTCAGGATTACCCGATCGGGTTGTCTGTGCATATACCTATAGTGCTCATTCCCTGGCCTTAGATCTTTTCTCTCAAACAACTACTATTACAAAGAATAACACCCTTAGACACGGTAAGGCTGGAGGTAATTAGCACTCCAGGGTGGTCCAACCTTCTACCTTGAGCATCCTGTAGGTAATAAGCATCGAACGTTAATTTCTTAATGATCCTATAAGGGCTATCCCACTGAGGTGCTAACTTAGTTACCTCTCCTACTAGTCTGATCCTTTTCCATACTAGGTCCCCTTCTCCGAAGAAGCGAGGGATCACCTTCTTGTCATAGTTCTGTCACATCCTTTGTCAGTAGGTGGTCAATCGGGCAACCGTCCTTTCACGAGTTTCACTGATAAGATCTAGCTCTAGAAGTCGCCGCTTAGCATTCTCGGGGCCATATAGTAAATACTGGGCGGATGGAACCCCAACCACGACTGCCTCATTGTCGTAGACGAGATGAAAGGGAGTGAGCCCTGTTCTTTCTCGAGGAGTGGTTCGATATACCCACAAGATGCTGGGGAGCTCTTCAACTCAATTGCCACCCACATGGTCCAGCTTGACCTTCATCCCATGCACTATCTTCCTGTTAGTGACTTCGGTCTGTCCATTGCACTATGGGTACGCCATGGAAGTGAATGCTTGGGTGATGCAAAACCCTCAACACCAGTCTTAGATCATGCACCCTTGGAACTGTCGAGCATTGTCCGAGACTAAATTGTGCGGGATTCCGAATCAGCACAAGATGTTCTTCCATAGTAACTGGATGACAGCTCCTTCCGTTATCTTGACTAGGGCTTCTGCCTCAACCCACTTAGAGAAATAATCCACCGCTATGAGTAAAAAGCGCTTCTACCTGGGAGCCATGGGGAAAGGTCCCACGATATCTATACCCCATTGGTCAAATGAACAAGAGACTATTAAGGTTTTCAAAATCTCGGTCGGCCGCTGGATCAGGTTTTGGTGCTTTTGTCAAGAGAGGCAAGTGTCCACAAGCCGTTGAGCATTTCTCTGCAAAGTAAGCCAAAAATACCTGGCCAGGAGTACCTTTCGGGCTAGCATCCTTCCTTCGACATGGCTACCGCAACATCCCTGGTGAACTTCTTACAGGGCATACTCTGCTTCGTCCGGACCTAGGCATTTGAGCAGGGGTCGATATAATGCCCGCCTACAATTGATCCCCGATCAGTGTATATGCATGAGCTCTCTTCCTAATTGATCTTGCTTCTTCGGCATTGGTAGGTAAGGCTCCTTGTTGAAGATAGATGATCTTTGGCGCTCTCCAATTGATCGGCTCCTCCAAATTATTATGTAGGTCAATCTGAGCTATCAGGAAGCTCTGAGCTATCGACTTATCCAACACCCAAGTGGTCAAAGAGCTGGCCATTTTGACTAGTTCATCTACTCTCTGGTTGTCCGCTCGGGAATCTTGATCACTATAACTTCCTTGAAATCCTCCTTTATTTTCTCATATGCTTCTCTATATAGTTGTAGCTTCTCATTGTTAACTTGAAAGTTACCAGCCACTTGCTGAGCCACAAGCTGAGAATCTAAGTAAATGATTACTCGGGTTGTCCCTACATGCCGAGCTACTTGAAATCCAGCTAGTAGTGCCTCATACTCCGTCTCGTTGTTAGTAGCTCTAAAGTTTAGCCTAACAGCTAGTTGCATGATGTCTTCTTGAGGAGATATAAGGAGTATCCCCACTCTGCTTCCTTGTTGAGTTTCCTTGCTGAGTGGACGACCTATCCACATATACTTTCCATGTTTCCTCAACATCACATTAGCATCTCATTGATGGATTTTTGTTAGGAAGTCAGCCAGGGCTTGCGCTTTGATGGCTGTTTGAGGCGGATACTATATATCATATTCTCCCAACTCGGTTGCCCATTTGATGAGGCGGCTAGCTATCTCCATGTTGGTGAGAGCTTTCCCCATGGTACGATTGGTCAGGACAGTAATTGGGTGTGCCAAGAAGTAAGGTCTTAAGTGGTGAACCATGAGAACCAATCTGCAAACCAACTTTTCCAGGGTCGTGTATCGAGACTCGACCCCTTTTAATAAGTGGCTAAGAAGTACACTGGCCATTATACATCATTCTGTTCTTTTGCCAGCACTGCCCCCACGGCTTCAAGGGTAGTTGACAAATATACTCAGAGCGGCTCTCTAGCAACAAACTTAAACAGTGAAGGCAAAGTCTCCAGGTGTTGCTTCAGTTCCTCAAAAGCCTTGCTGCACTCTTCATATCACTGAAAATTAGCAACCCTTCGGAGTACCTTGAAGAAAGGGAGCGTCCGATCTGTAAATCGGGATAGGAACCTGGAGAGCGCCGTAATCCTGCCCACCAGTTTCTGTGCTTCTTTCAGATTCTTAGGCGTCTGCATATCTCGGAGGGTCTGAACCTTCTCCGAGTTGGCTTCAATTCCCCGCTCAGTAAAGAGGTACCCTAAAAATTTCCCCTCTCGGGCTCCAAACAGGCACTTCAGTGGATTTAACTTTAATCTATACTGCCGCAATATGCCACAGGTTTCCTCCACATCAACAATAAGGTTCATTGCTGCAGTAGACTTAATGAGGATATCGTCTACATAAACTTCCACGTTTTGCCTTATTTGCTCCCAGAAGATCTTATCCATCATCCGATGATAAGTAGCTCATGCGTTGCGTAGACTGAACGTCATCACTGTATAACAGAAAGTACCGCCGATTGTGATGAAGCTAACTTTCTCTTGATCTTCCAGAGCGAGAGTGATTTGGTGGTATCCTTAATAAGCATCAAGCATGCAGATCCTCTTGCAGCCTGAGGTTAAGTCCACAATTTGGTCAATCCTTGGTAGCGGGTAGCAATCCTTATGACTAGCTCGGTTAAGGTCTCGGAAGTTGATGCAGATCCTCCACTTATTATTAGGTTTAGACACTAGGACTACGTTAGAGAGCCAGGGCGAAAATTGTACTTCTCTAACGTGTCCTGTTTCAAGAGTTGATCAACTTCAACTCGAATAATCTTATTTTATTCGGCCGAGGAGTTTCGCGTCTTTTGCCTGATTGGACGAGAATCAGGCAAGAGGTGCAACTTGTGCTCAACTACCTTGGGCTTGACCCCCGGCAGCTCCTTGGGGGACCAAACGAAGACGTCTCTGTTGCACGTCAGACATTCGACTAGATCCGTCTTGATTTTGATCAACATGTCACTGGATATGCAGGTGATGCTCTCCAGACGCTCAAGGTAGAGCTGGATCTCCTCCCAAGGGATAAGTTCTTTAGCTATAGAAAGAGGCTCCTCCTGAATGACGTGGATTCTCCCATCCTCGATTCTTTGAGCCTTGCGAGCCTCGACCTTCACCATGTCGATATAACACCCGCGGGAGACCAGTTGTTTGCCTCAGACTTCCCCGACCTGGTTTCCCGCTGAGAATTTAATCTTCTGATAGAAGGTGGAGATTGTCGCTCGGAATTTATACAGTACGGGCCTTCCCAGGATGACGTTGTAGGAGGACGAAGAATCCACTACCATGAAAGTGCTCCTCTAGGTCCTCACCAATGGTTTTCTACTCAAAGATATGGCTAGCTTAATTTAACCAATTGGTTGTACCTTATTGCCAGCGAACCCGTACAAGGAAGTAGCTACGGGTTGGAGCTCACTAGCGTCGATCTGCATGCCTTCGAATGCAGTCTTGAACAACATGATGACAGAGCTTCCGATGTCAACGAAAACTCAAGCCATGCGGTTGTTGGCGATAACGGCTTTGATTATGAGGGCATCATCATGAGAGATCTCCACTCCCTCCAGATCTTGTGGCCCGAAGCTGATTACGGGCCTTGCAGCTTGTTCTCGGCTGCATCCTACCACATTTATCTCCAAGTGGCATTCATAAGATTTTCGAGCTCCAGCAGAATCTCCATCCATGGGCCCTCTAGAGATCATGTCGATCTCCCGGATGGCGATGTTTTCCCTGTTCTCCTCCTCAGGAGATTCCATCAGTTCCTTGCCCTGACCTGGCTGTTGGGTTCCTTGACCTGCATTATTGGGCAGAGGTTTACTTGATTGTCCTGTGGCAATAGGCGAGTTGGCTAATAGCTTCTAAAGCTTGGGCGCGATCTCAGGCGGAGGCAACCCTAGTTTAGTTGCCCTCCGAGAATCTCGGGCGAACTGGATGTAATTTCCCGTGGAATGGGTGTGGGACCTATAGTATGGGGCCCCCACTGACCAGGTCTGGGGGCTTGGGCTGCTTCAACTCGTTGCACCGCCCTGAATTCCTGACCAGGCAGATATCTTAGTTGGGCATCCCTAGAGTGGGGAAAGGGTTAAGCTGAGGTTGGGGCGGCCTTTTCTTCGATTTGTTGGCAGAAGCAGGCGCCTTGTATGCTTTCCGCCGAGCCACCTGGGCTTCTTCCATATTGATGTAACTGGCTGCCTTCCCTAGCATCTTATCAAAAATTCTTTACTGACTCTCGGATGAGAGCTCAGAAGAACTTCCCCTCCACCAGACCGTGGGAGAAGGCGCTCATCAAAATCTCTGAGGTAGCGGACGGGACGTCCTGTGCTACCTGGTTGAAGCGTTTGATATAACTTCTCAAGGGCTCTACAGACCCTTGCTTGAGGGCAAAGAGATAGCGATCTGTCTTCTGATACTTCCTGCTACTGGCAAAATAGCGCAGGAAGGCGTTCTTGAAGTCTTGAAAACAGGTGATGGATCCGTTCGGCAATCCATCGAACCACTTTTGTGTCAAGCCAAACAGAGTGTTTAAGAGCACTCGACACTTGATGACGTCGCTATATTGGTGCAGCAATGCAACATTCCAAAATTTTCACAGATGGTCCTTTGGGTCCTCACTACCATCGTATTCTCCAATAACTGGGGGCTTATACTCCTTCCGTAGCTTCTCCTCGAGTACCCTTAAAGAGAAGGACACTTGTTCCTCAGGTATCTCCCTCGGCTCCTCCGAGAGGACTGTAGCCTTCCCCTTCTTCGGATCTCTGGGAGGAGAACTCTCGGCTGTGGAGGCTTGGTGCTGCTCCTTGTTATAATAGTCCGGGCAGGGCTCCCGATAGAAGGCTCGAGGGAAATCTTCAGGTTATTTTCTTTTAGACCCCCTGTAGGAAATGTGGGTCTGTTCCTTTGAAACTGCGGGCATCTTGTGTGGATGTGAAGCAGTGGTGTATTTTTCGGAAGTCGTCGCTCGCCTCTTGGCTTCCCTGGACAGTTCGTACTCTCTCGCTGTCATGATGTCGTTGATCTTTCCGGTATCCTCCATCATCACGCTACAGAACAGGTGAAGGAAGTTCCCACAGACGGCGCCAAATTGATCCTATCCGAATCTGAGTCAGACGAAGGTCGGCTGAGATGGCGTCAGTGTTGACGGAGAGGCGGCTTGGACACACCTAGCATATGTGCCCCAGAAAACGAACCCCCACGTGGAACTGAAGAACAGTGGTGACGAAACCAGTGGTACTTAGGATCTGTGTACACTTAGATAAGCACACAGAACGTTAGAGACTAGAAACCAAGAAAAATGTCCCCGACGCAGGCCTTCCGACGCTCAAGTCAGGTACTTTTTCCTCAGAAGAATAGTGTACGAAGGAAAAAAGAACTATAGAAGACGAGTGCAAATGTGTGCGTACCTACTCAAGAGAGAGAACCTCCCTTTTTATATGACAATGTGTACCTTTGGAGTTTGACCAATGTCAGAGAATGTCGGGTGTCAAGGCCTGTCGGGTGATGGAGGACACGTGGCGCCCTCTCATTGGTTGAAAGAAGGTTCCATTCTTAGGGAATAGCCGACCATTGAAATATTTCCTAGCTGATGACAGTTATTCTCTGACAGGAGGTTACGATTTCCTGACATTATTTATCGCTTAGCGCTTTCTGTCATGCCCGGGTTTAGCTACGACCGGCTCGGGATGACTGTGCGGGTGTGTCATCTGACTTGAGTCTTGATGAGGGAGACGAGCTGTGGTGAGGGTATGCTTGAATCCCTGAAGGATTGACCAGGCATTGTTTTACTGAAAATACCAGGTCTGGTTATGCGGCCCGAGCTGAGAAAACCTGACCAATCGGGGCCGGTCAAGCATTACTCCAAGTTACATCTGACATCTTAAGTCTGGGACCTTGATTTGTCTACACCTGACCGAAAATTATACGACTGATGACGTCAGGCGATCTAACTCCTTTTTTCCCCTCCTAATTACTGACTGTCATATTCTTTTGACTTCTGACTGTTACGCCTCCTTGACTTCTGACTGTCATGTTCTATTGACTTCTGACTGTTTTTGACTGTCACATCCTGTTGACTTCTGATTATCATGTCCCTTTAATTTTTAATTATTTGACCTTATTAAATCCTATCTTTATGCACCGTATCAATAAACATAAGCAACCAAGACTTTCATCGTTCACATCTCCAACTCAATATGGACAAGAAAAATAGTTTTCATGCGGGTAATTGATAATATTTCAGTCCAAGAGTTTTGTCGTAGTCCGTTACAATGTTAATCAGATGTATTAGAAATCAAAATCCTCTGAAGGTATTTTTTTAATGATAAATTTAAGGAGGCAGACCACTTGACTGAAAAATCACGAATACTTCCAGATTTATGGTGAAATTTGAAGTCGGAAGGCTATTGGAGGATTAATAGGTTCGTAAGACGGGGATGCGTGTATAAAACAAACAAAGTATTCAAAGGGCAAATATTTAAATGGCGCATGAGAAAGGACCGGTGTCCTGCTGGTTTTCAGCCCCGCGTATGCATAAACAGTGCCTCTCTCCCTGTTGCTTGTCACGAATTTGGACACTGTTCCGCTCTGCCACACGCTCAAGATCTACTACAAAATGTGATAAAATAGCCTCGCAAGTCCAACAGGAGCTCAATGCGTGGAGGACTACAGAAAAAAGTACAATCAAACAAAAGCTTTGGCAGTGATACTGGAGTGCAGGAGAAACGAGACATGAAGCAGAGCTTTGATTGTTAAAACAATCTCCTGACCGACCGTGACCCCTCACGCCATGCATGCGCAGATGCTCTGGTCCACACCACGTCATCATGTTCGTCCGCCATGGCATGCACTCGATAAACCCTAAACAAGCCGAACATTGTTGATGGTCGTCTAGAGACCAGGGAAGAGGGAGAAGAAAATCGTTGCAGTATTACTAATTAGTTGCATGATTGGAGGAAATCGGTGATTTTTATTCCTCTGCCAGATCAAACGAGCCCGAATTGCAGGGGGAGAAGTCAGAAAAAGGTGCGATTTTTAACACTTGGGTGAGCTCCGTTCCCTCTGGGAGAGGCTCCGCCAGAACCCGGCGCCGTAGAAGTTGGCCCGCATCACCTTCTCCAGCTCCGACATCGCCTCCGCCGGCGATCTCGCCGGGAATGCCTCCCCCGGATGGTCTCCCGCAGGGACGAGCTCCTGCCGCGCGATCGCTGGCGCCTTCTTCCGCGAGCTCGGCGCCCTGCTCCGCTGCAGGGTCCGCCGGACGAGCCTCGCCGGAAGCTTCACCGCCACGACCACGACGAGCTTCGCGACGCCGCAGGGGCAGCAGCAGCAGATCGCCGCGCACTCCGCCGCCGTCTCCCCCGCCGTCTCTGCCAGCCGCCGCGCCCGTCGCTCCTCCCCACTGCCCCGCCGAACGAGCCGCGAATTAGTTGGCGCCGCCGCACTTGTTTCGCGCCGCGCCATTGTCGACCATTTCAGGGTGGGATTGTGCGCCACAGCGGGAGGAAGAGACCACGGACCGGGAAACGGAATCGGAACAGCAGCGAAGAGCGAGACGGGGAAGTGGCAGTTTTGTCAACCGAGAAAATAAGATGTTCCTCAATGCCAAATAACAAATGAGACACCCGCGCTCCGTGCACGAATCGTGGACTTCACGCCCGGCGAATCCTCTGCCAGTGAGATTTCCGCGAGGTAGAGGACCGGAAAAAAAAAAGGGGTAGAAAATTTTGGGGACGAGCATTTTAGTGGGAGGATGATCTACCAGCATCTCGTGTGGAGGGGCTCGTGGGGCCCGCGGTAGAGGGACTTGGGGCACGAAACCGGACACGTCGGGGGCGATGTGACGCGCGACACGGGCGGTTAATTCGGGGAGTCACACGTCGTCATGCTTTTGGATACAAAAGGTTGCGTTCCCCGTTCCCACCCGCTGCTGATAGTGATCGATATTGCGATATTGATGGGATAGGTCACGAGAAGGGAGGAGCTCAAAAGCTGTGGCCTTGAGAAATCATTGCTCGCATTGATCAGTAGGAAATATATCGTTTGAATTGAGTCCAGACGCTGTCCGACTCCGCACGAATCAAAAAACAATAAAGTGTTGTGGCTGTCGTACCGTAACCGTTTGTATCGTGTGCCAAGGCAAAAAGCTTCCCAGAGCCGGGCCCGGGCCGGGTGAATCTTGGCCAAGGGTGATGCATGGTCAACGGGAGGCCACGTCATCTATAAATAGGAGGTGTGGGCCAACCATTGCACTTAACTGTGGTAACAATGCTCGAGCTTCCGTTGAGAGTCGGCGACTCGTCGGCTTCCCCGATCGAAGGGAAATTGCCGGACCAGAGAAGCCCTAGTTCCCCACCTCGACGATCTGCCGGTGAACGATCGGGAATTCGGGTATCTTCCAAGATCCCCGTCGCTCCTTCGGCGATACGACGCCTCGACGGATGCCGGACGCTACCGCCGTGAAGCAGGAGAAGGATCTTGCCTTGTCGCCGACGAGCTCCCTATCGGTGACGAATACCGTGAACGGGTGGCACAGATTCGTGATCCAGGGATACTCCCTCGCCAAGGGCATGGACGTCGGCAAGCACATCGCCAGTGAGACCTTCGCCGTCGGGGGTTCCAGTGGCCCATCTACTTCTACCCCGACGTGAAGAACCAGGAAGACACCTCCGCCTACGTGTCCGTATTCATCGCGCTAGCCAGCGAGGGCACTGACGATAGGGCTCTCTTCGAGCTCACCCTCCTCGATCAAAGCGGCAAGGGGAAGCACAAGGTCCATATCCAATTCGACCACTCGCTGGAGAGCGGTCCGTACACTCTCAAGTACCGTGGCAGCATCTGGTAATTGCAACAATTTTTCATTAAATTTTCCCCTCGTTATTTCTAACCATAATCTAGGTTTTTTTGTGGAATTGCCTTTTTATGTGAACTCTTGCCATGGCATAACCCTGCTTTCTTTCTATTTTGTATAATTTGTTAATGATTTTCGGATGCAATCTTGTGATAACATATCATCATGTCTTAGATCTATCTAGAGGTTGATTATATAACATGACTAGATCTTTTTATATTTATTAATTAGTTGTTGTTTATGATAATTTGAGTTTCACGATATGATTTACTTAAAGATGTTTTATGGGACAACTTGACTCCTTGATGACCAAATGTAAAGAATTATTTTACAAATAGTCTCTGCTATTTCTCAAAATTGATTCCTTGATGACCAAAACTACAACTGTAAAGAATTATTTTACAAATAATCTTTGCTCCTTCTCAAAACTGATTCCTTGATGACCAAAACTACAAATATAAAGAACTCTCCTACTTGTCAACACTACCTCCTTGTGAATGCCAAAAAAATCCTTTTCCAACCCCCCCCCCCAAAATACATTGACCTTTCTTCATGCCGATCCTCTCAGTTTCACTATTAAATGACCTCTGCCCCCTGAAGTTCACTATGGAAAAGGCTTTACCCCTGTTATCTGTATTCAATTGCATTGCCACCTCTCGAGCTCATCGCCACGCTTGTCTCAGCCACCTTCTACCCTTTACTTTCCTTGTGCATCACTCCACATAGAGCTGGTTCGGTACAGTATATCGGTACCAAAACCTCATACCATACCGAAAACTTCGGTATACCCATTTTCGATATACCGAAACTTTGGTATACCCATTTTCAATATATCGAAACTTCAGTATACCTATTTTCGATATGGTATAAATCCTATACCGTTTATTATCGAATTTTGATATCGGTACAATATACCGAATACTGAACTATTAAATTGCATATTGATACCGTACCATAACTTTTCGATAAGCCAGATTTTTTATATAATTTGGTATATTTCAGTACGGTAGGTGTGATATACATTTTCGGTATTTTTCTCACCACTAACTCCACATGAGCTTCGACCATTAGGTAGACAATGTGGCGTCCTTGATGCTTACTCTTAGTTAAACTTTGTTTAAAGTCATTGACATTGCCTAATGGTAGTTGATAGCATCCCACACTGATGCCCGCGGAAGATCCCAAGCAATTGCACCTGATGCTCCAGGAGATCTTCGCCAAAGTATCCATCCTCTAGAGATAGTCCTTGGTGTTCTAATTTGGAAAGAATTCTAATGTGTCAATCCATCTATCCACCCACTATTCTTTGATGTTGATGACAATGGTAATCTACATGATGGTAGTCCATATGATAGAGACCAAGAATAAGATAACAAAAAACAAGGATAGGTTATCATAGAATAAACTGTAACAAGGAATGATCACATTGGACTTCCTTGTGTCTATCAGTCCTGTGAGTTCTCCTCCGAGTTGCCCTCTTGTGCTACACACATCGTTCTGTCATTTCTTTCCATCCGTTGCGCTCATTGTATTGCCATTGCTCTTAATTTGGATTTTTAATAAGCTTTGTCTGATTTGCCATGTCTATATATGAGCAAGAGTTATATCATCATTGATCTCCTCAAACTAAAGGATCATAGTGGTTGCATCAAGTACTTAATTATGGTGGTCAAATTCACATGTGAGAATTTGCTGATCATCCACATGATGTGTTTTAGATACTCCGTCATTCTTGAAGTTCATGCGCCCTCTAGGTTAGAAGTGTTGTCCGATTTGATTTTGCGTCAGTAATCCAGAAACATCCGGACATCCTATCATTCTTGATCCTTGCCACACTTTCCTTGTATTGGGTTTTCATCATTTTTCTATGTGGTGTATTCACACGTAGACATCTTGTATGGTAATCTGGATTTTATATGCTTTATTCCTAAGAGAAATACAATTAAAAGTCATCCAATTTCTCATTCTCTGATTTTACATATACAGTCTAGACTTATCTCCGTGTACTCTTGGGAAAAGGGTAGAATTGATTTATCAATTTCTGGAGTTATTCATGTGAAAGGACTTTTGGTATAAAAAGAAAATTAATGCTATAAGATATGCTTTTGGTAAGTTGTAACTCGGTGATAATTGCTTGCATCAGTGTGACTTTCAGCCAGTCTTCCATATTGATCTAGAGTTTGTCCAAATAAAGAAAAGAAAAAGGAACTCAAGTTTGGGATGGTCTCTAGTTTAGTGTGTATTATCATAATGAGTTTCCAATTTGCCTACATGAGCGTGTAGATGAATATCACATGTTATGTACTTTTGATGAATAATAGCATGGTTTATCTTGAATGTCATTTTGTAATCCTTAGCTTCATGTGTACGTTTCTCAGGGGTTATAAGTGCTTTTTCAGGCAAACTGCTCTTGAAACATCAGATTACTTAAAGGATGATTGCTTGAATATTAATTGGACTGTTGGTGTTGTGGTGTCTGAAGTGGATGCACCCCGATTACACTCCGTACACATACCAGATTCTGATATAGGAATTCATTTTGGTGCACTTCTTGATAATCAGCAAGCTTCGGATGTTGTATTTGATGTTTGTGGGTGAAAATTTCATGCACATAAACTGGTGTTAGCTGCTCGGTCTCCAATATTTCACACCCAATTTTTTGATGACCCAGCTGGTCAGAGTGGTGATGTTGTTATTTCAGCCATGGAACCTAGGGTTTTTGGGTAAGGGTTGTTGAACAATTTGTTCTACTGTAGCTGATGCTAGAAATTCAACTTCACTACTCTTCTAATGTCCTACTCCATTCATTGCCAGGCAATGTTACATTTCATCTACAGAGATTCTTTGATACCGGATGACATGCTGACTGCTTCAAGTTGTCCTGAATATTCTGCAACAAACACACGCTGTTCAAAGTTGATGGCTGCAGCAGATAAGTATGGCCTGGAGAGGCTTCGACTTTTATGTGAAGTTCATCTGTGCAAAGATATATCAGTGGACTCAGTTGCTAGCATTCTTTTATTGGCTGATAGTTATCATGCTAAGGAACTTAAATCAGCTTGTCTTAAATTTGCTGCAGAAAATCTTGGAGGTATTTGATCCTATCATTGAAATTAGGTAACCTTTTCCTCAGTATGAGTTGAATGAATTACTTTTTGTACAACTTATCATTCTATTGTTAAGCCTAGGAAAGCTTAACACGATTTCATTACATGTATACACATGCACATGCATTTGAAACTTGATTAATAATCAATTAAATTCTTTTTCTGTTTGATTTTCTGGTCACTACTAGAAAACTGAAAATATTGCGGTGCCTAAATTCCAAACTACAATAACCTAGCGACATCACATTTGAACAATATGACCCTTGTTGCACAAATTTGTCAATTTTTTCTTAAATTCAGAAGCTAATTCAAACCTGATTTACCTCTTTGAATTCTGTATTTTTCTGTTTAAGAAACATAGTTATTGTTTCAGTACCCAATTTGTGAGTTTCTGTGCTGACAACAGCGGGCAACTCATCTAAAAATTTGCATTAGTTGTTTCGTATGCATACAACACTGAGATTGATCTTGTGCGAATCATTGTGAATTTTAGTATGAATAAGGTCTAAAATAAGTGAATCTGGAAAAATATTATGCCATTGGGATATTGTTTATCTTACTATACATATCTGTGGGTTCTTAACTTATTATAATAATATGGGGTTGATTATTCAATTTCTCATGATTGAAGTGCAATTTTCATTAGTAAGAGATGTTAAAGTTCAAATTCAATATTAAGGATATAATCGTTTTTTTCTATATCACTATAATGCTTGAAAAACATAGGAAGAGGTTGATTTGTTTCCTGTGCAATTATTCTCTTTCTTGTCAAAAAGAAAAACTAACACCTGGAGGTTTCCATATGATAAAAAGGTCATGTGGTTAATTAAACCTGGGGTTGGGGGGATGCTATTGTAAATTTGTAATTGCATTGGCATTCGTGAAAATTTGAACTTATTGTAGGCAGACAGTAGCATGTGGAACTTTGCATAGTGGCTGCATGGTAGAATTTAACCAGGAGTTGTAAATTTTGTTGCTCTTTTGGTCTTATGTGTCATCTACATGGATTATTGGATCCTATTATTTGCCCTTACCAACTTGGACAGTTGGACACAGTTTCATATCTGATTGTTGCATTTCAAATTTGATTCCCACCAACTTGTCACTGAAAATTAGGATTATCTTGCATGTGGAAACTTGTTTAAATATTATAGTTTTTACATTGATATATCAGCCCTTGCAAGGCTGAATATTCTACTATTTTATTTGAGGTTTGGCTAATAAAAGAAGTTCGGAGTTTCAGTTTGGTGCATCCTTCCTATGCACTGAAATTTATACTGAAGGAGAAGAATCCTCGTTTTTTAGGGTAAGAATTGTCGTGTTTTAGGAAGATGAATATGGTAGGACTGATTTTGATATTAGATGGATATTTGAAAGTATAAATAAAAGTATAAAACCACCATATGATATTGATATTAGATGGATATTTGAAAGTATAAATAAAAGTATAAAACCACCATAAACAATCTTGTCATAATGATTTTTTTCAATTCTTTGCAAACCATGGGCATTCTAGTCAAGTTGTGAAATCTGAATATTGGGATGGATTAGCTGAGAACGTCAAGGTGGATCTGTTACTTTGTGCCCTCAGATGACTTGGTAGTTTCCTCTAATAATTACTCAAATAATGACTAAAATTTTAATTGTAAATGTAGAAAATCTGGGACACATCTTTTGTGCCTCCAAACTTCTCCAACTATAATCTTTCAATATCAGCTGTCGCATTCTATGTAGTACATCTTCCTCAAACTTTTGAGCAGCTATCTATGATGAACAGGAAGAAGAAAGAGCGGGGGAAAAGAAATTTCTTCTATGCTGTTTGATATACAAAATTATATCATATTTTGATATTTCAGCTGCAGCCCATGATTTCTCTTGCAAGTTGTGTGATGGTTAGCTGTCATCTGACAGGGTATCATTTTTGATCACTTTGTTATACTATTCAATTGAAGGATAACAGAATATTGTCTATGTAAGTACCACCTTCAAGGACCACACATATTACTCTTGGTGTAATCTGATTTGGACAGTTGTCAACTTGAAGTAGTATCTAATCTACTTTCTGCCTCAATGTTTAGACTCCTAATGTTGATTGATCTTTCGACACCATAAAAAATGGCCATTTTAATGGGATAATTTTATCAACTCCTGAAAAATCATGGATTGAGGAATAGTTTGTTGCTGCTTCATGTGTTTCTTCTTATTGTTTGTTTTAGCCATTGTTTTAGTACCACTTTCTCAGGCAAAATCCTTCTGATAATTTTTTTAGGTTTTAATAGAATTATATATGTGCAGCTGTGGTACGCTCAAGCGGATTCCAGCATCCCAAAGAAAATTGCCCGTCATTGCAGTTGGAGCTCCTGAAGATAATTGCAGGGCATGAAGAATGCGGCGGAAAGAGTCAGAGTGTTTTCAGGCAGCTCTCTGATCTTGGTGACTCCAGTGGCTGGAGAGTTATACCTCGCCTATGACACCAGTAAATATTAAGCAAATGAAATATTTATACAAAATTTAGGGTGGCAAGTGATTTGGGAATTGATTTCTGTAACCGTCTATTGATGCAGGTTTGCACGCTACCTCATTTAGCTGCTGTACAAAGGTAATTTGCGCTCTGAACGTTACTAATGATGTAGTTTGTGCTCCTTTTAGACTGTCACGGCACAATAACTTGCTCCTTGATGCATAATGTTTTCATTTTCGTGCTTTAGTGATGTTGTACAGATGTTGTCATTGAAGCCAATGATGAAAGGAAATGTGTTGAGGGCAATTATGTATAGGCTAACTTTATCTTTAGTTTTATCCATCTGAATATAGAAACTATGCTGCTCAGAAACAATTCCGATTCCACTTGGTACAAAGCTCAAGTTTCTGCCACTCCTGCAAACTGTTCTTTTGTGTCTTCTTTCTCACTTTCAGTTGACATCAAAGTGCATCTCACTGGCCCCCCACAAAACCATCATAATGAACTATGCATTTATTTAATAAGCCAATATACTTAACAATCATCCATGATCAATGAAGTGAACGGATCTTCTCAAAATGGCTGAACCAATTAACTAGTTTACCCTTCCACAATGGCAGTGACTTTACAATGAAAGTTTCAAGCAAATTCAACTTCTTTTGACATGCCAAAAGTAATTCTATTTTCCTGATATATTACACATCAGAAGAACATAGTTAAAAACAGAGTGATAAGTTATTCGCAAAGGAATGCAGTTGGTATTATTGTATCAATTGTAAAGTGATTATGAAATATCTACTCTAACAAAATTAGTGTTAATAGATTAATATAGTTAGTAATCAATTGGTACCACCATTATGGTGCCTGAGCCGTACAGTAGCATGTCTTCAGCATCAATACAAAAACCAAAACTTAACCAAATGTAAGCTCACATGCAAGTCTTTAGCTGTCTTTCCTCTTACTGATATGACTGTGTCTGTGTTCATTTAAATCATAAAAGACTACAACTTGCCAGATAATTCCTAAATGCAACCAATATTGAGAAAAAAAGGAATTGTGCTACTGTTTTACTTGAATGTAACTTTGCAACTTCATTTTTTTTTTTTTTTTGCAATCACTTGTTAGATGAACTAATTAAATACTATAGTTAAATAGACTCATCACATGACTCAGTGTATAAGCAGTCATATATCATTTTTCTACTACAGCTTCTCGGTCGGTGTTCAACCTCCACATGCATCCACAGGGAATCCAATTTAGTCTATTAGTCAGGCTAAATGTCATCAGTTAGTGATTTTGTTTGCTTCTACTTGTCACTCTAGTTAATGCAGGTATTCCATTGGTTACCAACTACTGTTCTTGTACTATATATCGTATGGTTAAATAATTTAGAGATAAAGAAAGCTTAAAGAACACGACAGGACAGATGCTGTTTCTGTTGCTATTATATTATTGTTGTTACAATAAGCATTAATTGTCTTGAATAAGTCTAAGCTAATCAACTGACTAATAGCAACTCTAATCTGATAATTTAACTAATAGCTGTTTAGTTTATAATAAATTAATAAATAAATAAATAAAATCAATTGGTGCCATAGAATTAACATTGTCAAGCTAATGAAAGAGTGCTAAGAGAGCATCCTTGCTCTTTAGTCTCGCTTGACAAGATTGAGTGTCAACTAATAAATTCATGTGACAGACAGTGAAAAAGAAAATAGAAATTTGGATAGCTGAACTAGATCCAGTTGAATTCAGTTGAATTCAAGATCTGAACTAGATCAGAACCCGGTCTAGTTTTTTTGGATCAGACTGACTGATTCGGTTTGATTTTGATAGCTGTAGTTATAGGAATTTGTTTAGTAATAGCTTAATTAGAAGGAACACTAAAATAGAAAGGGCACAGAGATGGTCCTTCAATTCTCTCTTTGTGCTAACGAAACGTGGAGATTCATAAGAGGACCCCTCCAAAACATAGTAAAAGTTCCACATTATAATATAAGTGCCTTTCCTTGACCTCTTGAGGTTGTGGCATGTGGTGGCTTGGCACCAACCCTTCCCCATTTCTTCTTCCTTTCTTCTTCTTGCAGGCTATGGAATTGGCATTGCAACCCACAAACACCACAAGATGCCCTTCCTCTGCTATCTACTTTTCGTGCTTTGATTTCAGATTAGTCCTCTATGAGTCAATTAGCTTTTGTTTGTCCCATTTTATGTTTTGCTTTTTGCTGGATCATAGTTCATGTGTCATTGAGATGCACCACGAGCAGATGAAGCTGCCAGCATGATCTGATCTCTGATACCTGCTTATATGTACATCAGATCATCTGGTAGTTTCATCTGCTATTGGGAGCATATCGAAAGGCGGCCATTGCTGCTGCATCAAGGAACCTGATCAGAGATTGTATATATATGGTTTGGTATCTTAAACATACATTGTAATGTTTTCCACTGTTTTGTTTTTTTGTTTTTGTTTTCCTATCATTAATCACTATTGTCTTCGATTGGAGTGTGAGTTTATTCTCAGTTGATCTGCTTTCTTGAATTTGACATTAGATTGAGGATGTTGTGAAAGACATGTAACTATGAGAAGAAATGGTATAATTGTCAGAATAGTTCTTATGGGACCCAAAGCCTACTGGAAGAAATGGTATATGACCCAACCTTGATGTTGAGTTACCTTTTTTTCAAAAAGTGTAGCAAAATTATGATATATGTGCACTGCATGGAGGATTTGACTCCCAGCAATGAAGTGCATATTCTCTGTTGCCTGCATTATTTCATAATTCAACAGTGTAATCAATGTTCCACTGACAGATTGATCACTACATTTCTTAACTGTATATATTTTATATATTTTGTTTATGTAGTGCAATTCTGAATTATTTGGCATGCTTAGGCAGTGTAACAACAATAAAGCATAGTTCTCTGTTTGGAACATAGTTTCTTCTATTATGTTTTTTGCCCAAATTTGATTCTGACACTTGAATGATACACAAAACTAAAATACTTCTAATACCTTTTTTTATATATAAAATCAGTCTTTTATATAACATGATTACATATCGTTGAAAATTTAGGAAATTTTAGACACCTTTGTAGCACATACTTAAGAGTTACAAGTATCAACAACAAACTCATGGACATTCCAAGAATTAAACAAGAAAACAACATGAAACTTTCAACTTCAGATGTTCTTCAGACAGCCATCATCATCCGCGAAAACTCCTCGAAATTCACTTGTCCGTCGCCGTCTGTGTCGGCTTCCCTGATCATCTGGAGAACCTCTTCATCTGTCATCTTCTCTCCAAGATTGATCATCACATTCCTCAGCTATATGCAAAAACATAGTTCATAATTCTGATTATAGGCAAACAGTCCGACAAAGAAAACTAAACTCACCTCACTGGCTGAGATGTATCCATTTTGGTCTTTGTCAAAGACCTTGAAGGCCTCTCTAAGTTCTTCCTCTGCATCTGTTTCCTATCGATCGTAGAACACACCAAAACAGATATCAGCGTTCAGTTTGATATGTCTCGACAAGTTTTAAGCATTTCGTGTACCTTGACCTTCCTCGCCATTAAATTTAAGAACTCGGTGAACTCTATGGTGCCATTTCCATTGATGTCGACCTCCCTGATCATATCCTTCAGCTCTTCTTCAGAAGGGTCCTGACCCAGTGATCGAATGACAATGGCCAGCTCTTCCAGGGTAATGCAACCTACCACAACATCAATTAAAGAAAATAAAAAACAAGAAAGAAATAAAGCTTTTTTTGGTGGGAGGGGTGGAGAACAAACCATCTCCATCTTTGTCAAAGAGGCAGAAGGCCTCTTGGAACTCAGAAATCTGTTCAGCTGACAACCGCTCCATGCCGATCTTTTACAGCAAGGAAGAAGGGCCAAAGAGTGAGGAAGCAAGGAAGAAGGATCCTCTTGTAGTTGTAATAGCCTTGAGGCTGTGGAAAAAACAACAATAAACTTAGTCAAATGTCCTTCCTTTTGACTGCTTTTTTTTTCTTTTTGTTTTCTTTTCTCTTTCTCTTTCTTTAGCTTTACTGGGAATTAATTTGCAATGTGAGATTTCTTTTTTGTTCTTATGAGATTTCTACAGCAAGGCACGACAGAGCTTTCCAGTACCTGAAAATGCAAATCTGTTCCTTGGGTTCTTGAGTTATCCACAATTCAGAGCGTATCAAGTGGAGTGTTTTATTAGGGGGGATGGGTGATGGCGATCTTACTTGCCGACGCGGTCTCCCCACGCGCTTTGACTTTGACTTCTGCGCCTGCTGACTCTCTGGTTTCGCCGTCTATTAATGTTCAAGTTCGCATCACGCGTTTTGTTGTCAGTGTGACTCTTGGGAACGGTTTCATTTGCTCCTGAATCTCTCCAATCAGGAAGCCACCGTTTAAATTCTGTTTACCTTAATTCTTACCCACCTCAAACTCATAGTTACAATTTGTTGTTTAAAAAAAAAAAGGGTTAGAATTTGTCCATTTTTTATTTATTTTAAAAATATTCTATTTCATTTTATCCTATTTTTATTTTTTTTTAATATTATTTTAATATTATTATAGTAGTTATGATCCGTGCTCTAAATTTCGGATTAGGCGGCCGCTAATCACGCCGAAGAGGTGTTGGGCAGCCTAGCCGCTTGGGCGGCGCTAGGCAGCTTGGGCTGCTTCGCATTTGTGAGAAGCGTGGATTTTTTTTTTATCGTTTAAAATCTTAAATCCTATCATTAAATTAATTCATTTGCCTCTCATCGTCGGTCCGACTACCTCTCATCCCCGGAAGCTTATGCCCGATAGATAAGAATTTTGTTCCTTTGGATGAGTCTAATGACTAGCGCATAAGATGTTATCACCATAAAATTTAGGGTTCGAATCATAGCAAAATCGAGGTAAATACTTCCCTTAACTGTTAGTCACTATTCCAAAGGCTAATAGTCGCCCGTGATTTACCTTCTCCGTATTGGTCCTGAGACGGATTGGCGGAGCGCTGGGGGCGAACGTATTCGTCTTTTGCCACCGATAGATAAGAATTTTTCCATTAATTTATTCTACTTTAATTCATTGTTTCGCCCTTTTGAGACGCTTCCAACGTCACTGGATGTCCCTGGTGACGTCGAATCCATCGTAAGACGCTTCTAGCAGCGTCAGAAGTATCCCATGACGCATTCGATGCCATCGGAAGCTTCCCACGACGCGTTCGACGCTCTCGGAGGCATCACGATACTAGTGGCCTCGGTGATGTTTTTTTAATTTATTTATGATTTATTTAATTTAAATAGGATAGTTCGAATAGGCTTTTATAAATCATAATTAAATTATATTAATAAAATATGTTTAAAATTATTTTTTTTATAATTTTTAAAATTTATTTATACACCGATAATTTTATATTTAAAATTTAAAAATTCTAATAAATATTATTAATTCAATAATTTTAAATTTTAAATTTTAAAAAATAATAATAAATATTATTAATACATATAAATCATATTTATATTCTAATAATTTTATATCTAAAATTTTTAAAAAATCTAGTAAATTTTATTAATTTTTATATTCATAATTTTATATTTAAAATTCTAATAAATATTATTAATTAATTCATATTCTCATAATTTTATATTTAAAATTAAAAAAATATTAATTCATATAAATTAGATTTATATTCTGATAATTTTAATTTACTAATTTATATTTTCTTTATTTATTGAATTTAGTGATCTTAAGTTTTAATCATGCTAAATACAATAATTCCATCAATTTAAGGATATTAACAGTTATGCAACATGTTAGGATCCTAAAAATCTAAATATAATCTGGTGGTAAGGTGGGACCCGTCCGACAGGAGGTTAAAGTGATCAACGTCCTAGGCAGGCGTCCGATCGGGCGAACTACCTTCCCGATCAGCAGGAAAAGTAGCCAGTTCGACATTTTGACAGCTCGGTCAGACACTGATCTTCCGACACTCATAAAGCTCAAAGCAGGGAGGGGCGAAGGCCGAACGGCCATCTCGCTCGGCTAAGGAGTGGACGCAGCCTCGACCCGGCAGACAGGACTCCCTCTCCCGACAGGGTGGAGCCAGACAGCAGATCATTGGCCGAGCGGACGCTTGGCCCGACCACTGTATCACCCGGACGGCAAACTAGCCGAGTGGCTCTCCCGCCCGGCCCAATAAAAGACAAAATGGGCAGTTAGCGATATCTTCCTAGGGGCCAGTGTCATCGACAGACGGCATGGTCGGCGACATGGTCAGACAGAGAATCGTATGGTGGAAGCTTCCACTATCACGTCAGGTATATGCTCGGGTTGTTCGGGTATGGCGTCAGACACGCTTTTCTGACACGTTCTTTCCAGGTATGCTTTGAGAAGCGCGCATGCCTTGGGAAGCATGCACGCGCTTCCTGTTAGCCCTATATAAGGACCCCCAAGCTTCGACGGAGGTATGTTCACTACTGTAGCTACAATTACGCTGCTGCTCCTTTCTTCTTCATTCGCTTGCCGCCAGCAACTGACTTGAGTATCGGAGGATCATCGCCAGGGAACCCCTCCCTGGCTCGGCACTAACGACTTGTGGTTGCAGGCTCAGCTCGTTGGAGGTCCGCGTCATCTTCAGTCGGCATCTAGTCAACGTGAGCGTCATCTCCCCAGCGTCCGTCGACTCACTCTTGGATATGATCAAATTTGACGTCGTCTATGGGAACGCACCTGAATCCGAGCCGAGGAGATGGAGGAAGCTGGACATCTCCACACCGTGACGCTCACTCCAAAGGAGCTCGATGCGCTCATTCAAGTACGAGCGACAAAGATAGCCGAGCAGTAGTAGCAAAAGGCACTAATCGATCGACTGGCACAACAAGCAACGTCGGCCTCGGGAGGTCGGACGACTCACGAAGACCGGCCGGAGCAACTCTCCATATGGGGACAGAACAAGATGCCGACTGGCACTCCAAGAGAGGTTCCACCAGCGCCCATTCCGTTTCACCGGGCATTATTTCAGACACCCTCAGAGATTGCTCAGGCCAACCAGGACAGGGGCTCTTCTTCAGACGAGGCTCCTGTTCGGGACGCAAGAAAGGGCAAAGTGCCCCGAGCTGATTCGTCGCCCGAGTGGATCAACCGACAATTCTCCGAGTTCATTCTGCAGGATCCGCTAGGGATGACAATGGGTCAAATTCGGGTCGGATTCTATATCCTCCATCCCCATAATCATCGGGTATAGGATCTCCGATGGGTATACTCATACCCATTAAATGATCGGATATCTTCTATAATTATAATTTTCCTTCTTTCTATCCAACTATTATCATTCAATAAAAATATATTAAAATTAACAACCTATTAATATATATATATATATATATATATATATATATATATATATATATATATAATTTAAAAAATAGATTAAATATCTATATAGTCTCCTCCTAATATCAACAAAAATAGTAAGTTGATTTTGGAAAAAGAACATTTTCTTTAATATATGTATATATATTATTTAATCGGGTATCGAGTATTGATAGTCCCTCCATACTCTCCTCCATTCGGGTTGGATGTCGGATCCTCCATCGGGTTCGGATAAAATTGCCATCCCTAGGATCCGCTGCCGAAGCACTACTCTTCCTTGGTGATCGGAGAATATAACGGGTCGACCGATCCGGACAACCATCTCGGTAAGTTTGATAACGTCGCTACTCTTCATCAGTACACAGATGGAGTCAAGTATCGATTTTTCCTCACCACTCTCTCTGGCTCGGCGCAACAGTGGTTTCGGAGGTTGCCAGACGGGTTGATTAGAAGCTTTAAAGACTTCCGAACGGCTTTCCTTCACCACTTTACGAGCAGCAGACGATACCAGAAAACAAGCGTCAGCTTGTTGTCCATGAAGCAGGGCCAGAGGGAGACTCTCCGAGCCTACATCCAGCGCTTCAACCAGGTGGCGATGGATATCCTCTCGGTCTCGTCTGAGACCATGATGAACACCTTCACACAATGGCTCGTGGACGGGGACTTCTTTCGATTGCTCGTCAGGAAGCCGCCCCGCGACTACGACCACATGCTGAAGAAGGCCAACGAGTATATCAATGTAGAGGAAGTTCAGGCAGCAAGAAGGAAGGAGGCACTGTCCGAGCCACCCTCGGCGATCGAACGAAGGCCGCCGGTCAACCATCAACCTCCGAGAGGGCCCCGAGCTGAAGGAGTACACCCACACCAGGAAGCAGGGTCACACGTCGTCCAGCATGTTGCCGCCGAGCGGCCTAGGCCCAAGGGGAAGGTGTGGACCCCTTTGTTCTGCTCATTCTATTAGTTTGCAACTCACAACACTCGCAACTGTCGCGAATTCAACCCGGTCGCTCAATCGACGCCTAAGAGTTATCGTCGCCAGTCCCCCTCTCCTGACCGGCGGCACGAGCACCATCATTCCGATCAGCAACAGGACACAAGAAGATCCCCACACCCACCTCGTCGGAGAAGCACCGATCCGACTAGAGCCGCACACGATCGAAGTAGGTCGTCCGCTCGTGAGGAAGAAAATAGAAGTAACACCGCACGGGGCGAAATCAACATCATCGTTGGTGGCCCGACCAACGGAGACTCCAGCCGGGCTCGAAAGTCCTATGCTCAATGGTTGGAGATCTATGTTGTAGGTTACAGCAGGGAAAATGCGAGCGGACTAGAGATCAGCTTCGGCCCCAATGATCTTGAAGGAGTTGAAGTGTCGCACGACGACGCCCTCATTATCCGAGCGGTAATCGCCAACTATACTATTCATCGTGTATTTATTGATACTGTCAGCTCAGTCAACATCATCTTCAAAAAAGCGTTCGATCAACTCCAAATCGATTGCGGAGAGCTGCTATCGATGACAACCCCACTGTACGGGTTCACCTACAATGAGATCCAACCGATTGGCCAAATCATGTTGGCCATATCACTTGGGTAGGAGCCGCTTAGAAGGACGAGGACCACGAACTTCATCGTGGTAAACGCCCCTTCCGCCTACAATGTCATTCTAGGCCGACCGACCCTCAATGAATTCCGAGCGGTGGTCTCGACCTTCTGCCAGAAAATTAAGTTCCCAGTGAAGGAGTGGATCGGAGAAGTAAGAGGAGATCAGTTGGCTGCTCGGTGTTGTTACGTCGAAATGGTCAAGACGGAAGCAAAGTCCGCTCGGAAGACGACCCGGCTGGAGGTAAGTGCCATAATCAAGAAGTCTCCTTTGGTTTATAAAGAAAAGCAGGAAGTACATATACATCTGGGCTTAGCAGAAGCGACGACCTTCGTAGCGTCTGACCTGGAAGCCGAGCAGAAGGTCGAGCTGATTAGATGCCTTCGACAGAATCATGATGTCTTTGCATGGTCAACGCATGAGCTGTCCGGCATTTCCCCGGTTAATTAATATTATATTATAATAGTTATAGTAGTATGAATTATAACAAATATAATTATATATAGTTGTAGTAATATAAATCATAATTAATATAATTAGATATCTGCTTTAATTATATTTAAATTTATTTTATGATACAGTAATTTTAATTTATTTATTTATTAATTAAAAAATACCTTTTATGATTTTAATAAAAGGGCTACTTTTACCTTTTTCTCAAAACATTTAAATCTGATTGTTTTATAGTTGGACATTTTTTTAATCGCAAAAGTGTCAATATTATCCATTTTATGTACCCAATTTTTATAATTTCAAAAATATCACATTTTTATTACACCCCTCTCTTGTTTTCATGTAAATTTTTTACTCTACCTATTTAAAAAATTCATCACTCCCAATTTACCCGTTGAATTTAGACATATGGGCATAAATATATTAAAAAGACTTAGAAATATATTGACTTTGGTTTCAAGAAATTTGAAGTTCTAGGTATCCATTAGTAAATTTTGAATAAAAATGAATTATGGATTTAAATTGAGAAATAAATTCGACGAAATAAATTGAGAAGAGTAAATTTTAAATTTACAAAGACCAAATAAAATTAGTTAAGGTTCATTATAAGATCTAAAAGACAATGATACTCATTATCAAATACCACCAATGGATTTTATGACTTCTCTAGTTCAAAAAATATTAAAATTTTAATTTTTAAATGAGGAAACTTGTTAATGAATTTAAAGAATTTTGAATCATCTCAAGTTAAAATTAATATACTCTTATAAACTTCCTTAATATATCCATCTTCCTATCGACTTGAAAATCATAAATTTTTTAACTAAGTAAAATAAAAATTTAAATATATATATATATATATATATATATATTACAATAACAGATGAGTATATTCATCTCAGATATTTTTTACTGTTCGTTCTTAGATTATGTGAAAAATAATTAATCAAAAGATCAATTTATAATAGAGCATCAAATAATTAGATTCTGATAATGATTTTTCCCCTAAAAATATATGACTTATCTCATTATAATAAACTTGGCACGTTGTATTCAACTAGACACCCATTGTATTTAAAAGTACAAAGGAGAGAGATATACTAGGAAGCTGATAGGTATTTTTTAAAATTATAAAAGTTAGATACTGAAAAGAGAAATATTATTACTTACTCACGCGTTTTAGCAAGACGCCATTTAAAAAAAAAAAAACAGAAAAGTGTGGAATTAGAGTCATCATGGCATGTGATTCGCTCCGCAGTCAGTCTTTAATTATCGAAAACAAAGTAATTTCGTTTATCCTAAACCATTTACATTATCGATTCATCATAAATCATAGAGAATATTTTATTTTAACACAACCATATATACTCTCCCTGAAAAAATCAGACATCAAATAAAACATTTTAAATAAACATCCAATTCAAAGGCTATAATCTTTTAGTACCGACTGTGAAAAAATAAAATCGTCCGCCGCTTTTTGCTCTGTCTTGTCATCTCGTGTGTTTTTTTTAAATGGCATCTGATATTTAAACTTTGACTGGATTATTCTGATAGGATCTATAAAAGTTTTTTTTTCGATTACCTAGAAATACATACACAGACCGCTCTGACTGTCACTGTCAACTGTCAACGGTCAACGGTCAACGGATGCAGTAGAATGACGGCCATCAAATCACTATCAATGGTCTGTGGAAAATTTATCACAAAATACCTCACTTATGTATATGTACAAAATAATTATATAAAAGTAAAGACTAGTAATTATTTATGATTTATCTTTTTCATATTGGTCTTGAGATGGGTTGACAGAAGAGGACGAATGTATTCATCTTTTACCACTATAAAAATAATTATACAATGCCTCCGGATAAGGTTGATTTAACTAGTACTGAGTAGAGTTATTACCATAGAATAAAGATTCGAATTTCTAGGTAAGGTTGAGTTAGCTAGTACTGAGTAAAGTTATTACTATGTTGACTGAACCATGTTGACTTGTGTGTAGGCATGACCTGCGCACGTCGAATGCCGGACCGGTCGGGATAAAATTTGTCCAAGTGGAACAACTAACGTTTTGCCACGTAAACCTTTTGTTACTGTGTAATGAATGCATTAAATTCGAGATTAATGCAGAATCAAAACGGTTGAGTAATAATGAGTAAAATGGTGGGTGTTTCACTGCTCGGTGAATAATGATCATTAAGACCATTAAAGCAGCCGTTGATCTGAGCTCCTACAAAAGAGGTTGCAATCATAAGTTTAGACACGGAGAAAGTAGCATAAGCTCTCTACCAGTGTTCCCTCCTCCTCTGTCGTGAACACCAGTGTTAGGTGAAGTTCATGGTCAACCGTTGTATCCTGAAAAACAAACAACCCAAGTAAACCTCGAAGCATTGTCAAAGGTGGGGCGAATCTGTTTCAAGGAAATTGTGACTCTCACATGCCTCGATCCTTTGCGCGCTCTGTTTTGCCAATCTCGCTCGGTCAGCCACTTACTCGGTCTCTGCGCTCGGCCTGCCTCTACGCTCGGCCTGTCTGCTTCGCCTGATCGGCCAGTCTGCGCTCGATCTGTCACTACGCCCGATCTATCTGCTTCGACCGGTCTGTCCGCGCTCGGCAGACGACTTCGCCCGACCGGCTTGTTTGCCTGTCTGCTCGCCCGGTCGGCCAATTTGTTCACCCGACTTGTCTGCTCAGTCGGCCAGTCTGTTCGCCCAACCTGTCTGCTCGCCCGACAGTACTGTTCGGACGACTACTCTGTCCGATCAGACTCGATACTCCCAACTGCTCGACTTGGCAACACAGACCTGCTGCTCAACAGATTTGTCCGCTCAACGACTTGGTATGATCTGTTGCTCTTCGGCACGTAGTAGAAATCAGCCTCTACTAGCAACCTGAGATTATTTGCTCAGATCATCTCTATTGTAAGTTGAATTTAAATTCTGTAATTTTAAATTCAGTTAAGTTCCCAAAATTTCCGACTACATATTATTTTGTCTAACAATATATATATATACACTTGCCCAAGGCTATAGTGCAGTGATAGGTCATTCCGATTGTCACCTGGATAACCCAGATATCGACGGTTTGATTCCCAAATATGACGAATTTGTAAGAATTTTTCCTTTTAACGGGGAGCGTAATCAAATAATATACACTTGCCCGAGGCTATGGTACAACGACATGTCATTCCGATTGTCACCCATATAACCAGATACCCGCGGTTCGATCTTCAGCTATGACTAATTTGTAATAATTTTTCTTTCAAAAGGGGAGCGCAATCAAAGAATGTTGTACTTTTTACCGCTCGTTGCGTGCACTTCTTGATTTATTATAATGGCTGATGGAAAAATTACGTGAGGCTAGATTGATCATCCTCAGAATTAGTCAATGAAATTAAATGAGATTATTATTTTTTTATATAACAATAATGATACAGTATAGTAAAAAATAAAATTTATCATCCAATAACTTATAAGATCGATTTTATGATCATATGTAATTACATGACCTTTCAAATTTATCAACCGATTTGGACAGAAATTGATTAATGAATTTTTTAAACAAGATAAAATTGATTTGACTAAAATAAACCAATCGGTTAAAACCGGCTAATAAATTCTTTAAATAGAATAAAACTGATTTTATTAAAAAAAATCAGTGCACTGATTTATTTTTTGAGTTAAATTGATTTAAAAATAGGATAAAATAGAAAATAGATATACGGTTTAGTAATTTTAAAATTGTAATATATACTTGGGTATTTTAGAAACTTATCCGGTAAAAAGCTGAATAAATTATACCAGTACACAGCCATCAAATCACTCCAACTGTACGCTGCTGCTGCTATCAATATTTTCTGAAACCGAGAACGTCTCTTTGTATTAACGTTTGTGAAACGGAAAACTGACCAACAAAATTTTGACTATTATAAACGTAAAATCGTTAAATTTTACGGGCCAAAATCTAACCGTTAAAAAATAAATTATAATATATGCCATCTTAAAGTATAATTAATTATAAATATTATTTAAATATTCTTAACGATAATTTTAAAAATATATTTTAGTTGGTCATATTCTAACTATTTAGTATTATTCACGTAAAATTAAGGATTCTAACGGTAGTGAAATTTTAAATTTATTTATTTTATCTCAAAATTAATAATACTATAATACAAGGTAAAAAAAAAAAACTATAAGGAAATTTCTTGGGCAGGAGTCATAAATTGTTTCGTGTTACATTAAAGACTGAACAGCATAGCCATCGACGGTCAACGAGTTATTATGAAGAAAGGGTCCGCAGGCCAACGCTGTGCCATTCCTCGCCACATGTGCAGAACAGTTGTTACAATCGATTCGGCGCTTGGTTCCCAGACCTAACTTGATCTCTCTAATTTCCAGGTGCAATAAATGGGCACGCAGAGTCTCGCCGTCCCAATTCCCCAGCATAGTCAGCCATGCTTGCTGCTGCATACAATGCATATCATGCTCAGCATTAACTCGCTCGCATTTAACAGGACCATTTTAACAATTTAAGTCATTTTAAATTCAAATTGACTTGGCTCCATCGTTTTACACGCCTACGATAGAGGTGACAAATATTCATTCAGGTTTGAGTTAAACGAGTTGAGGCATAGATAGATGGAGTACTTTACTTAATAACCTCGGTTTAGTTATTTAATTTCTACCAGGGATAAATTTATGGATTTCTTAGGGTAAAATTTAGGAGGACATCTCTCTTTTTATTTATTATCATGAGATGTTTCATTCAGTTTCTATATATTTTACATTCAAATTATCTTTATTTTTTACCGCTATGGCAGTGAAGATAATCATCAATCACCGCGTGGTATAATCAAGTCAAAAGCCAAGAGGAACTTCACAATAAGTGAAAGTAACGCTCGGGTCAGGTCAATCAAGCTCTGCGTTAAATCAGATCAAATCAAGCTCTGACGAAATCAAGGCCAATCGAGCTCAGATCAATTTAGACTGAGTATGAGTCAGATCAAACTAAATTTTGATCAAATCAGCCCAAAAGAAGATCTCAAGTAAAGTTCGGGTTAAGGCCAATCAAGCTCAGATCAATTTACATTAAGTATGAGTCAGATTAAACCAAGCTCTGACTAAATCAACCCCAAAAGAAGATCTCAAGTAAAGCTTGGGTCAAGGTCAATTTAGCTCAGATCAATTTAGACTGAGTATGAGTCAGATCAAGCTCCGACTAAATCAACCCCAAAAGAAGTCTCAAGTCAATTCAATCCAAGTTGCATCGGAATATGGTCCGCCCAAATTGGGATTCAACTCAACAGTTGTTGAAGGACTGATCATCAAGGGATACATTAGTTAAAGTGTTAATCATCAAGAGAGGTGTCTTTTGGCAAGGAAAGAAAGATGTGTGTCATTTTAAAACTAAGGTCATCCTTTCTCTTTTTATTTAAATGTAAGTAGTTACAACATCAAAGCAACCAATCTCATAACCCTCTACTTTTCTTAATTACTTGTTTCCACATTTTTTCTGAGATTTAACTTGAGTGTCAAACAGGGTATTGGCAAAGTTTGCCTTAGCCCCCCTTCACCTCTTTCTTGAGTCTTTTTAGAACTTTGATGAAAGATCTCTTGGTTACTCGACATCCCTAAAGATGACATGAAGGAAGTTGGCCTATTGAAAGCTGACTTGAAGGCAGTCGGTGAATCGAAACTCGACACGAAGGAAGTCAGTCTATTTGAAGCCGACCTGAACGAAGTCAGTCCGAAAGAAACTAACCTCCTAAGAAGCCTGACTTAGAAGAAGACCAACCCAACTTATAATCAGACGGTCGAAATTACTTGACCATGATTATTTTGCTGAGACATCTCACCCCTTGATCTCAGACCCGATCATGTGCTATTACATTAGCTACAATATTATATCTCTTATACAATTATAAGAGTTAAGATTTCGTGTTTGCTAGCTATCTATGTGGTAGCAGTTATAAAGTTATAATTCGTAGCTGTTATAACATGAGGTTGATATGTGTTGATTAATATTGATTAGGGATGAAATGTCCATATTACAAGAACTATGAAATATAGTCACTGCAAGACATTGTTATTAATGTTATTATAGCATAATTTAATTAGTGTTAACTAGGGATGAAATACTAATATTACTCAGAGTTGAAATGTTTATATTATAATCGTCATAATTATACCTAATATAACATAGTTTATTTGTGTCGATCAGAATTGAAGTATAGTAAGGATAATTTTTAAAATAAAATTGCAGTGACGCATCATGGGATATCGTTTTGATGGAAAAAAAAAAAAAATTCCTTTGACAATTCCAATAAAAAAAAAGGAGATCCTTTTGATCTTTATCAGAATTCTTAAGCTAGAAAAAGATCATTTTACCACACAAAAGAAGTATTTCGTCACATCATCATGATCAAAGGAGCAATTGCACCCCGCTAAACTCTAAATTCATTCCCAACCATCTTTGGAGGTCTTCTTTGTTATGTGGAGTATCATCTTCGTATCAACCACGAAACTCAAGTTAACGACTAAATAGAACACTCACTGAACGTTTACACAACACACTTCTTCCCGTGCTCGAGAATCAGAGATCCTACGCAACTTCATGATTCATTGTCTCGAGAAGAAGCTCTCCATAATGTCATTTTCAGCTTCATCTCGCAATTACTTCAACTCTGGGAGTTCTCCCACTAATTGCTACAGATCGCAAGAGCATGGGCGCCGAGTGCACCGCCCATACAAAGACTTATCGATTAATCACTCACCCAATTTAGGGACTCGTAATCTAAATATTATAAGCAGAATCATTCATTCCCCTTGTTTTCTCTCTTCTGTTTATGACTGGAAACCACATGCAATCCACAGAGACGAAGTTATGATATTGATACGGCTCTGTTCATGCTCTGCTCTTCTTCAGGCATTGCTTTGCAGCCGCATATCCACAGGTTCTTTCCACACAGTTGATAATGATATATAGACGAATATGAAATAAGATTAATTATATTCATTTGGTGGTCCTTGTTAATTATATTCCGGCAATCCCTACATTAATTAGATAGACGAGTATTTGGTTAAAGTCGTAAGATTTGTTGCAAACCTTAATTATGTCCCCCTTTTTTTTTTGTTGTTGTTGAAAAACAGAGTGAAACAGAGGATCTATTGACAGTACGTTTGCTCTGTTTTGCGCTATAAATGCACGTATTGAGTCGTCGTCTTCTTCTCAGACATCAACAATGGCAGTAGTAGTGAAGCTTCTCTACTTGTGCATGCCTTGCCTCCTCGCAGCCCTCCTTTCCTGCCTCTCTACCTCCTCGGCGGTCGCTAGCTCGACCCTGCTGGTTTCCATTGGCCTCCTCTGCCTGACGCGCCGGCCGCGTCCGGTCTACCTGGTGGACTTCGCCTGCGTCAAGCCGAGCGAGGACTACGCGGCGACGCGCGGCCGGATCATGGCTCAGTTCACCAGCGCCGGCGAGTTTACCGACGAGACGGTGGCGTTCCAGCGGCGGATGCTGGAGCGGTGCGGCATCGGCGACGCGGCCTACATCCCGGCGTCGCTGCTGAGCCGGCCCGTCGAGATGACCTTCCGGACGGCGCGCGAGGAGGCCGAGGCGGTCGTCTTCCCGGCGGTCGACGAGGTGCTCCGCAAGACCGGGCTGGCGGCGCGGGATGTCGACATCGTGGTGACCAACTGCAGCGTCTACACCCCGACGCCGTCGTACGCCGCCATGATCGTCAACCGCTACAAGATGCGGAGCGACGTCGTCAGCTACAACTTGGCCGGGATGGGCTGCAGCGCCGGCCTGATCGCCATTGATCTCGTCAAGCATCTCCTTCAGGTACGTGATCCTACACGTTCTTGTCACGCCAAATTCTATGAATTTGTTGGTTTGTTTTTTTGCCATTCTAACTTCAAAGTTCATGTTTGTCCATTTCAAAACTGTATTTTTCATTGACGATCCATCCATTTGAGGATGAGGATGGACCATTTATAATTTAATCGGATTTGGTCATAATTGAATACGATCTCTCTTTAGATTTATTATTGTCCCTCCAAGTTATAATTTAGATTGTGACGGATAATGGACCAAGTGAATCTAAAGAGAAATTATAATCAATTACGGTTAAATTATGGTTGAATCGGCAACCGCAATGGTAAATAGTCTATCTCCTATCTACTTATTTTGGACCAGGGATCTGGGATCTGGGGTCGTCATTCATCTTGCATTGAATCATGCAGATGCCAATAAATTCAAGAACTTTAATGCCTCGCGAGTAATTAACAAGTCAGAAAGGAATCAATTGCGTGACTGGTCAAACTGAAATCTGAAGATTGACTTGAACTGTTGCGTTTTAATTTGGTGCGGTGCGGTGCAGGTGCACCCGAATAGCTGCGCGCTGGTGGTGAGCACCGAGAACATAACGCTGAACGCCTACTTGGGCAACAACCGCTCCATGCTCGTGACCAACAGTCTCTTCCGGATGGGCGCCGCCGCCATCGTCCTCTCCAACCGCCACTGCGACCGCCGCCGCGCCCACTACCAGCTCCTCCACGCCGTCCGCACCCACCGCGGCGCCGACGACCGCAGCTACTCCTGCGTCACGCAGGCCGAGGACGGGGAGGGGAAGCTCGGCGTCGCCCTCTCCAAGGACCTCATGGCCGTCGCCGGCGCCGCCCTCAAGGTCAACATCTCCACGCTGGGCCCGCTCGTCCTCCCCTTCTCCGAGCAGCTCCTCTTCCTCGCCGCCTTGGTGCTCAAGAAGGTCTTCAAGGCCCGCTCCGCCGCCGCCGGCTACGTGCCGGACTTCAAGACGGCCTTCGAGCACTTCTGCGTGCACGCCGGCGGCCGCGCGGTGCTGGAGGAGCTGGAGAAGAGCCTGCGGCTGTCGCCGTGGCACATGGAGCCGTCGAGGATGACGCTGTACCGCTTCGGGAACACCTCGAGCAGCTCGTTGTGGTACGAGCTGGCCTACTGCGAGGCCAAGGGCCGGATCCGGTGCGGCGACCGGGTTTGGCAGATCGCGTTCGGCTCCGGCTTCAAGTGCAACAGCGCCGTGTGGCGATCTCTGAAAACGATCGAAACCGCCGACCAGGCCAAAAGCAATCCGTGGCGGGACGAGATCAGCAAGTTCCCCGTCCACGTGCCCAAAGAGGCGCCGCTGGCGCCGTAATTTCGGAATGTATAATATATATACGATATATGCATATGTTTCAGTCGAGCACCATTTTTAGTTAATTGAATTACTGTCAAAGCGCTCCAAGATGATCGATTTCGCTTGAATTACAGTTATATATATACCAATCAATGGGCACAAAAGATTATATAATTGTCGGGAAATTATTGATTGATTTGACGGCGAACTTAGATCTTTCGTGTTGGATACGTAACCGTTCTTACTGGTGCGATTGCGGAGGGAGATGGTCGTCGTCGGGCGTTGGAACCGGGTAGAGGTGGATGCAGTCGAGCCACGGGCCGTCGGTTGGCGGCGTGACGTCGCGCATGGCCTGCCAGACGGCGCTGTTGCACTTGAAGCCGCTGCCGAAGGCAATCTGCCACACGCGGTGGCCCTTCCGCACCCGCCCCTTCGCCTCGATGTAGGCCAGCTCGTACCAGATGGAGCTCGACGACGTGTTGCCGAAGCGGTGCAGCGTCATGCGCGACGGCTCCGCGTCGATGGGCCGGAGCCGCAGGCCCGACGCCAGATTATCGATCTCCGCCTTCCCGCCGGCGTGGAAGCAGAAGTGCTCGAACGCCCTCTTGAAGTCCGGCGCACGCGCCGCCTTCCTCTTCGTCATCGCGGCCACCGCCTTTTCCGCCAGGAACCTTAGCTGCTCCGCCAGCGGCAGCACCCGCCAGCCTAGCGCCGAGATGTTGTCGCGGAGCGCGCCTGCGACCACCGGCATCACGTCCTTGGACAGCGCCACGCCAATGTTCCCCTCTTCGTCCTCCTCCTGGAACACGCAGCGGTAGGCCTTGTCGCCCCCGTGGTGGGTGCGCACCACGTGGGTTAGTCTATACTTGGCGCGGCTTCTGTCGGCGCGGCGGTTGGAAAGCAGCACAGCTGCGCCGCCCATGCGGAAGATGCAGTTGGGCACCAGCATCTCCCGGCGGCGGCCGGCGTACAAGTTATAGGTTAGGTTCTCGGTGCTAACGACGATGGCGTAGGCCGGATTGTGCACCTTAATCATTAAAAATATAAGTATATAAATGGAGTTGCAAAAGCCGATCGAGTGGGGCACACCTGGAGGAGGTCGCGGGCGAGGTCGACGGCGATGAGGCTGGCGCTGCAGCCCATGCCGCCCAAGTTGAAGGTGCGGACGTTCGAGCGGAGGCGGTAGTGGTTGACGATCATGGCGGAGATGGAGGGGGTGGGGTTGAAGATGCTGGAGTTGACGATGAGAAGGTCGACGTCGCGGGGCCGGAGGCCGGTGCGGGCGAAGAGGGAGTCGAGGGCGTCGAAGATGACTTGCTGGGTCTCGGCGAGGGCAGCTTCCATGGAGTGGCAGAGACTCACCTGATGAAGCGCCGGCGAGACGTAGGACTCCTCGCCGATGCCGGAGCGGCCGAACAGCTTGAGCTGGAACTCGATCGTCTCGTCGTCGAACTTGCCGCTGGAGCGCAACCGCTCCTCCATCATCTTGACGGAGAGCTTAAGGTCGGCCGGAGGCAGGTGGCAAGCGAAGTCCACCAGGTAGACGTCGCGCGGCCGGCTCATTATGAGATATAACGACACTCCGGCGACGACGAGGACGAGGAGCAGCAAGAGCAGGTGAGCTCTGTCGTCCCATTGGAAGCGGAGCTCAAGAAACCAGTCAAGCTTCATCGCGGCCATCGTCATGGCGGCGGCGGAGACGAGTAGGGAGAGGGTGAGAAGGTGGTCGACGATGTAGCAGTAGGCCAGATTGGCGTACAGCTTAAAGCTCGCCGCTTTGCTCCCCTTCATGGATTGGATTTGTATCTTTACCTTGAAGATCTAATTTAGATATTGAAGATCGATTTCGGTTCTTGGAGATTATTTATACGTGAAGATCGGAGAAGGGAGACGGAGAATTTGGCAACTGGGGAACGCGCGCCGTGTGCTTTGATTCACAGGAAATAAACTGGCGGTAGAAGCAGAGTCCCAGAAGGCTGCGACAACGTGATGCGCGCGCACACACAAATATCATGCACTAGCGCTGAGATTGTTCTTCAATCAGTTAGTTGTTCTTCAATTTCCATTCACATAAGAAATTCTATCAGCAAGCATGAAATACACAATAACTAGAATGCATAGACTTCCAGAACCACTTTATTAAAGCAAGTGAAACATCATCATCCATCTGTTTTTTTTTTTTTTTTTTTTTTTTGTTCTCTAAACATTTACAACTCAAGTCATCCAAACCAAACGGTGCATTTGTGCTTCAATATATATGTTCTAAAACATTTATATGCATCAGAAAATTTGTTGAGGAACGAGCACCTTCTCCAACTTCAGCATCTGATGAGGTTGAAGAACAACCGGATCAAGAGGACAAGAGGTCTCCACAACAAAAAGTTATTTCATGGTTGCTAGACTTGAGGGAAATGTACTGCGTAGCTACATTAATGCCTGAAAGGTATAAACTTAAACGATCTCATAGAAGAAGAAAAGGCACTTGAATGCAACATAGTATCCACGTATTCAATGAAGGATAAATTACTAAAGTCGATTCCATAAAGTTTAAAAAAAAACGATGAGGGCACTACTGGTATGTTGCTAGTTCACTTATGAGAAGGAACAGGTGAAGCAAAGTTTTAGACAAACTTTATGTTAACAAGTATAATTTACTTGGTCAAGGGGATCCAGTCCTACAGATGCAAGAGAATGCCATTTTATGTGAGATCATAATTTATTGCTTTTAACTCACTGAAGTGTTGTTAATTTCCCCACAATTTTGGGATGGCAAGTTTCAACTACATGACAAATGTATCATTCCCCATGATGAGTTGCCTCAATCTTTTTCACATATTCAATATTTCTTTTGTTTCTTAGTGAAACCTAGTCCACTTAATAACACAAATCCCTCATCTGATAAACAATCCAAGACAAACCAAACAAAGAAAAAAGAATCAGAATGAGCACATATATGTAATAAAGCATAGTCACTATACTCTCTTGAGAAGTTGATACTTCAACTAGAAAATTTTGGCTGAGTTGTAAAACAGTGGCCATTCTTATGCACAAATAGATAGATTAATATTGGAGGAATAGAACCAAGATAATCTTGACATATGGAACGGAATAAATCAAAACAACAAAAATGGAAACATACTCGAGAATAGAATATAATACAATCTCATATTCAAGGAAGAATAAGGAGGATTTGATACCATTATTTGAGGTTGGATCATAACTTTCCAGAGGCTGGAGCCGAATATAAAGACCTTAGTTGCATATTTATCAGCTTACTGTTATGAAGTGCCTGTTGGAGTTCTACTTCATCGCACCACCACTGCTCCAACCCATGAGCTTCAAGAAACTTCTGTGGCCCTTTGCACATGACAAAAAGCTTGGCCATTGCTTCTCCATGACCATTACTCGTTTTAGCTTTCTCTGTGCTAACATCAGTAGCAACAGCAGTACCACTAGTGTCATTGTAATAACAACAAATGTAGTCACTATTGTTCACATACAAATGTGGTATCCATTTCTTTGTCTCGGTACCAAATACCTTCGCACAACTCACAGAATTTTTCTCCTTTGCATCAAGAGAAGTTTCACCCTTTGAGGGTAAACTGCTCTTAATTCTTCTCCAGAGAAAGCCGGCCTTCTCACCCATATTTCTTATACTCATTGCCAACGATACAGAAGGTGGATTGAACAAATGGCACTCCACAAAAACACCTTGTTTGGCCAATGTTTTCCCCACTTGTAGAGCAAATCCAGCTCCCAGGGAATGCCCACCGATGCACACATTGTTGCTGCCAAAGTTTTCAACCATGGCATTAAGTGCTTGCAGAGCTCCATGATACCTAACTGAACCTTTCAAGCTTTCCCAAGCCAGGAAGCGAAGATCATCTTCTAAATCTCTTCTAATAGTTGGACTCTTCAGTAACGTGCCCCGGAGTGCTAGTACAGCCCTTGGAGCTCCAGCTGGTCGCATCAATATAAGATCTGATAACGCAGCAGATCGATCCCATTCTAAGACTGCGCCATATATGGATCCATCTCTCTCATCTTCAAGAGTCTGTGTTAGTTTATATTTGAAGGTTTTCCACCATTTTGGAGCAAGTCCATTCTCTGCATTTCTCTTTTCTTGTCTGTCTAGCTCTAGCAAGTAAACGGCCTGTATGAAACAAGCCATTACCATCCTTTTGTAGTTTGGATCTCTCCTGACATGAAAAGGATAAAGCATAAGTATTACAAAATTCAGATTAACAAGATCAGCATATTTGGAAATATGCATCAGGACAATATGCATCAGATTTGTTGGATAAAAAACTAGAGAAATATGGAAAAAAAGAAAGACTTTGCAAGCGACAAAACACTACAATCCATTTGTCCACCAAAAATCTAAGGCAAAAGATCCCTATTTCAGTGAAAATCCTGAGCTTAGTCCGAAACCCTCGAGAAATGAAGAAAGAAGCACAAATTTGATGAAACGGAAGCAAGCGTTGCAGTAAATAGGGAAGAGGAAACGAACCAGCTTGAGCGGATGAGATCTTTCCAGTTGGGGGAGGAGAAGTTTCGGGGGCCGGACACATGAAAGTCGTACGGGTGGGCAACCTCCACCGCCGCCACCGCCATCACCTCGACCGCTTTCTTCTTCCCTTCCTCTCCTCCTCCTGCCGCTCCTGCATTAACCGTCGCCAAGGAGCCCTTCGCCATGAGCCCAACTCTCCACCACCACCTCCACACTTCCTCCGCTGCCACAAGTGGATGGATTCTTGATTTCTTGGGGTTCGAATTCTTGCCGACGACGACGAAAGAAAGGATGAAAAGTTTCGATCGAAGAATAAAGCAGAAGAAGAGTAGCGGCGGAGAATACAGAAATGATGGATCGGAATCTATTCTTCTTGTTTTGTAGAGAAAAAAAAACCTTTAAAAATTAAAATAAAGAAGAAATGCAAACGTAAACGCCAAACGGGAACCTCGGCCTCGCTCCCAACGGTCATATTTGGAATCAGTTTGCCAGGTGGCGATGTTTCACCTCATCCGTTCACTTCAATCGTTGAACAAAGGTTTCCTTTTTCCCCCATTTTCTTTTCTCGCCTAAAAATTTATTTTATTTTAATTTCTTCATTAAAGGAGGATGATAATCCTCCCTTAACCTACTTTTTTTTAAAAAAAAATTATTAAGATGTCTTGTCAAAATTAAAATAAATTAGAAATTGAAAATAAATTTTAAAGTGGGTATTTTTGACTTTCTCTTACCATTTTTTTACATAAATATAATAATTAAAATTTATCCTAAAAATGATTAAAAAAAAAAAGCTATGGTAATTATTTATTTCAATATTCAATTAATATGATTAGTTTTATACAAATAAAAAATAAATTTAGATAATAAAAAAATAATAAAACATAAAGAATTTTTTACAACAATATTTTTCTTTCAATAGAGGCATCACATATTTGATATTCATTAGGAAAGAATATCAAAAAAAAAAAAAAAAATACATATTCCTTATTTGATCCTATAATTCCTATCCGAGGAAACTTTAGGATTGTTAAATAAAAGATAAGATATCTATATAAAACAAGAGATCGATCATAATAGATCATCTGAAATAAACATTATATAGGATCGAAAGTACAAAAATAGTTGAATAATACTAGTGATTTTTTATATTTTTTATATAAAATTATTAAGAGAATTGCACGGTGAACATAAGAAAGAAAGATAGAGGAACCTAAGTTTTTATATTTGACTCAGAGTCTATGACGACTCCTACTCAAAGCTCCGCACGTAAAAATATTTTTAATGGTAAACCACTAATAATTTGAATGGTTATAAATGTAATTTTAAAGTACAAGTAGCTAAAAGTAAACGATACCGATGACTTTGAAGTAGGAGTTTGTGCATAGTTGTTGTTGGGGTAGCATTCATATATTGTAGAGTCATCTTTCGAGCAGTGCACAAGAGAGAAAGTCGTAGTAAAATTATGTTTAAGGTGCTGGTCGAACTTTCCTTTTATAGCCCTATCTAAGCGCTTGAACTGGACCCGGGCGCCCCCACACGACTGATGTGGCGTAGTCTCATCGAAATTTTATCTGACAAACTTTATCAATCTCCGAGCTCCTGGACCCGTCCTGTCACACCCCCAGAAGAGTCCATGTCCGAGAAAATTTCGGCAGCATCTCCCCTGTACGGCGGACAATCAAAATTTTCTACAAGCACTAAATACTCAGCCACAGGCGGCTGGAATAATAACAGTACATAAAACCAATCACCACGCAGTTTATATAAGTATTCAGCCTCTAGCTGTCACAACCACGCAGTTAATAATACTCTGACTCAAAAACCACCCTACTCAACTACACTCGTAAAGCTCAAAACCGACGAACTCACCTCTTCTGCCAACCAGGCAGGCATGTAGTAGAATAAAAACCAAATCCCAATCCATCAATATAATAAAATCTATATCATGTCCATAAACAAATAAATCCATAACATAACGAGTTCAAACAGTCTAGAACAAAAAGAAACCAAAGAAAACAAACATATCCTGGAGGTCTGCAGGACCAGCACTATGTGCAGTGAGGACTAGCGACTGGAACTCCCTCCTGACAACATCAACCTGAAAATAACAACAATAGAGGCGGGGTGAGTCCAACACTCAGCAGGTACAGTTGATATGCAAAGTAAAGAAACAACACCTAGCACTAATCATGCGTACAGTCTCCTGATAAGAAAGATAAGAATGCATCTGAAATAAACAGGAGAATACTGTACTAACCAGGTCCTGAGTATAAGGTCAAACAGTCCGAGGGATAAGGAATCCTGTATGCATGTCAAACATAGGTATCCAAACAATATGCAGCATATAAATGCAGCAAACACAAACACAAGCAATAAATGCATCATGCATATGATGCCAATGATGCGTCCTGGTCACCCCTGACGCCAGTCGATCATCTCATACAAAGGTGAGGCCGAGTGGGTAGGGCTGTGACAACCGTGCACTCTGTCGTCACTACTCCTGATGAGTGACCGAGTGGACGGGATGCTGTCGGAGTACACCTATCCTCCTACCCCAAATCATAGATGGGGGAGCGCAATGCTCTCAACTCCCGGTACTCAAAGACGGGGAGGAATCCCTGCCGGATAACACGTTGTGTCCCACTATCCATGAGCGGACCAACGGTGCCTAACAGAGTCCCTGCCGCAACACACTCATCCTGAATCGACCACTAACCCATGAGTGGTGGTGTGTGCAGATCCATGTAACTGGCGATGGTCCTGAACATGGTCAAGCATGGCATATCACTACCCCTATAAGCATGTATAAACAGGTAAAATATACCTGAGATGCAAAACCAATCAATCAATCAAGCATGTAAGATTTGGGTAGTGATTAACCGAAACAGATAAGAAACACAATTAATGCAACATGTTAATTTAATTACTAAGCATATCAAATGACATAAGTCAAAAGTACCCGCCTCCAATAGGAATGTCCAAATCCGACATCGAGATACTCGTCTCGCGTCAAAGTCCTGTATCCAATAAATACATTTTTATTTAGCTAAAATTTGAATGAATTGCTAAATAAACCCTTAAAACCATTTAGGGCAAAACCCTAAATAATAATCATCAACTTATCTAAATAAAGTCTAACGATAAATTAGGGTTAGTTACCTAATCCCCAATCCACCATTAGATCAATTCCAAACTACCTAATCCTATCTATCAATCAGCAACAACATGATTAAAGTAAAACCCTAAACCTTACCTCAGTTCACAATCCAAATGACTGCGGTGAAAGGTTGCTTGCTGCTGAAAAATCCTCCACACTACCAGGATCAAAAATAAAATCCACAACAACAATTAAATACCCTATACTATCAATTAGGGCAGCACCCAATACTCTGTAAATCTGAGTCTCCAACCAAAAATACCTAAATTTTCCTTACCTATCTTCTGAATTCCGGCAATCTAGGGCAAAGTGGCCGGCTGCCGGCAGTGCAAGGGCACAACTTTAGCAGGGCTCGGCTAGGGCAGAAGCTCTGCTCGACGATCGGAGGGAAAGCTCTAGGGCTGAGGAAGGCCGGCGGCAGCGCTGCTCCGGGCGGAGGGAGAGGCGATCGGCGCTGTGCCAAGACGCGGCAGAGAGGAAGAAGGGCACAGAGAAGTCGGACTTGGGAGAAAGGAGGAAGATGACCGGCGCTGCTCTGTGCGTCGCCGACGGCAGTGGCTCGGCGTCGGGTGGCTAGGGCAAGCAGAGGAGAGGAGGAGAGGAAGAAGAAGTGGCCGGCGTTTTGTGCTCTCGGAGAGGTGGAACCGCCGGCCGACGGTTAGGGCAGAGAGTGGGCGCGGCGGCAGAGAAGAGGAGAAGAGCGGATGAGGGCAGGGGGTTTCGGCGAGGAAGTGAGGAATAAAGGAAAAAGAATTAAAAGAAAAGGAATTTAAAAAGAAAAGTAAAAATCAACTTTTCCTCACTTAAATGGGGTAACCCAAACAGACTTTTCTGGGCCCCGTTTTTATCCCCCTTAACTCGTCCGTACGAGCTCCGAAAAATTCCCGAAAAATGTCCAAAAATTCCGGCAAATTCCCTTATTCATATTCGCCTATTTCCGGTATTTTACATTCTCCCCCACTTATAAAAATTTGGTCCCCAAATTTCGTTATCTACCATCAGCAAGTACTAACAACAGATATAGAATATAAATGCTGAACGGTAAATAAATCACATACCTCAAGTGAAAAGATGGTGATATCGAGCTCGGATAGTGTCCTCGAGCTCCCAAGTAGCCTCCTCGTCCGAATGATGCTGCCATCCGACTTTAACCAGCCGGATAGTCTGACGCTCCTTCCGGTCGAGAATCCGTACCGGAACCTCCTCATACGTAATGTCAGGCTGAACTGGAACTGGAATATCTGCCAGCACATGTGTCGGATCAGGCACGTATCTCCTCAGCATCGATACGTGAAATACATCGTGTACGCCTGACAGGGACGGTGGTAGTGCCAGCCGATAAGCTACCGCTCCGATCCTCTCCAAGATCTCGAAAGGGCCAATGTACCGCGGAGCTAGCTTACCTCTGAGGCCGAATCTCTTCACCCCTTTCGTGGGTGAAACTCGCAGAAATACATGGTCGCCCACAGAGAACTCTAGTGGTCTGCGTCTCCGATCAGCATAACTCTTCTGGCGGTCCTGCGCTTCTGACATCCTCCGTCTGATAGTACGGACCAACTCTGCATCCTGCTGAACTCTATGAGGTCCCAACAACTGGGCCTCTCCAACCTCATCCCAAAGGACGGGTGTCCGACAAGGTCTACCATACAACGCCTCAAACGGTGCCATCTGGATAGCCGAATGGAAGCTGTTGTTGTAGGCAAACTCTACCAATGGCAGATGGTCCTCCCAACTGCCTCCGAAATCCATAACACATGACCTCAGCAGGTCCTCTAAAGTCTGAATGGTCCGCTCTGACTGCCCATCTGTCTGTGGATGGAAAGCTGTACTGAAACGGAGCTGTGTGCCCAAGGCCTGCTGCAGACTCTGCCAGAAACGAGACGTGAACCGTGGATCTCTATCCGAAATGATACTCAATGGAACACCATGTAGTCTGATAATCTCTCGGCAATACAGATCTGCCAATCGATCCAGGGAATCAGTCCTCCGAATCGCTAAGAAGTGCGCTGATTTGGTTAATCGATCAACGATTACCCAAATCGCGTCGTGGCCTCGTCGTGTCCTCGGCAAACCCACCACAAAGTCCATGGTAATGTGATCCCACTTCCACTCAGGAATAGGAATCCGCTGAAGTAATCCTGCAGGTCTCTGGTGTTCAGCCTTCACCTGCTGACAGACAAGACATCTAGCTACGAAATCCGCGATGTCTTTCTTCATACCGTTCCACCAATAGGAACGTCTCAAGTCTCGATACATACGGGTCCCGCCTGGATGGATCGCAAATCGAGAACGATGTGCCTCCTGAAGTAGCTCCTGTAAGACCGAATGAGACTGAGGTACGCATAATCTGCCTCGGAAGAATATAATACCCTCCTCGTCTCGTGTAAACTCGGTCTGCTGCCCGGAAGCTATCTGACTGCTAATAAACTGCAAATGCTGATCACTAGCCTGTGCCTCTCGGATCCTCGTCCTGATCGACGACTGAGCAACCATGGTAACAAGAATACCCTGCTCTGTCGGTCCCTGCTCCTCAAGATCTAACTCCGAGAAACTCTGAATCAAGTCCGTGACTGAAGTCCGGTGACAAGCCAAAGTCCCTCTGGACTTCCTGCTGAGCGCATCTGCAACCACATTAGCTTTCCCCGGGTGGTAGCTAATGGTACAATCGTAGTCCTTCAGGAACTCCATCCATCTCCTCTGTCGGAGATTAAGCTCCTTCTGAGTGAAAATGTATTTGAGACTCTTATGATCAGTGAGAATCTCAAATGTGATACCGTATAAATGATGACGCCAAAGCTTCAGAGCAAAGATGATGGCAGCTAACTCCAAATCATGAACTGGGTAGTTCTTCTCATGCTCCTTCAACTGACGAGAAGCATAAGAGACTACTCTGCCGTGCTGCATCAGAACAGCGCCCAAACCCTGAAGAGATGCGTCGGTGTAAAGTACAAATCCATCCTCTCCAGAAGGTAAAACCAAAACTGGAGCCGACACTAATCTCCGCTTCAGCTCCTGAAAGCTGGTCTCGCAATCCTCGGACCATATGAACTTCACGCCTTTCCGTGTAAGACGTGTCAGTGGCATAGCAATACGCGAGAAGCCCTCGATAATATCCGGCCAATCCCAGAAAACTGCGGATCTCCTGAACTGACTTCGGCTGCTCCCAACCGGTGACAGCCTCGATCTTCTGAGGATCAACTGAAATACCTCTGCTAGAAACCACGTGTCCCAGAAAACCAACTGAGGATAGCCAGAATGCACACTTGCTGAACTTCGCGTACAGCTGATGTCGTCGAAGAATCTCCAAGACTGTGCGAAGATGCTGTGCATGCTCCTCCTCGGAACGAGAGTAGACCAATATGTCATCAATGAAAACGATAACAAACTGATCCAGATACTCCAGAAAGATGCGGTTCATCAAGTCCATAAACACCGCTGGAGCATTGGTAAGCCCAAATGGCATTACCAAAAACTCATAATGACCGTATCTGGTACGGAAAGCTGTCTTCTGGATATCAGAATCTCTGACTCTCAACTGATGATATCCGGATCGCAGATCAATCTTAGAATACACTGAAGTACCTCTGAGCTGATCAAACAAATCCTCAATCCGTGGTAATGGATATTTATTTCTGACGGTCACTGAATTCAGCTGCCTGTAGTCAATACATAATCTCATGGTGCCGTCTTTCTTCTTGACAAATAGAACTGGAGAACCCCATGGTGAAACACTAGGGCGAATAAATCCCCTGTCTAAAAGCTCCTGGAGTTGAACCTTCAGCTCGTTCAACTCTTTTGGTGCCATACGATACGGAGCTTTCGATGTCGGCGCGGTTCCTGGAATCAGCTCAATAGCGAACTCCACTGGCCTTCTAGGAGGCAAACCTGGCAGCTCCTCTGGAAATACATCTGGGTATTCCCGGACAACAGGAACGTCGGAGAGCTGCGAACTACTACTATCCTCAGTACTGATCAACGACAACAGCTTCTGCGCCTGAATCACCGAAATAATCGAGATGTCGTCATCTCTGATGCCAGTGAAACTCCACGAGGGTTGGTTCGGAGGCCGGAAGGTGACCACCCTCGTCTGGCAATCAACGGTAGCATGATATACTGACAGCCAATCCATACCAAGAATGATATCAAACTCGACCATCTCCAATACTAGAAGATCTACCGTAAGTATCATGTTGCCAAAGTCTAACGGGCAACCTCTGATCTCCTGGGTGACGTATAAAGTATCACCGGACAGTAGGGAGACAGTCAATCGCCGCAATCTAACAGTAGGTAATCTACCAATCTCCCGCATAAAGGTACGGGATATAAAAGAATGCGAACTACCAGTATCAATCAATATATCAGCGGAAAATGCATAAATGGAAATCGTACCGCGAAAAATGGATCCGTCGGCTCGCTACGCATCCTCTCTGGTAATCGCATGAACACGTCCAGTCTCTGGCGGAGGAGGAGGTGGTAACGCTGCCAGCGGCTGCTGCGGCTGGGCAGAAGCCTGCCACTGAGGCGGTGCTGGATACTGCGCCAGTCTGCCCCTGAGTCGGATAATAAGGTCCCGGAGCAAAACTCAGGGTGCTACAGAAGCACTGGAGTACTCCTGTCCAAGCATGCCAAATGCTGCTGCGGAGGGAGCTACTCCCTGCTGACGCTGTGAAGATTGGGCTTTCTGCCCTCCTCGATATGCCCCTGACTGACTAGACTGTCCCCTCTGACCTGACCCTCCGGAAGCCGTGTGCTGAGCCTTCAGCTGACAATCTCGGCTCTGGTGCCCCGGCAGTTTGCAATAAAAGCAAACTGACTGTCCCAGAGAGCAAGCTGGGGTAAGGTGATCTCTGGATCCACATCTGAAACAATGAGTATCACCGGAAGGTGGTTGCCGGTTCTGCTGAGAAAACCGGGAACGTCCTGAAGAAGACCGCCCTGATTTCTGAGGCCTACGAGACGCCCCAGAAGAACTCTGACCTGACTGTCTGCGACTACTCTGAGGCTGTCCTGTCGCCTGAGTCTGCTGGACCTGCCCTGAAGTCTGACCCGTATGCTTTCTTTTCCTGTCCGGATATGCTGTCTGCCGAGCTAACTCTATCATCAAAGCTCGATTCAATGCATCAGAGTAAGATGTAATCCCTAATCCGGCAAGCTGTACATGCAGATAACCATCCAATCCCTGTATAAACTGCATCATGCGAGTTCTGTCCTCCGCAACTAACTCTGGACAAAACTGAGCCAACCGGAGGAATTCTGTATTATACTCGGTCACTGAGCGGTTATTCTGCCTCAGACTCATAAAATCCTGTCGGCGAGACATCTGATAGGACAGTGGAAAGAAACGGCTCTCAAAAGCCTCTCTGAACCTGGTCCATGTGACGTTGCGCTCACCAATAATAGAACGCTGAGTAACCCACCAGGCATTAGCTTCATCCCGTAAATGGTAAGCAGCCAGCTCTGCTTTCTCCCACTCGGAGCAAGCCATATAGAAGAAAGTCTGCTCCATAGTCTCTATCCATGACAGAGCCATACTCGGATCGAGATCTCCGCGGAAAAGAGTGAAACGAGTCTTCATCGACTCAGCCAGTGCTGGAATCCTAGCTCGTGCAGCGACAATATCAGTGATCTGGCGGAAACACTGGAGCCGATACTACAGGTGGTACCGCTGAATAAACCGGAGGAAAACTCCGCTGCTGTATATACCGGAGCATAAGCCGTCGGTGGTACTGCCTGGGGAATAAAAGTGGTGGCGGTAGAGGTACGGTAGGTAATGGTACCGGATATGGTGCAGCAGCTGGGCACAGGTGCCACCGGTGTCGGGACACTGTAGGTCCAAGTGGCGGTGGTCCCGAATACACCGTAGGCTGCGCTGTAGCAGACGTCGGGTACACCAATGGTACTCCTGATGGTGTAAGCATGGTAGGCGTGGATACCGTCGGTGTGGCCAAAGTAGGTATCTCTACAGGAGCTATCGGGATTTGAGAGCCCGATGCTCCCGCTGCATCCTGAGTCTGTCCCTGACTGACAGACTCACTAACAATGGGCATCTCTGGCATATCCAGAGATCCTGTGGTCCTCGCACGTGGTCGACCAGCACCACGTCTCGCAGCAATACGAGTAGATCGTCTCATATCTGTTAAATTAAATTACAGATATCAATACCAATATAACCAACACAAAATAACAACATACCTATTTGCTGTCTGGAGATGTTCCGTCGCTGTCCAGTCCCCAATTTGACCTCAAAATTCCGAACGTACATATCGTCGGAAATCCAAATAAATCCGAAACATAACCATATCGAAAATCCGAAAATGCCCAGTTTGACTCGCAAACCTGGCTAACCCAAATATCCTGAATACCAACAACCGGTATCCGATAAATCTCCAGAAACCAAAAGCAGGTATCCATAACCTGCTCTGATACCAATAAATTGGTATCAGATAAATCCCGAAAATCCAAAATACGAAACAAAAGATCGTATAACTTTGCTCTGATACCACTAAATTGTCACGCCCCCAGAAGAGTCCATGTCCGAGAAAATTTCGGCAGCATCTCCCCTGTACGGCGGACAATCAAAATTTTCTACAAGCACTAAATACTCAGCCACAGGCGGCTGGAATAATAACAGTACATAAAACCAATCACCACGCAGTTTATATAAGTATTCAGCCTCTAGCTGTCACAACCACGCAGTTAATAATACTCTGACTCAAAAACCACCCTACTCAACTACACTCGTAAAGCTCAAAACCGACGAACTCACCTCTTCTGCCAACCAGGCAGGCATGTAGTAGAATAAAAACCAAATCCCAATCCATCAATATAATAAAATCTATATCATGTCCATAAACAAATAAATCCATAACATAACGAGTTCAAACAGTCTAGAACAAAAAGAAACCAAAGAAAACAAACATATCCTGGAGGTCTGCAGGACCAGCACTATGTGCAGTGAGGACTAGCGACTGGAACTCCCTCCTGACAACATCAACCTGAAAATAACAACAATAGAGGCGGGGTGAGTCCAACACTCAGCAGGTACAGTTGATATGCAAAGTAAAGAAACAACACCTAGCACTAATCATGCGTACAGTCTCCTGATAAGAAAGATAAGAATGCATCTGAAATAAACAGGAGAATACTGTACTAACCAGGTCTGAGTATAAGGTCAAACAGTCCGAGGATAAGGAATCCTGTATGCATATGCAGCATATAAATGCAGCAAACACAAACACAAGCAATAAATGCATCATGCATATGATGCCAATGATGCGTCCTGGTCACCCCTGACGCCAGTCGATCATCTCATACAAAGGTGAGGCCGAGTGGGTAGGGCTGTGACAACCGTGCACTCTGTCGTCACTACTCCTGATGAGTGACCGAGTGGACGGGATGCTGTCGGAGTACACCTATCCTCCTACCCCAAATCATAGATGGGGGAGCGCAATGCTCTCAACTCCCGGTACTCAAAGACGGGGAGGAATCCCTGCCGGATAACACGTTGTGTCACACTACCCACGAGCGGACCAACGGTGCCTAACAGAGTCCCTGCTGCAACACACTCATCCTGAATCGACCACTAACCCATGAGTGGTGGTGTGTGCAGATCCATGTAACTGGCGATGGTCCTGAACATGGTCAAGCATGGCATATCACTACCCCTATAAGCATGTATAAACAGGTAAAATATACCTGAGATGCAAAACCAATCAATCAATCAAGCATGTAAGATTTGGGTAGTGATTAACCGAAACAGATAAGAAACACAATTAATGCAACATGTTAATTTAATTACTAAGCATATCAAATGACATAAGTCAAAAGTACCCGCCTCCAATAGGAATGTCCAAATCCGACATCGAGATACTCGTCTCGCGTCAAAGTCCTGTATCCAATAAATACATTTTTATTTAGCTAAAATTTGAATGAATTGCTAAATAAACCCTTAAAACCATTTAGGGCAAAACCCTAAATAATAATCATCAACTTATCTAAATAAAGTCTAACGATAAATTAGGGTTAGTTACCTAATCCCCAATCCACCATTAGATCAATTCCAAACTACCTAATCCTATCTATCAATCAGCAACAACATGATTAAAGTAAAACCCTAAACCTTACCTCAGTTCACAATCCAAATGACTGCGGTGAAAGGTTGCTTGCTGCTGAAAAATCCTCCACACTACCAGGATCAAAAATAAAATCCACAACAACAATTAAATACCCTATACTATCAATTAGGGCAGCACCCAATACTCTGTAAATCTGAGCCTCCAACCAAAAATACCTAAATTTTCCTTACCTATCTTCTGAATTCCGGCAATCTAGGGCAAAGTGGCCGGCTGCCGGCAGTGCAAGGGCACAACTTTAGCAGGGCTCGGCTAGGGCAGAAGCTCTGCTCGACGATCGGAGGGAAAGCTCTAGGGCTGAGGAAGGCCGGCGGCAGCGCTGCTCCGGGCGGAGGGAGAGGCGATCGGCGCTGTGCCAAGACGCGGCAGAGAGGAAGAAGGGCACAGAGAAGTCGGACTTGGGAGAAAGGAGGAAGATGACCGGCGCTGCTCTGTGCGTCGCCGACGGCAGTGGCTCGGCGTCGGGTGGCTAGGGCAAGCAGAGGAGAGGAGGAGAGGAAGAAGAAGTGGCCGGCGTTTTGTGCTCTCGGAGAGGTGGAACCGTCGGCCGACGGTTAGGGCAGAGAGTGGGCGCGGCGGCAGAGAAGAGGAGAAGAGCGGATGAGGGCAGGGGGGTTTCGGCGAGGAAGTGAGGAATAAAGGAAAAAGAATTAAAAGAAAAGGAATTTAAAAAGAAAAGTAAAAATCAACTTTTCCTCACTTAAATGGGGTAACCCAAACAGACTTTTCTGGGCCCCGTTTTTATCCCCCTTAACTCGTCCGTACGAGCTCCGAAAAATTCCCGAAAAATGTCCAAAAATTCCGGCAAATTCCCTTATTCATATTCGCCTATTTCCGGTATTTTACACGTCCTAACGCTTGGACTGTCACGTGTGCAAACAAATTAACATGCGCCACCTCAGCTTGCTCGGGTGCCTCGATTCAACCTAGTCACCGACGCTTGGACCCAGTCCGGACACCTGAATGTCCGAGCGCCTGAATACAGTCTAGGCGCCTAGAGCTCCTTCTTTAGCCAGTTTCCAGTTTCAATATCCTGCACCACAGAGTTAGAATCTAGGTACTTGGAGCTCCTTCTTCAATTAGCTTCCAATTTTAATATCTTGCACCACAAAGTTAGAAAAATCAAACATAATATAATTTCGACAATCCTATAATCGTTTGATCCTAACTTTGAGTTTCGCTGAAACTCTAGATCGAACTAATGTCTACTGTTTCCTCTACGAGAAACGTGTCCTCACCTACTCCTCTCAGGAGAATTTAGCTGTTGCCAAATCAATTCTTCAAACCGTTTGAATTTTTACTCGGCATCCGAGACTTCAAGACTTTCAGCTAGGCGTCCAAATCCCGACTCGTTCAATCTTTCGTTTGTGATTGAGACCCCCAACTTTCACCTAATATCCTCGACCCTAAGATTTTTATTCGACATTCTCAACCTGCTAAAACTTCACCAAATCTCATGAACCATGACTTTCTTGCCTAACCACAACTAGACTTTTTCACCTGTCTAGTATCCAGTAGAACTTCATTACCTAACCTGAAGTAGGACTTTCGCCTTACCTAAAATTACTTTAAATTTTCCTACACACTTAATTAAACTTGTTAGAACATAAACAAATTTTAACTTAAACCTTTTACCATTATCAAAATTTAAATTCAATCATCTAGACCTTTTCACCTGTCTAGTATCCAGTAGAACTTCATTACCTAGCCTGAAGTAGGACTTTCGCCTTACCTAAAATTACTTAAAATTTTCCTACACACTTAATTAAACTGGTTAGAACATAAACAAATTTTAACTTAAACTTTTTACCATTATCAAAATTTAAATTCAATCATCTAATACTTCCTGCACTAACACATCATCACTTTTTTACTCCAATAGTATTTTTTTACTTCTAAAAAAATAGGAAAGGAAAGACGGTAAATGGTACTTCAACTATCTATCAAAAGGAAAATAAGCGAAGGACTTCCAACTCGTTGGTAACACTGACAATGTTTACATAGACGGGAAATGAAAAATATAATAAAATCCTCCTCAAAGTAAATACGCTATGAAATAACCTAATCTGGATATACATATAATTGTTTTGCTAAGTTGAGTGGCGAGCAAGTTTGTTCATCTTCGACTGCTTGCTAATAACGTGTGACGAACCAGCTACAATGCTTCTTGAAAGGCAGTAGTCCCAGTGCAACAACATTTTCTTTCCTCTTCAATTAGCCAGCTAGGAGTAACTGTCTGGAGAAAGATGAAAAAACAAAACACAAATGAATGAAAGAGATGGAAGAAAAGGAAATTTACATGGTTAATTCATCAGTTTACAGTGCAATAATAAGGACAATGAACATTGTCCATCGCAATTACGAAACAGGAATTGAAACTTAATGTTGTAGACAATTGAACATAAAAAATCAAATTTCAAGTTTGTGATTTTGAAGCTTCATGCAGCTCCATTAACAGATTTGCTACGAGCAATCACAACCTGATTGATCGTGAAGAATATCAGGTCAAATTGTATGTATCTCATGCATTACCTATAGGCTATAAGTCAACATATTAAGAATCAGTAACATATCGGCAAGAGAATCTAAATTTTGATAATTGATAGTGCCTCAAACCAGCCAGGTAAATGACTGTTCTACCAGTAATAGTTTTGTAGACTACACAACAGTTGAACCATAATGCATCCTAAGTTGCTGTATAAAGAAACTGGAAGTGTGATCTCCATAACATGGAACGAATAAACCCACCTCATCGAAATATTTGAAATGACGTATTTGCTTAAAATCCATCAAATTATCTAATTACGGCAGTTAAGTTTTTCCATTTTTAAATTTCAGTCTGAGATCTAGCTTTTCAGTTCAACATACTGAAGTCTTGATCCAATCTATCAATGTTAAAGAACGGAGGAAATACATTCAAGGCAGAAGTCTTGATCCAATCTATCAATGTTAAAGAAAGGAGGAAATACATTCAAGGCATAGGCAGACTTAACACTTGAGACTAGAAGAACATCAATCCATCAAAATATTGACACTTGAGACTAGCTATTTGACAAGTTATGAAAAACAGAACTTCTTGAATAAGCTGAATGAATAATATCTATCACTAATGCTAAAGTAGGTCCAAGCATCTTCAATATACACAATTTGACTCGACGTTTTACATCTTGGTGCCGGCACTGGTCTCAATCGTAAACCAGAATGATACCATAGCAATGCCAACCCATATCTCCATGGTTGACACTAGCATGAATGTGCTAGAATACATTTTTTAATAAATATACATATCACCATAGACAAGTTTCAATAAGAGGTCTCAGAACTGTAAATTTTCCAGTTTTTTACTGTTGAAACTACATTTATATCGCACATCAAAAAAACTTGATTCAGTTTGTAATGTCAATAATTTATATTTACCTTTTGCTTTGTAGCTTGATGACACAGTGCTTTAAAATTTATTGAATCAAGTTATTTTGTAGCGATGTTTGCAAAAGTGTTGAGTATCACCCCATGTGAAAAATATTGACAATACAATATTTAAATTCATGATTTCACTACATAGACACCTATTGTGAGAAACCTTATTTGAACTCCATGAGACAAGAAAGCATCAATGAATCCTTGTTAGATCCCCTTGTTACTATCAATACTTTACCCTCTTTAACTATCACTGCAATTTACCTTGTATTTAGAGTCTGTCTTGCATGCTTAGTGACAAAATACTTGTTCTCTAAGTTGTAGTACCCATACATAATATCCTTCAGCCTAAACAAGACCTCATTATTACCTGGTCTAATTCTTTGTGCCTTGCCCTTAGAACTAGAGCATTTCCACCAACATTGACAACTCCACAGAGCACATATGTTGACTGCATTCTTGAACAAGAGAAATTTCATCTCCAAGAGATCTGATATTTACCTTATCTCAAGGTTTCTGAAATTGTTGCTACGTGTAAGATGGGAACAAGAAAAACAAAATGACCAAAAGCCACCACGCCAACTACAATCTCAAGAATTCTCAAGTTCCAACATGATTATTTCATATTTAACAATATGGGTATTGATGAAGGCTCTTTGCTGCCTCATAGAAATCTTGCTTGAGCATTAGGGTTCCATCAAAATTTACTCAATTATTTCAATATACATCTTCTCGCACACCACCTCCAGAAGAACTTCCTTAGAATATGAAAGATAGATTTTATCTAATATTTTCACATCCTTCCATATTTTGTACTTAATCATCATATTGATTCCAGCCAATATTGAACTTCTAAATCACTCACAATTGAGGACCATTAACCATTTGTGAGAAGAATAAATTGAAGAAGATAGAAAAGTAAATAATTGAACCAAAAAAAACTTAGGATTTGCCTCCCCTATTTGACTAGATTTATCTGGGAAATTCCCACAATTCGGAAATTCTGGAAGGTTTTTATATATATATATATTAAGAGTATTTGGAAATTTCAACACATACAATAAATTAAGAGTACTCACAAAAAGGAACGGATCCTACAAATGAACTATGGTAGGATGGAATAACCAGAGTATCTCTTACCAGTATCAGATCGCTTTGCACGCTTAATCTTCGCAAGCTGTACCTGTGAATCCACGACGATCTGCATCTTTTGGAACTCCAACGCCTTAGCAAACTCCATCCGCTGCTTTTCCAACTCTATCGTCTGTCTCTGCTTTGACTCCTCCACTCTCTCATATATCTCCGCAAATTTCATGATTGCCTTAGCCAGTTCTCGAATCCCGCTGCCTTCTTCTTCCCTCTCCCTTTTCAACCCTCTTCCAGACCGTGAAGATGACCTCGATAGAGAGCCAGATCCCTCCTCCTCCTCCTCCTCTTCTTCCTCCTCCTCATCGACATCCTCATCGTCTTCTGCAGCAGCTGCGGCCGCCGCAGCAGCGCGCCTAAAGAAAGGGTTGTCTACGGCAGAAGAGGCCACTGCCGTACGCTTCTTCTTCGTCTCTGTCGGTCGCACCGCGGAGGCGACTGGCAAGGAGGAAGCTTTCCGATGAAAAGGGAGAGCCAGAGCAAGCGGCGGCGAGACGGATTGCTTCTTCGAGGATGGAGGCGGCGCAGATCCAACGAGCGAGTCGAGCCGGGAGAAGAAGGGCCACTGGCTCTCGGAGCCGTCGGCGACCCGGGACTTCTCGACCTTGTACTTCTTCTTCAACGTGTCGATCCGGTTCTTGCACTGGACATCGGTGCGGGGAGGCCTGCGACCGGCGCCGCGGCGGGAGTTGACTGCGTCGGCGACCTCCTGCCACTGTTTCTGGCGGAGGTTCCCACGGTTGAGCTCAATATAGCGGTCTCCCCAGGCGTCGACGAGGGCGGACGTCTCGCCCTCGCTCCAGCAGTCCTCTCGGTACGGCATCGCTGGGTTCGGCGGCCTCGTCGCCGAGGCCTCCCTCTTCTCCATCATCGAATCCTCTTCGTCTCTCTCTATCTCTGCCGGCGCTGGAAATAGGATCGCTATAGATTGACGATGGTCGTCGTTAGGGTTAGGCTTGAGGATGAATAAGACATTGATAAAAGAGGCGGAAGGCTCCGGCTTAAGGGCAGGGGAGCCTGAGGGACACGTGTCGAATGTTGGAGGGTGTTGATTGGGATAATACGGCCGTTGGTTCGCCGACGTAATGTGATGCGGTGCGCTGCGGCGGTGTATCTACTTAACTAATTGACAGAAAAATTAGGAGTTAGTTGGAATTTTTTAATTTTTAAATACTTAATACTAACTTTTTAAACATATTTAAAATAAAAAAAATATTTAAAACATCTCATTACAATGTTAAGTTTAAAGATATGTTAGTTTATAAATCAATTTACATTTTTAAAAATTAGTATAATAAATATAAATACACAAGTAAATTTGTGGAAAAAATTATTAATTAAAATAATTTTAAAGACTAAACTAACTCACGGCATATAATATAACTAAATAAAAACACATTATGTAACCAAATAAATAGTTTACATAAAATCTAAAAACTAAAATAAGTCACTCGAATAGATATTGATGTGGTGGAATTTTACATACTCCACATGTCTCATCCCATGGAGTCAAGGGTTGCATTGATCTACTCAGGTTGGACAGATACTCGTCCCAGAAATTAAAGTTTGGTTAAGTGCAAGACAATTAAGATGGTTCTTGTCTAAGTCCTAATCCTGACATTTTTCTCTGGTTCAGTTTAGTATACTCGTCTCATAAATTAAAGTTGGATCATCTATATCTATTTATGACTCGACTTCATATCTGGATATCAGTCTCGGATTCAATCACCGATATGGCTCCAATCCAGACTTTGATCCTAACATCCTCCCTATCTTAATGCTTGACCTCGACACATCCTATCTAAGTTCTAGACCCTCACATCCTTCATGTCTTGACCTTCACAATTAATCATCTATCTAGCTCGGTCTCAGTGGACGATACCCTCTAGACCTCAATCCCAAATTCCAACATCATCTATCTAGTTTGGTCTCAATCACTAACACCCTCTAGACCTTAGTTCTAGATCCTGACACCATCTACTTAACCTCAGTCTCAGATTCTGGTATCATCTCCTGGTCTAGCCTTTAGTCATTGAAATCACTCATGTCTTAGCCTCAGTTGCTAATAGTCCCTTTGTTTCGGCACAGGTCACTGATATTGTCCACTCATAAGGCCACTCAACATCAATGTTATTTCTTCATCCATCCTTGTATTGAACCTCTTCCTTATGGGGCCAAATAAGATTATCTTTCGTCGCCTCGGATGGATCTAGTGGCTAGCACATGAGGTGTTGTCATCATGAGATCTGGGGTTCGAATCTCGGCAAAGTCGAGGTAAATGTCTCCCTTATGTGCTAGTCACTATTCCAAAGCTAGTAGTCGCCCGTGATTTACCTCCTCCGTGTTGGCCCTGCGACGGAGTGGCGGGGGTGCTGGGGGCGAGCGTATTCGTCTTTTTGCCACCAAATAAGATTATCTTTCAGTTCTCCCAGGGTGGTACAGTGGTTGAGACATGAGGTGTTATCACATAAGATCTTGGGGTCGAAACTCATTGTGCCAGAGCATGTCCTCCCCAATGTCTTGGCTACTTGTACTAATGGCTAATAGTCCCCCGTGATTTACTTCCTCCGTATTGACCTAGGTGTTAGGACCAAAAGTAGCTAGAGGGGGGGGGGGGGGGGGGGTGAATAGCTCGTAGCGTTCGCTCGGTGCTCGGCGTTGCTTGTTCCTTCAAAGATGTGCAGCGGAAAATACAGAAACAATCACACAACGCTAACACGGTTGGTTTACTTGGTATCCACCTCACAAGAGGTGACTAATCCAAGGATCCACACCAACACACACACCCTCCACTAAATAAAACTCTCCTTTATGGTAACTACCAAGGGCGGAGAAGCCCTACAAGACTCAATACAAGAAGAGAGGGAAAGGATACAAGAAATACAAGCTTACAAGCTTACAATGAGTACAAACCCTAACCCTAGCTTCTCTTCTTTGACTTTGATCCGCCTCTTGACTTGGAAACCTTCCAAGATCCTTCAAGAACTGGCGATCTGAGCTTTGAGGAGCTGGCGAGAAACTGGAGTGAATCGGAGAAGAGATGCCAAAGGAAATGAACGCCTGCCTTTATCGACGCTAACGGTCGGATCCCGATCGATTCAATGTTCCCAATCGATCGGGATTTTGATCGATCCACGGATCGATCCGAGCGCCTGCTCGAAAGCGCTGGATCGATCCACGGATCGATCCGCGTAGCAGCAGCGTCCCAATCGATCCACCGATCGATTGGAACATCCGGATCGATCCACGGATCGATCCGGAGGCTCGTTCGCTTAGAGAAGCCTGGATCGATCCAGCGATCGATCCGGTCTGGATCGATCCATTGATCGATCCAACACTTGGTTTTTGCCCAAAACCAAGTTCCAAGCCTCTCAAACTAACATCCGGTCAACCTTGACCTGTTGGTTCATCATGCCTAGCATCTGGTCACTCCTTTGACCTGCTAGGACTTCCCACCAAGTGTTTGGTCAATCCCTTTGACCCACTTAGACTTTTCTATTCATGCCAAGTATCTGGTCACTCCCTTGACCTACTTGGACTTCCATCAGATGTCTGGTCAATCCCTTTGACCTATCTGTATTTCCTCTTGCCAAGTATCTAGTCAATCCTTTGACCTACTTGGACTTCCATCAGATGTCTGGTCAATCCCTTTGACCTATCTGTATTTCCTCGTGCCAAGTATCCAGTCAATCCTTTGACCTACTTGGACTTCCCAACACCAGATGTCCGATCATCCTTGATCCATCTGGATTTTCCCTTGCCTGGCTTCACTCACCAGGACTTTCACCTAGCTTCACTCACTAGGGTTTTCCATCTACCTAGCTTCACTCACTAGGGCTTTCACCTGACTTTACTCACCAGGACTTTCACCTAGCTTCACTCACTAGGGTTTTCCTTCTGCCTGGCTTCACTCACCAGGACTTTCACCTAGCTTCACTCACTAGGGTTTTCACCTGGTTTCACTCACCAGGACTTTCACCTACTCACTAGGGTTTTCACCTGGTTTCACTCACCAGGACTTTCACCTAGCTTCACTCACTAGGGTTTTCCATCTGCCTAACTTCACTCACTAGGGCTTTCACCTGGCTTCACTCACCAGGACTTTCACCTAGCTTCACTCACTAGGGTTTTCCTTCTGCCTGGCTTCACTCACCAGGACTTTCACCTAGCTTCACTCACTAGGGTTTTCACCTGGTTTCACTCACCAGGACTTTCACCTAGCTTCACTCACTAGGGTTTTCACCTGGTTTCACTCACCAGGACTTTCACCTAGCTTCACTCACTAGGACTTTCACCTAGCTTCACTCACTAGGGTTTTCCCCTGGTTTCACTCACCAGGACTTCCCTGTCAAGTATCCGGTCAACCTTGACCTACTTGACTCTTCTTCAATCAATTTCTTATTGTCAAACATCTAAACTCAAACCAAGACTCAGCTTGGTCACCCAGGTCAACCTTGACCTGAGGGATGTTGCACCAACACTAGGGACGAGTTTGCGGGGATACTAGAGGCGAGTGAATCACCTTTTGCCACAGATAAGACTATCTTTCGTCCCCCGGGGCTATAGTACCGCGGTAGGACATCTAGGTTGTCACTCAGACATCCGCGATTTGATCCCCAGCTATGGCGTATGATCCTGTCAGGAAGCTGAGAAGACGAACATACCGGTGTGACGTGTCTGGAAGGTTGATCGCATCTCCATGACCCAGATGGTGAGCTGTCCTCTATGTTGACCAAATCATCCGAAGTCTTCTAGTCAACAACACCTGCAACCAGCGACCGGGTTGCCTCAATCCCTGGTACCTCGATGCTCGAGGTGGGTCCCGCGAACATATAAGCAGCTAGATAATAATAGAGAAATAAATGCACGAATAAGGAGTACGAGAACGTACCATGACCCGGGGGGCACCCTCGGATGGATGAGTGAGCTGGTCGGGATACTGATCGAGTCGTCACGACTCTAAAGAGTAGATAAGTGCCCACTAGATAAGTAGCCGGCTCCGGTGGCTCGAAGCCAGACGTGACATGGATTTGCAAGATAACGAGCGGTCTAATCACAACATTGACTCACAGGCCGGAATAGGAGCACGAAGGCCGGAATACAATAGCAGCACGAAGGTCGAACACCCCCTCGGCTCGCAGGCCGAATCAGATAAATAATACTAAGAGCGGCCCTCGAGCGGCGACTGCTCGGAGAGCGACGAGGGCGCTCGCTCGGGACGGCTGTGATAGTCGCTGGAGGCATCGCCAGCGGCTGGAGGTGGTGTCGGACGCTGGAGTCGGCGGAGGCGACGGCACGTGCAGGTGGCTGCAACGCATGGAGGCAGCTGGCCGCGGGCCACAGCGTACTCCCGGCGACGACGGTGGTGAGAAGAGAGAGAGGGAGAGCAGCGGTCGCGCACGGTCCGGTGACCGGCCCCAAGAAGGGGAGGCAAAAGAAGGGTTGTAGCCGGCAGGCGACTCTCGAGGGTGAAGGCGCAGGAGGGAGCAGAGGTGGCGGTGCCTCCATTCCAGCGGGTGTCGGATGGTGATGGAGGAGGATGCGGGGTGGCAACCTCACGGCGGCGACGGGTCTCTGTCGACGACGGCCTGGATCGAAGGGGAGAAGGGAGAGAAGCAGGGCGACCTCGATAGCCGGCGCTGGGGATGTTGAAGAGGAGCAATGTCGAGGGCGGAGTCGGCGGTGAACCGTGCGGAGGCGACAACCCCAAACCCCTGTGCATGGCGGCGGCGGAAAACCCACGCCCCCCCCCTCTTCACGGATGAACAGTGTTACCCCTAAAAACAAAAACCCTCATCCTCTAAAAAGACCTCCTTACCCTTCTCCTAGGTTATATCTGTATCACAAGCCTCCTTTTCAAGTCTAGTCGAAGGATACGCAAGTCCGACTAACTAGATAGTCTTTCGTGAAAGCTAAATCAATCCCAAACACAGAGTCAGATCACTGTACTCATCAGGTAGTGTCGAGCGGGTACCAACAGCGATGACAATCGAATGGCAATAGCAATGATGAGCTATAAAAAATACTACTAAACGAGCGCCAGATGAGACAAGCACCGCCGAAATGAGCGAGGCAATCATCGACCGAGCGGCAAAAAATAGTGTCGAGCGGATGCCGAAAAGGTGATCGGGCGAGCTTCCAGTGAGTACCCAGGCATATACCGAACGAGCTACGAGGCGCCAGGAGGGAGCAGAGCCCGAAAACCGAACGGGAGCATAGCCCGTGACATAAATATACCCGGAAGCAATAGTCATTAGCCAAGTGGGTGCCCCACCCGTGAGCTGAACGAAAGTGTGGCCCAGGAATCAAAGGCGCATGGAAGCGAAAGTCGGTAGGTGAGCGGACTACGAAAAGTAGTACCAAGTCAAAGGCCAGACAGATGCCGTACGGGCGGTAAAACGTCGAGTGAGCGGCGGGTACAATGATAGCAGACCAAGCGACACGCGGGACAACTAGTAGATCGAGCAAGCGAGCAATGCCGAATGCGCGATCGAGAAAATGCTGACCAATAAATCGTAAAATGCTAACCGGATCATCTAGAGAATGTCGAGCAAAACAAGTGCGTGGCTGAGTGGACGATCGGGCGTAGGATCAGGCGGCTCCCAAAGTGTCAACCGAGCGATGAAAAATGGTGCCGCGCGGCTACTAGGCAAGCTATCGGGCGAACGGGCTGTGAGCGCCTGGACAAATACCGAGCGAGAGACGAAGCAGCGCTGGGTAGGAGTGGGGTCCGAAAACTAAGCGGGAGCATCGCCTGTGAAATCGAGTGCATGCAGAAACGAAAGTCATGGATCGAACGAGCGTATCGTACGTGAGATGAACTGGAGTGTAGCCCGTGAGTCGAAGGGGCATGGATGCGCAAGTAGTGAGCCGACAGGGCGCATAGCCTTTGAGATATTCTGGTTTGAAACAAGTGGAGATACTCTTGTTTGTGACCATCGGAGATAACTCGACCCTGAATGGGGGAGATAAGATGCTCTTATAAGCTGGTCTATGACCAGTGAGAAGCGTCCGACTCTGAACGGGAGAAATGAGAGATCTGATAAGCAGGTCCGCGACCAATGAAGGCCGCTTGACCCCGAACGAGGGAATGAAGTATGCTCGACCCCGAACGGGGGAGATAGCAGGTCTGATAAGCTGGTGCGAGGCCAGCAATGACGCCTTGATCCCAACCGGGGAAAAATAGGAAATCTGATGTGCTGATTCGCGAACATTGATGATTGCTCGGCCCCGAACGGGAGAGATAGGAGATCCAATACGCTAGAACCCGAACGGGGGAGATAGATGCTCTTATAAGCTGGACCTCGAATGGGAGAGATAGATGCTCTGATAAGCTCGACCCTTAATGCGAGAGAAAGAATATCCGACAGACTGGTCCGTGAAGGTGGGGGTTTAACGTCGCCGCTCGACGGTCTTCAAGCCGAGTATTTATAGTCACCAGTTCGACTTTGGGATTTAACGTCGTCGTTCGACGGTCTTCAAGCCGGGTATTTATAGTCGTCGGTTCGACTCTAGAGTTTAATGTCGTCGCTCGACGGTCTTCAAGTCGGGTATTTATTGTTGGTGCGGGTAGCACTGACGGTCTAACCTAGGTTTTGATGAATGACAAATGAGTTAAGTTAGTTTTGTTGTTGTCTGACACTTTGATCGAGTGTGCAGGAGAAGTCCAGACAAGTCGACGGGCTGATCGGATGTCTGGCACGAAGTCCAGCTAGGTCGACGGGCTGACCGGATAGCTGGCGAGAAGTCCAAGCGGGTCGACGGGCTGACCGGACGCTTGGCGAGAAGTCCAGCTAGGTCGACGGGCTGACCGGATAGCTGGCGAGAAGTCCAGACGGGTCGAAGGGCTGACCGGACGTCTGGCAGGTAAGTAAGGTAAGTCATTGGAGGGGAGTGACTGCGAGGACGCGTTCCCGGGAAGGGAACATTAGGCGTCGATCCGGCTTAGATCCATTTCGGAAATCTAAGTCGAGATCGTGACTAGATTCCGGTCTCGGAAAGACGGAATCTAAGTCATACTTTTTCTGTTAATTCATACTTTATATATTGTGCTAACAATCTGTGTTGCAGGGTATATCTTGCCTCGGACTAACCTTGTTTTGCAGGAGAAGGAATCTATGGAAAAAGGTGGTTCGGGCGCCCGGAGGTCCGAGCGCCCAGAAGGGATCCAGGCGCCCGGAGGCAACTTTTATCCTCTGCGTCGCCTCACCACGTGGAGCATCCTGACTGGACTTACCACGTCGTACCTGGGCGCCCGGAAGGGATCCAGGCGCCCGGAGCAGCATATAAAAGAAGCCCAAGGGGTGGAGCTTCAAACAACAATTGAGAACTCTTCGACTGCTAGTCCTGCTGCTCTACGACGCTAACAAAGCTCCGACAAAGTGCTCCTTCTTCTTTGGTTAATTTCCTTGTCGGTATTACTTTGTTTCATTAGCATTTCTTGTATTCCTTTTGTAATCATATTCGAATTGCTAGTGATTGCCCAACGAAAGTGATCAAGGACCACGGGCCTTCGAGTAGGAGTCGTCATAGGCTCCGAACGAAGTAAAATCAACTGTGTTCATTTACTTTTCCGCTGCGTACTTTTACACTCAAGTTTTTCGAATCGATATTCACCCCCCCTCTATCGAACGATCACGGTCCTACAAGTGGTATCAGAGCAGGTACCGCTCTGATTTGGTGCAACCACCAATCAGACAGGGGGTGAAAAATTAATTATTTTTTTTGTTTTCAGTTTTACGAATTTTTTCCGTTGAAATTAAATCTAAATTGGTGCAACACCAATTTAGATACTTCTATAATTTTTTTCCGCACTACTAATCCAAGACCAAGTCTTGGGATTTTTGTTTTTCTCTTCTTTCTTCTGTGCGCAGGACTAAAATGTCTCAGACAGAAGGATTCAGCACAGTACGACCTCCACTCTTCAACGGAGACGATTTTCCGTACTGGAAGAAGCGCATGGAGGTCTACCTCAAAACAGACTTCGACCAGTGGATGAGCGTGACGAGACCCTATAAAATTCCAGCGGACAACTCCGGGAACGTACTGGATCCTGAAGACTAGACAGCAGATTTGAAGAAAAAGGCGTCAACAGAAAATAAAGCGATCAACACTCTACAGTGCGGATTAACAAGAGAAGAACTGAATAAAGTCGGTCCACACAAAAACGCTAAAGAACTGTGGGATAAATTGATCGAGCTGCACGAGGGAACGAGCAACGCCAAGGTAACAAAACGAGACCTGCTTTTGAATAAAATTCTTAATATAAAAATGCAGGAAGGTGAAACGGCGAATCAGCTCGACGCGAGGATAAAGGACATCCTCAACGGGCTTCATGCGATAGGCCACCAAATGGAAAATAGAGACTTAATAAGGTACGCATTAAATGCTTTTCCACGTAATAGTTTGTGGGCATCAATCGTAGATGCCTACAAAATTTCTAAAAATCTTTCTAAGTTAAAATTAGATGAGCTTTTCTGTGAATTAGAATTACATGAACAAACTAATGCTGGAGCCGAGAAAGGTATAGCTTTGTTTGCAGGTTCCTCCAAAGAAAAGAAAAGCAAGCCTGAGTTTGAAGAAGATTCCGACCAAGACTCTGAAGACGATGAACACCTGGTGAACTTGGTAAGAAAAATGTTCACCAGGAGAAAAAGGAGCTTCAGCAAAAAGGACCTTCAAAAGATTAGTTCTCCCTCAGATCAAAGGAACGTGACTTGCTTCGGCTGCAATAAAAAGGGACACTACAAGAACGAATGCCCAAAACTGAAGTTCGACAAACCGAAGCCAACCAAAAAGAAGGCACTCAAAGCAACGTGGAACGACTCCTCGGACGAATCGGAGGAAGAAGAGCAGAAACATCAGAGCCATCTCGCACTGATGGCCCACGAAGCTGAAACAGAAGACGAGTCGGAAGATGAAGACGGGTCTGAACCCGAAACAAGCCACGAGTCCGTACTCGTTTCCGAAGGCCCGAATGAGGTATATTTTAATTTAAACAATTTTTTTTTTAGAATTATTTCCTGTTTAAATAGTAAATTAATTAAAATAGAAAATGAAAACAAATCACTTCTTGAGGAAAATCAAAACCTCAAGGAACAAATCAAAAATTCAAATCCAACTCAAGATCTAACACTTGAGGAGGAGAATTTATCATTAAAAAATGAGATTAACAATTTAAAAGAAATGTTAGAAAAATTCACAACAAGATCAAAAAATCTAGACTTAATCCTAAATAATCAAAAAGCATGCTATAATAAAACCGGACTAGGATATAAGTCAAATTCAAATAAAACCTTCAAATCATTAATAACCCAATCAACTAATCTAGCTTGGGTTCCGAAAGCGTGCTTAACCACGCAAATAGGACTTAATCAATATTATATACCTAAAGAAAAAATATATTATATAAAATCGAATAAACCAAACCAAAATCCAAAATACAAACCTAAATCAAATTCAAAATCTAAACACTTTAAAAATCAACAAAATTATCACCAAGTTAACCATAACTATAAAAGAAATCGACACAAACCTAAAGCCAAAATTTAAATCAATGGCCAATAATTCAGGGGGAGGCTCCAGAATAGCTGGCACCTCCAAAACTAACTTACCCGACAGGGTAACCTAAAAACTAACCCGGCAGGGTAATTAGGATTAGAGACCAAGTTTAACTTGAATCATGGTACTGGTGAAGTTTTTGGATGATAGTACGTTAGGGAAACTTAGGCATCGCATGTCTAGAAAGATATGGTTTCGATCTGGTGCATTTGGCCAAGTGGAACTGACCGAAGCTACCCTTAAATGAATCCTAACCAGTTAGACCAAGATTTAGTACTAAGCTCTGTGGATAGGACTATTCGGAAAACCTCGAAAGGTTGGTTACTTCTAAAGACGTCCATGTGACTCACCAAGCTTAGAAGTTTATCCGAAGATTGCCTATTTGTGGAGACCAAAGCTAAATCTGAATCTAACACAAGTTAAACCAAAACTCCATAATTAAAAATCCAATTTCATCTCACAAAATCATATGATTCCCTGATTGGTAATTTAGATCGGGTGAGATGAATAAGGTTTCAAAATTTTAATTTTAAACTTAAAAATTAATTTCAAAATCTTAATTTTAAACTTAAAAATTAATTTCAAAAATTTAATTTTAAACTTAAAAATTAATTTCAAAATGTTAATTTTAAACTTAAAAATTAATTTCAAATCTTAATTTTAAACTTAAAAATTAATTTCAAAATTTTAATTTTAAACTTAAAAATTAATTTCAAAATTTTAATTTTAAACTTAAAAATTAATTTCAAAATCTTAATTTTAAACATAAAAATTAATTTCAAAATGTTTTAATTTTTAATTTTAAACTTAAAAATTAATTTCAAAATTTTAATTTTAAACTTAAAAATTAATTTCAAAATTTTAATTTTAAACTTAAAAATTAATTTCAAAATCTTAATTTTAAACTTAAAAATTAATTTCAAAATCTTAATTTTAAACTTAAAAATTAATTTCAAAATGTTAATTTTAAACTTAAAAATTAATTTCAAAATTTTAATTTTAAACGTAAAAATTAATTTCAAAATATTAATTTTAAACGTAAAAATTAATTTCAAAATATTAATTTTAAACTTAAAAATTAATTTCAAAATCTTAATTTTAAACTTAAAAATTAATTTCAAAATCTTAATTTTAAACTTAAAAATTAATTTTAAAATCTTAATTTTAAACTTAAAAATTAATTTCAAAATTTTAATTTTAAACTTAAAAATTAATTTCAAAATTTTAATTTTAAACTTAGAAATTAATTTCAAAATTTTAATTTTAAACTTAGAAATTAATTTCAAAATTTTAATTTTAAACTTAGAAATTAATTTCAAAAACTTAAAAATTAAATTCTAATACAAGGGGCGGGCGCCCCTGGTATTCACCTCCGGGGCGCCCGGAAGGGACTCCAGGCGCCCCGCCTAAAACCAACTCCGGGCGCCGAGAATGGCTCCAGGCGCCCGGAGCTCCCTATAAATAAGGGGCAGCAGGCGCCCCCAACCTTTGCCCCACACACTTTTAACTTTTGCCAAGGTTCACTCCGAACCTCAGTGCGAGAGTATTTCAAATCAAAATTTTCTTGCAGTGAAGACGCTATTGCGATTCAACCGAGGTCGTTAGATCTATATTTGTCGATGGCTCCTCGGTAACACTTCTTCCCCTCTCTAAAAATTTATTAGAATTTGTCTTCTAATTTTTTCTTAGAATATTTTTTTTATATATACAGTAGGAAACAAACGAATACTGGTGCTGGACCCTCTAATGCTAGCACTGACCCTAGGTTTCCCACAGATGAACTAAGGATTAAGTTTGAGTCAACCGTTTATAAGGCCATTAGGACTACCAGCATAGATAGATCGTTCTTTCTAGGTTCATGTCCCTCCATTATAGAGGTTATAAACCACTATAACTTAAAGAACCTTGTCGAATGTACCAGTCCAGTAAACATAAGTCTGTGTGATGAATTTTGCAATAACCTAGTGAAAGTAGACGATCTCACCTATACCACTAGGGCAGCGGGTACTGATATCATATTTTCCCCTACGACTATCCGAGAGTTTTTAGAGTTACGTCCATCTACTTGTTCTTTCTTGTGCTATCCTCCCAGGGATTTACCATTCGGAGATCCCTACTCACATATTACTCTCGATACGATTTATTCGTATTTTTTTGGGGGAGAGCGAGATCCCACTGTGACCCAGTTTAGGTCGGTAGAACTTCGAGTTCAGGACTACGCTCTCTATAGGGTCTTAGTCCTTTGCATTTTACCACTGACTACTCGGGACATCGCTGTGATGCGCCCATTCCATTCATTTTTACTCTATGCCCTGAGTCATAGGTTAGATATTGACATCAGCCTACATATCTTCTCCACCATTATATACTCGGCTGGATACGTGACTGATAGACGAGTCCACATGCCATTCTGTCACATTCTGACAGCCTATATGTCCTCGTTGCACATTGATGTCACTAGAGGAGACATTGCCTATATGACCGAGTTCGATGTTATAGCAGCTCAGAACTTCTCTCTAGCTGGTATCCACGTAGATAGGGATGACGGGACTTTGTCTTTGCAGAGGGGGGCACAGCACCAGCCCGATCCAGACGCACAGGTGGACGAGTTCATGCTCTCACTGTTTCCAGAGGAAGCCGCACCGGCTCCACCACCGCCCCCAGCTCGAGCACACGTCATGCTCCCCGCACTCTAGCCGACCGTATGACCGGACTAGAGAGAGCTATGGCGAGTCTCCAGCAGGAGAACTCTGATTTTCATCGGGACATACGGCGAGAGGTTGCCGAGTTACGATCTGCCGGGGAGACCCGACACACTGAGCTGATGGCGCTTCTCCGATCCTTGGGATCTGGACCACCCCCTTCATCATCTCAGTAGCTCCAGTTATGACTCACTTCTGTAGCTACACTACCTGTAAAATATTTTGGATCTATCTAGTGATATTTCAGACCTGCATTAATTATGTTCTATCTTGGTAGCCTAGGAATTTTGAATTTCAAAAATATTTTCAAAATTAATTGTTTTCAAATTATAAGTTAGACTTGTTTGTTTTCAAAACTTTTCATTTTTAGATTTTCAAAAATAGTTTTGGCCTTAGACTAGTTTTAATCCCTAGAAAGCATGTACCCATAGGACTAGTTTTTGAGTATCTCACCAACACCTTAGGTTTACCTTGCTTGTGTTTGACAAACATAGAAAGGGGTGAGATGCATAGGCCAACTGTCTGGACTTAAGATGCTTATTTCAGTGCATCGGCATAAGTCTGGACGTTAAATACAAATCAGACATTAATCAGATTAAGGTCATCAGTCAAGTCAAACACTGACTGCTTATAATCAACTTAATCTGACTAACCAAGTGAAAGCTACTATCTTCTGATAGTTAGTTAGTACCTAATTGGTTAGACAGCTGTTTAATTTTAAATGTCACGTTCAGGGGGAGAAATTAATTAAAATTTTGTATATCTTTGTACACCTATTTTAAAACTAATTTATTTTTGAACACTAGTTTTCAAAAAGTTAAATTCAATTGAGTGTTTGAAAAATTGGAAATTTAAAAATCCCACCTAATTTTTAAACTTGATTTTAAAGTTGAAAATTATTACAATTTAAACTTATTCAGTTTTGTAACATATGCTTGAAAATTAAACTTTCCAAACTTAGCTTTTATCAAATTAGCCTTAACAAATTTATTTTGGCTAAAATTTTACTTGTTTTTTGAAAAATTAAAAATTCTTGCTTTGTTTTGAAAAATCAAATTTGAAAACTAGATTCAACTTAGTGTTTGAAAAGTGGAATTTGAAAATTATATTTTACCTTTTGAAAAGTAAATGTTACTTAAAATCTAAATTTGAAAACCTGATTTGAAAATTTTACACGTTTGAAAAATTAAACTTGATTAACTTTAAACTTATACTTTTAAAATTCATTATTGCAAATATTATCTTTTGAAAATTCAGTATTGCAAATAACTTAGCTATTTTTTCAAAAGCTAAAAAGTAAAATTTAAAGCGAATCTATCTTAATCTAGACTCCCCCAAGTTAACTTGACTATTTCTAACTTGGTTTTAAAAAAATTGTACTTTTATCAGTACCTTTTTTTTCGCTGTCTCTTAAATTTACAAATTTTTAACAGTAACTCTACACTATGCTTGTTTTCCCTTGCCTATTTTTGCTGAATGCCAAAGGGGGAGGGTTAGGTGGTTAAGTTAGCTAAACCAAATTGAAAACACCAAAACTAACTTTAAAAAACCATGTACCTGTTTTACTTATTTTTTTGCAGTCTTTCTACTAACTTAACCAGGTTGTCATTCCATCAAAAAGGGGGAGATTGTTGGTGCGGGTAGCACTGACGGTCTAACCTAGGTTTTAATGAATGACAAATGGGTTAAGTTAGTTTTGTTGTTGTCTGACACTTTGATCGAGTGTGCAGGAGAAGTCCAGACAGGTCGACGGGCTGACCGGATTTCTGGCACGAAGTCCAGCTAGGTCGACGGGCTGACCGGATAGCTGGTGAGAAGTCCAAGCGGGTCGACGGGCTGACCGGACGCTTGGCGAGAAGTCCAGCTAGGTCGACGGGCTGATCGGATAGCTGGCGAGAAGTCCAGATGGGTCGAAGGGCTGACCGGACGTCTGACAGGTAAGTAAGGTAAGTCACTGGAGGGGAGTGACTGCGAGGACGCGTTCCCGGGAAGGGAACATTAGGCGTCGATCTGGCTTAGATCCATTTCGGAAATTTAAGTCGAGATCGTGACTAGATTCCGGTCTCAGAAAGACGGAATCTAAGTCATACTTTTTCTGTTAATTCATACTTTATATATTGTGCTAACAATCTGTGTTGCAGGGTATATCTTGCCTCGGACTAATCTTGTTTTGCAAGAGAAGGAATCTCTGGAAAAAGGTGGTCCGGGCGCCCGGAGGCAACTTTTATCCTCTGCGTCGCCTCACCACGTGGAGCATCCTGACTGGACTTACCACATCGCACCAGGGCGCCCGGAAGGGATCCAGGCGCCCGGAGCAGCATATAAAAGAAGCCCCAGGGGTGGAGCTTCAAACAACAACTGAGAACTCTTCGACTGCTAGTCCTGCTGCTCTACAACGCTAACAAAGCTCCGACAAAGTGCTCCTTCTTCTTTGGTTAATTTCCTTGTCGGTATTACTTTGTTTCATTAGCATTTCTTGTATTCCTTTTGTAATCATATTCGAATTGCTAGTGATTGCCCAACGAAAGTGGTCAAGGACCACGGGTCTTCGAGTAGGAGTCGTCACAGGCTCCGAACGAAGTAAAATCAACTGTGTTCATTTACTTTTCCGCTGCGTACTTTTACACTCAAGTTTTTCGAATCGATATTCACCCCCCTCTATCGAACAATCACGGTCCTACATTTATAGTCACCGGTTAGACTCTGGGGATTAACGTCGCCGCTCGACGGTCTTCTAACATAACTCAAACCCGGCCGATCGGCACGGGGTCTTCGACAATGAGCTCACAGCTCAGATAATATACGCCCGGCCGATCGATATGGGGTCTTCGACATCGAGCTCGTGGCTCGGATAATATACGCCCGGTCGATCGGCACAGGGTCTTCAACATCGAGCCCGTAGCTCAAATAATATACGCCCGACCAATCGACACGGGGTCTTCGACATCGAGCCTGTGGCTTGGATAATATACGCTCGGTCAATCGACATGGGGTCTTCGACATCGAGCCTGTGGCTTGGATAATATACGCCCGGTCAATCGGCACGGGGTCTTTGACATCGAGCCCGTGGCTCAGATAATATACGCCCGGCCGATCGACACGGGGTCTTCAACATCTATCCTGTGGATCGGATAATATACGCCCGGCCGATTGGCACGGGGTCTTCGACATCGAGCCTATGACTCAGATAATATACGCCCGGTCGATCGGGACGGGGTCTTCGACATCTAGCCCGTGGCTCGGATAATATACGCCCGGTCGATCGACACAGGGTCTTTGACATCGAGCCCGTGGCTCGGATAATATACGTCCGGTCGATTGACAAGGGGGTCTTCGACATCGAGCCCGTGGCTCGGATAATATATGCCGGACCGATCGACATGGGGTCTTCGACATCGAGCCCGTGACTTGGATAATATACGCTCGGTCGATCGACACGGGGTCTTCGACATCGAGCCCATGGCTCGGATAATATACGTCCAGCCGATCGACACGGGGTATTTGACATCGAGCCCGTGGCTCGGATAATATACGCCCGGCCGACCGACATGGGGTCTTCGACATCGAGTCCTAGGCTTGGATAATATATGCACGGCCGATCGACACGGGGTGTTCAACATCGAGGAACTAGGGCAGATCATATAACTAAAAGAGAAAAGATAATGCAAACACTGACCTGCCGACCAGCAGAGGATCTGACTTAGTTCCTCGACTCCCGAATACCCGTGGAGTGAGGAGAATGACACATTCGTCGAAACCTACCGAGGTCATGAGGATGGTAGAATTTTTCGACATCGTCTATCTTCACGTTCCAGATCAGGTGTGTTCCCACAAATGACGCTAATTTGATCCTATCGGGAAGCTGAGAAGACGAACATACCGGTGTGACGTTTCTGGAAGGTTGACCGCATCTCCATGACCCGGATGGTGAGTTGTCCTCTATGTTGATCAAGTCGTCCGAAGTCTTCTGGTCAACAACACTTGCAACCAGCGATCGGGTTACCACGATCCCTGATACCTCGATGCTCGAGGTGGGTCCCGCGAACATATGAGCAGCTAGATAATAATAGAGAAATAAATGCACAAATAAGGAGTATGATAACGTACCCTGGCCCGGGAGGGCGCCCTCGGATGGATGGGTGAGCTGGTCGGGATACTGATTGAGTCGTCGCGACCCTGAAGAGTAGATAAGTGCCCACCAGATAAGTAGCCGGCTCCGGTGGCTCAAAGCCGGACATGACATGGATATGCAAGATAACAAGCGGTCTAATCACAACATCTGCTCACAGGCCGAAATAAGGGCACGAAGGCCAGAATACAATAGCGACACGAAGGCCAAACACCCCCTCGACTCGTAGGCCGAATCAAATAAATAATACTAAGCGCGGCCCTCGAGTAGCGATTGCTCGGAGAGCGACGACAACGCCCGCTTGAGACGGCTATGGTAATCGCTGGAGGCGTCGCCGGCGGCTGGAGGTGGCGTCGGACGCTGGAATCGACGGAGGCGACAACACGTGGAGGTGGCTGCAACGCGTGGAGGTGGCTGGCCGGGGGCCGCAGCGTACTCCCGGCGGCGGCGGTGACGAGAAGAGAGAGAGGGAGAGCAGCGGCCGCGCACGGTCCGGTGACCGGCCCCGAGAAGGGGAGGCAAAAGAAGGGTTGTAGTCGGCAGGCGGCTCTCGAGGGTGAAGGCGCAGGAGGGAGCAGAGGTGGCGGCACCTCCATTTCAGCGGGTGGCGGATGGTGATGGAGGAGGATGCGGGGTGGCAACCTCGCGGCGGTGACGGGTCTCTGCCGACGGTGGCCTGGATCGAAGGGGAGAAGGGAGAGAAGCAAGGGCGGCCTCGATAGCCGGCGCTGGGGATGTTGAAGAGGAGTAATGTCGAGGGCGGAGTCGACGGTGAACCGGGCGAAGGCGGCAACCCCAAACCCCTGTGCATGGCGGCGGTGGAAAACCCACACGCCCCCTCCCTCTTCATAATGAACAGTGCCACCCCTAAAAACAAAAACCCTCATCCTTTAAAAAGACCTCCTTACCCTTCTCTTTTTTCCTATTTCCTACTAAGCCCTAGGCTATATCCGCATCAGCATATTTATAGAAATTTTTCCTCCAAATGTGGCACTTAACCAAAGGATGCTAGCTTCTAGGCTGTCAGTGACGTGCGATTCTCAATTTACCTTGGTGCCCTGTGAAAATATTTCGTAGGGCCAGGTCGGTCACCCCTATAACTAATCAATGAGATTAATTGAGTTTATTTTTTTTTCATATTTTTTATTTTATTTTTTAAATAAGACTATCTCTCTAGAGAAGCGGACAACTACATTGAATATTCAATGACACATGACATTAGATGAAAGGAAAGATGGTTATGAGCATGACAGGTTTGGTCCCCTAGATGCTCTCTTTCAAACACGTAGCGCTTGATGAATGGAGAAGTGAATAACGGTTGTTGAAGCTAGTCCCTTCACGAGCGTATGCAATGATGGTGGAAGAGCATGTAACGTTTGGAGCATCTGACGTGAAGATGCTCTTTTGATAATTATATAAACCCAAGAGAGGATAAGTGCAAAGGATCCAAACTCTCGACAACTCTATCAAGTTATGGTCTTCTCTTCCTCCTCTTTCTTCTTGCATAAGACCTCAAGCAAACCGTAACTTAAACGTCAGAATGATTTGTTGGGATCCTAATGCCAATCTAACCCTCTTTTGAAGTGCATTTTCAAGACCCTTCATCTCCTTCATAGATGATCCTTGAAGGACATGGGGTATCAACATGTTTGTTGACTGATGGCTTAATCATTTACGATATTTAGCTGAAACATGCATCATTTCTACTGAAAGTTTAAATCAGGACTAGTAAGAAATTTGCTATTGAGTTTGAACTCATAGGACAACTAAGCGACTAGGTCATTGAGCTTGATCCTATCGGGAATCTGAGAAGATGGAACTACTAGAATGACGTATCTAAAATACTGACCGAGTTGTCATGACCCGAAGGGTGAGTTGTCTTCTATGTTGACCTAATCATCACAAGTCCTCTGGTTAACGCTACTTGTAGACAACGATCGGGTTGCCCGATCGCTGACACCCTGATGCTCGAGGCAGGTCCCAATAATATATAAGTGGTCAAATAATAATAGAACAATGAAATAAACACAGGATGTGTGCGGTGACATACCTTGGCCCTGGGAGGCACCCTCAGATGGATCGACGAGCTGACTGTGTAGCTGATCGAGTCGTCTCAGAAGAGTAGATGAATCTGAGCCGACCGAAGAGGAGCTAAATTCGGAGGTGACAACACGGAGCCGAATACGGCATGGATCCAAAAGGTGACACACAATCGGAATACAACAACGGCACGACCGGCATATGACAATGGCACGCAGGCCGGAATATTCTAGCGGCTCAAAGGCCTAATCACACTAATGGCTCCCAGGTCGAATAATACTGACAGCTCCCTATAATAATAGTAGCGCAAAAGGTGAAACACAGCAGTGGTTGGATTAGTGCCAGAAGCGACGACAGTGACGGTAGAGGTGTCGGAGTCGGCTGTAGCGACATTGAAGGTCGCTGAGGAGGTGTCAAAGAAGGCGGACAACGGTGACGAGAAGAAGGGCAGCAACGGTGATGCTGCGATTTCAACGAAAGTTATATGTCGTCCGATGGCTCCTGCTGGAAATAGCGGTCTGAAGGGGCGAAGACGGTGCAAAGTACCACAGGGAGTACATGGCGGCAGCGGGTCGGAGGCTTGATGCAGCGACGAGATCTGCTCGTGATTGCTCAAAGTGCCGAGGACTCACACACGGGAGAGGAAAGGGGGGTGTCAGTGACCGATGGAAGAACCCTCGCACGAAGGCGTTGGCGTATTCGGGGTAGTCGGCGCTGGCAGCATGCGTACGCTTCCTCCAGTGGATAACGGTGGCTTCAGATCACTAAGGCAGGCCTCCTCCTCTTCTCCTTCGGTGGCGGCGAACTGATGCTGAGAAGGGGATCCAGCCAAAAACCTCGCAGCGGCGCTGGAAAAAACCCAAAGCAACGACAGAGAGGGAGAGCGTATGAGATCTCCGGCGACGGTGCAACGTGCTTCGTCCCTGTGGCGGCGACGGAAGGAAGCAACCTCCCCTCTCCCTGTTCCTAGCGGCGGCCCCGGTGCTTGGGCGTTGCGCGAAGAGAAGATGGAGCGAGAGAGAGAGAGAGGAGGAGGGGGTGGTGGCTTGTCGGTGACGAGGGAGAAGGCGACGCTGGTAGATGGGTCGCGGTGGTGTGGAGCAGGGGAGCGATGGTGACGGAGCAGCGAGAAAACAAAGCCCCCCTCTTCCCTGATGAACAGTGCCCCCTTTAATAAAAAACTGTCAAAAGATGAAATGATCAAAATATCTTTCTCTTTCTCCTTAATTACTCCTAAGTCCCTAGGCTACATCCGTATCATAGTTGTTCGCATTTCCAAATTTACTTAATGCACAAATAAGAGGACTGCCTCCATCTCCAAAATTAATTTAGCCAAAATCTAGATGAAATCCAATGTATAAACAAAATAATCCATGGACAACAACAACTCCTGCATGATGTAACATTAAAGTGTTCTTTCGAGGATGATTAAACATAGAGTATTGCTATATTATATTATAGGATTAAAACTAGGTGTATTCAAAGATGCATTTTCTCATATCTTTGTCAATATATTAATGGATAGTAATCATTCGTGATTTATTTTCTCCATATATTGATTAATAATTTTAATTGTAAGTCACTGTAGAGATTTTTTTTCTCAAGTGGGAAGTGAGCTTAAGAACGTTAATTGTATGAATGAGATTTTATGAATATATTTTGATTTATCTTCATGGTAGATAGATGCCTTTGTAAATTAATTGGTTTGAAAAATTAATAGGTAGGGGCACCTATCTTAATTACAGTTACAGCGCATTACAGTGAACCTGGATTATAAAAATAAATTTAATAATGATAACTAATTACGCACTGCGACATGATCCACCGTCCACGGCAGTTTGCTTGTTTCTATATTTCCGACGTTCTTCCTAGCATTGACGTTGTCCATCAGCGTGCATGTTATTTTACTGAGAAAATCACCTGTGTAGCTTCGTAGCTAGTTTGGCACGGTGCATGTGTCGCAGATCCCGCTGGATGCTTCCTCTTCGCAACGGATCGAAGTCAACGCTTCAGTCGACGTGCAAGTGCAATGCACGAGCAGCCCCAGGCCGGTGGAAGTCAACCTACGATCCGTAGCTTAACACGTCAGCTAGCAAATCTAATTAAATGTCAAAGTTCAATTAATTTCAAGCCACCACATTGCCCTCAAAACTTCTGTCGATTCTTTGTTTGGACGAAAGAGGGATGCAGGTTTTGAATTTGTGCTCGATGGATGATAAGAAGCTCGATTTCGACGCTCCGCTGCTCTCCATCCGGCGGCTCTCCGCCGAAGCTGCGGCGGCGACGGCTCCGTCGTCGGTGAGCGAGAAGAAGCTGACGTCGTCGCCGCCGCGTAGGTTCTCGCTCCCATTCTACAAGTCGGAGTTGAAGTCCGGCCCGGTGAGCCACCCCGGCGCGGTGGCCTTCGTCTGGGAGAAATCGCCGGGCCACCCAAAGAACGGCTGCTCAGGCGGGCCGCCATTGGCCGGCAGCAGCGTCCGCACTCGCAAAGCTTCCTCCTTTCCGACCAATGATGGCGAGGCCAGCAAGATGGAGGGGGAAACAGAGGAGCTGGACAGCCAGCGACTACAGAGGACGCGAACAGTTTCCAAGACAGCCGCCGCCGCGGATGACGACGACGTGTTCATCGAAGCGCCGGAGACGCTCTCCCGGACAGAGTCGCTCTTGATGAACTGCAGCATGAGCGGTCTCAGCAGTTTCCGGGAAGCCCCAAAGCCCTCGGACGCCGGCGACTACATGATATCGAGGTTCTTGCAGGCCGCGGAGGCGCTGGCCGACGACTCGCCGCGGTTCACCTTCCGGAAAGCTGCCACTCCAGCCCGAGAGCCGCCAACGAGGGCCGCCGACCGGATCGTGAGCGACAACCTCAGAAAATCCCCTCTCCTCCAGCAACGCAAGCTCAACGATGTCGTCGACGACGACGACCATGATTCCGGTGGCCGCCTTCGCTCGAGAGGTTGCGGTTTGCTTCCCAAAATTTCTCTCATGGCCTCTCTCTGCCTTCTCAATCCGTTCGCCGGGCTCAGGAAACCAAGAAGAAGAGATGCCAACTCGCTCCACCATTTTGTTGACGAGGAATCATTGACCACACGCGGTACTTCACCATATCGACGACGATCGAACGCCGGACGTCTCTCTCCATCATCGCCTCTGCGAGAAGGGAAAGGCTTTCTCGGAGTTCCAAACAGCGGCAAGATTATGGGCGGCGGAAGGGGAAACCCACCGGAATTGAAGAAAACACCGGCACTCCATGACGCCTCCAGTCCGAATCGGCACTGTGAATTCGAGAGCAACGTTAGTCCCCTGCAATCGCCCCTCCTGGCGCCCAAATCACCTGCTGAATCCTGGCTTATGAACACGTTGACTTCGGTGGCACCACAGAGCCCCAGACCGCAGCCGCCATTTTTGAGGGTTCACGTCAAGCAGACAATCTGGAAGCCAGTGCCGCCGGAACCGAACGGGAAGAAGAAGCCTTCGAAGCCGCAGCGTCGCCGTTCGCGACTTTCCGTGCTTGATGGATCTTGTGCTGCTTTTTGACTTTAATGATCAGTTTCTCGGAAGGTCAGCGTCTCCCATGTCTCCAATTTGAGATCTTGACCACATCTAATTTAGATTGCCAAGTGTTCTTGCTGTTGGCTGCAGTTTGCTTGTTCTGTGAACGATATGGCCTTCATTTCTCCCCGAATTAATAATAATTTTTTTATATAAAAAAATTATTTTCTAAAAAAAAAACAGAGAAATGTTTAGGATAGTTATTCTTCCGCGGCCCAAAACGTATAAAGCGAGGCCCATTACCCATTAAATCTTGAAGCCCGATCGAACTCCATCACGCGCCGATAAGAACACAAGTCCTTTCCTTTCCTGAATCCCTCCGGCGATCCACCGGCGCATCATCCCGCCACCTCCTTTTCGATTCCCTCTCAGCGATCTCTGGAGGCTAGGCGTCGATCCGATCGATGGCGGGAATTGGACTGATTTCCCAGGACTGGGAGTCCGTCGTGCTCCGCAAGAAGGCATCCACCGCCACCGCCGAGAAGGACAGGAAGGCCGTCAACGCCGCTCGTCGCAGCGGCGCCGAGATCGAGACCATCAAGAAGGGTACTCAACCCTCGATTCGTTCTGTTCTTCTTTTCCCCTCCTTGTTCTGGGTGCGAATTCGATCGGGTGGTCAAGTTGTGTTATCGGGGCTTCTATTTGTTACATATTTTGATCTGTTCCCCTCTCGATGATTGTCCATCTACAACAAAAGAAAACCTATTAATCCATCACAGGTTTCAAATTCAGATCGTTTAGATGGTTTGGGTTATTCTCTTTGATCATGCTTTACAGCAACTCCGATTATAAATCCCAAGCAAAATTTTGTTTTTTAAGGAAAAATAGATCCAAAAGTGTGTACCAAAGAAGTTGGACTCCGATTCATAAATGATCTCATGTTCACCTTCAATCCTAAAGTAAACTTTGCATTTAAAATCAAAATTTGAATATTAATCCATCACCTGCAAAATACTTCATGTGTTAGTTTCATGTGACAGTTCTGATATAGGTAATCTACATATCTTTTCAACTTCAGTAGACCAACATCTAGTATCATTTCCATTATTGAATTCTCATTCCCTTTGTTTGATATCAGCATTAGATCATGTAAAACACATGGTTTAACTGATTTCTCAAGGAACAGTCGCTTCCAGATTGACTTTTGAGCTTAACCTTCATCTTTCATCCTATTCAACAAGGTGAGCGAGTGCCGAGCGAATTGAAAAATAGCCTGATGCAAGCTCGACTGGACAAGAAGCTATCGCAGGTTCAACTTGCAGGGGTATTTCCCTACTTGTTCTGAGTACCATTTTGTAGAATAATACATGTATCTCATTAAACCTCTCCTCCTGTTCTGTCAGCTAATTAACGAGAAACCTCAAGTTATCCAAGAGTATTGAGTCAGGGAAGGCAATTCCAAATCAACAGATAATTAGCAAACTGGAAAGGGTGCTGGGGGCAAAACTTCGAGGTAAAAAGTAGCTAACTCCGTTGTCCGGCAGTGTTCTATCCTAGCCCTGTTCAGATGTTTGTTTAAATGCCTCAGTATAAGGTTGCTTTGCCTGTAACTTGACAAAAGTATGGAACGCAGAATTAAATAAATTTTCAAGTTATTTTTAAGTTGCACCGTTGATTTGATTAATCGTTTTACATGATAACAAACGCACATGTAAATATCAGGGTAATTATTTAAGGAACTTGTCAAACCAGAGGCTTGCTTCTTCCACCATCGACACGGTCATATAGTGCCCTACTCCAGCTTCGGCTATAAACTGTTTGATAATACACAAAATAAACTAAAATTATGGCTCTCAGATTGGCAAAGCCTGTAAAAATCGAGTCGCGTACCTTGAATTTTTCTTTGCAGTTGGCTTCTTCGTAGATGCCATTTACCTTTGCTATCGAAACATCTAAACCGGAAAGAGGGCAGCGAGGATCTTCTGCACCTATTTATTCAACATAATTAATCTGATTGATAGTGAAATTAAACCTACTATTGCAATGAAAGTAAGAGTTTTATTTTTGTCATATTTGAGTAGTAATCGTTCGAATATGAGACGTACCATTCAAGATTAGCAGGGGCCTTGGTGCAATAGCAGGAACCGTATAAGGTGCGTCGAACTGGGACGCTAGACCTGGAGCAATTCTCTCCCACACCTTCAAAAAATAATAATAATAATAAATAAATAAATAGATATATGATTTTACTTTGTACCATGGTTAATGAATAAGATGAAATACCTTCTCCACAACTTCTTTATCAATTTCATCTTTTCCTAAATCCTTGCAAGCCGCTGTAAAAATGAAGTACAATTGGTTTATCATCTTAATTTAGGTAATTACATGCTTTCAAATTAATATTAAGACACAGAGCCTAGTTTCACAAAGCTTCTCAAAGGCTCCAATATTGAACCTAAAAAAACAAGTGATTATACTCTTCCTATCTATTTTTTTTTTCTCAGCTTGATTCATTGAGTGTTGGACAAGTTCAGGAGCCAAAAATTTCAAGCCCTCATCCAACTTTTCACTTTATAATAAAACAAGACTTAGCAAGTTGCTCATTATTTTTCTCCAACATTTTCACCAAGTAACTGACTAATTCAATTTTGTGTGTGTCAACCTAAAAGTGATGATGGGAAGGAAGCTAACCTTCGAAGACAGGTTTTATGCTCTCTGCTCGAGCATGCCACTTATCATTATCTAAAGCCCATCTGAAACCCTATCAGAAAGAAAACCACACTAATACCTGGAAGATATACAAGGTATAGAGCAATCCACTTGTAACTGGAACTTAAATATCAAACGTTAATACCTGAACCCCGATTATAGGGACTACCACAGAGTACCTTTCATCAGCTGCTGCAGCAAACCATGCATGCATGCCTGCATCAACAACCAAATCTACATAAGATCCAAAATATTTAATGGTTTGCAAAGTAATATAAGCATGATCAACTAACGCACCTCCAAGTGATTCACCAGTAATTCCAATTCGAGCAGGGTCAACATCTTCCCTTTGTACTAAATAGTCTGCTAATTTTATTAAGTCCCAGACCTGCAATTTACATTTGCAAATGTCGAATTTGTATTTGATGGTTTAAAATTTTGGAAATAACAATTAAATCTATAACACAAAATTGGAACAAGTTTATTAGACAAATACAACTCTGGTTTGCTTGACTTTTTTTAATTGCTCATTTGTGAGGCATATCGCATCAAAGATGTTGGGAAAAGAGCCTACTGTATCATAGATGAAAGGCATTGTATCACCATTTTTCCATGCTGAAACCAGAGCCTAGTCCAAGGATAGGAGAAAATGATCAATTCAATGCCCTGAATTGTGTGTATTTTAATTAGATTGAATAAGTGCAAGATTAGAGAAGACATAGATTCCATTACATCTTTGTATGCTGTTGTGTTGCTAGCTCTTTCTCCATGGTAGCGAGAATCAATAGCAACAGCCACATATCCTCTTGAAGCATAAGCCTGATACAAAATAAACTCTCTTGTTACTCAATCTAACTCATGTTTTTGGATATTGTTGTGTCATGATGATCAATACTACCTCGAGTAATGGCCGCAACCATTCCTTGCACTTATAAGAGCTATGTAAAATTACAATAGCTGGCTTTCTCTGTGTTGTATTATCCTTCAAGCTTAGAATCAATACAGGGAGACGACCTTGCTCACCTTCCTATAGAAGAACATTGTGCCATTAGGTTTTGTTAATTTTCTCATTAAAAATTCTTAGTTCCTCAACATGAAACAAGTAGGCCTATATCTATCCACAAAATAAACCATCTTGTTAATTTGCTGACACAAATCACAAAGAAGAGGGCATTTCGAAAGTAGAGACTATTAAACCAGATCATATCAGATTTCAATTAGAGTATATACCATACTAGAAGTTCATCCAAATGAGTTTTAAGCTGAGTTTATCTGGTTTGACTAATTTTCATAGGTAGATTATCATGAAGAAATTATGAAATTTGAATCACCAACTTGCTTGATTTGATTTGGCAATAATATGTCAAAGTCAACCAACTCATGAGCACACTGACCTCTGGTTGAGAAAGCATCACAAAACCATGAATAGACTGACAGAATCTGGTTCGCACGCCATTGAACAGGTTGTTTAACAAAAGTATTTATAAAAATTACCTCAACTGTTAGATAAATATTCTCCTCGATCACTCTATCCTTGAAGCCATCGAGGTTCTCTCTATGACAAGCTTCCATTACCTGCAAAAAACTAAACCAATTAAAGCATTCTCATAGTTAGTGAAATCAACTATATTAAAATCCATTGTTTTGGCCTGCTCACCTCCCTCGAACCTGGATATATCGCCGCCTGATACATCGGATCCATCACCGGCCCCCCAAGTTCAACGGATAGAGAAACTGATCAAAGATGATCCAGCAGAAGACAAACAATTCGTCGGAAGGAAGATTTTTTTTTCATTATTTGATACATGTTTCCCAAAACCACAAAACAAACTCGCCACAGATCAATCGAGTTAAATATGAGAAACCCTAGGAAGAGGGCACAAAAACCAATTACCGTCAGGCTTCCGCCTCCGGCTTCGCAGGATCTGGAGGAAGTCCGTTCGAAGCTGATCGTCGGCTGATTGATAGGTGGTGGCTTCCATCGTTGTCCGGCGACTGAGGGAACTCAGAGCCCTCGCTCCACAACGGTACTTATAAAGAGGGAAGACGATCTGATCATGTGCGCCTACGGCGAGCGCACGTAGGTGGAGCGGTATCGCCGTGGTGGGCGGGGCGGTCGGAGGAAGACCAACTGGCATGGTGCGGTCGCTAATTAATCCAGTTCATTTAGTTCTACGATTTAATTGCCAACCCATTTCATACCATCGTTTCTGCGTCGCCAGTGGCGCAAACTGGCATGACCCGTAGGGTACAACGCGAGTGACGAGAGACACGTAAATGTGGACGACTTTCGAGATTGGTTAAAATTAAAAATCTGGTCATCTTTCAATGTTTTTTTTTTTTTTGTGAATTTTAGACAATTTCCCTAGGTACAACTAAGGGCATCTCCAATATTAAAATTTTGAATAATTTTTTTTTTAGAATTTCAAAATGTCACAGTTAAAGTTTTGAGTGATTTTTTTTTTTAATTTTCTCCACATGTAGTTGATGACGCCATACATATTACATCAATTTCAATATACACACGTTGCGTGTGTAATATAATAATATATAAATTATTTGAGTATTTAAAAATCCGAATTGTTTGGATTTTCTAGTGTTATTTGGGTCGTCAGACCCATACAATAGTGACAGGGACTTCTCTATGCAAAAAATTATTTTATTTTAATATTATACTTATCTTAGTAAAAAAGACTAAGAAAAGTATATTTTTTAACATCGTCGGCCTAAAATATTTATAGAAACTTCTTTGATTATAGTATTGTCAATTCTAAAATATGGGACTAAAGAGAACTATATTTTTTTTTTATATAAAACAATCAGAGAAAATTAATAAATTGTTTCGCTGGTGGAATTACTAATAAATCTTGAAATTATTTTTAGTGTAAATAGAAAAAAGGACATTAACGTAAATACATTTTAGGCTTCACCAAAGTTAGTTAGTAAAGGGGGGAGATTTTTAATAAAATAGTAAGATAATTAAAAAAAAAATCTACATACAATTTTTTTCATTTAATATCTTTATATAATTTTCATTTGATATTTTAATTAATTATAATTTTTAATTTAATTTATTTATAATTAACAATTAATAAATTAATAAATTAATATATTTTTAATTTAATATAATTTATCATTTTATTTAATATTTAATTATTTTATAAATTTAATTTAATTATAGTCATTTGTATATTTTTTTAACTTATCTCAAATATATTTATTTTTAAAAGAAAAATAAATATAATTTTAATTATTACTAATTATTTATAAACTGAAACATTATAATTAGCTCATCAAATAATTTATTTTTAAATTATTTAAAAAGGGGCATTCATATATATTAATTATTGGTTCCAGAGAAAAGTAGGTTTGAAAACTCAAATCTACTCTTGAATTAAAAACTTCAAACCTCACCTACACAATCATAAAAACTTTTTAATGAGGGTTTTAAATTTTATAAACCTTTGATAAAACTTGCATTAGAGATGCTCTAAGGGACAGGATCCTCGGTCCAAAATTTTGGATCAATCTTACTCCTATCTATTCATTAGTAGGATAGATTGTATCCTATCTGTTAAATAATTAAGGTTCAATTCATTTCACTAATAAATTTATATGACCTCTGATCCTTTGGTTAAGGATCACTGGATTAATCCTAGATCCCTATTCATTTATTAGTGAGATGTAATGTACCCTAATTGTTAAATAAGTGGGGCCTAATTTATCCTATCAATAAATTTATAGGACCTCTTTTGATTCAAAAGATCCTAAAACAGAGAATCTAAGGGCATCTCTAATGTAGAGTCTAACCCGCTTGTAAAATTCAATGATAAAATAATGTTACACGTTTAATCCTTTTAAAATAATTTTAAAATGAATTATTTTATCCGTGGATTATTTTAACAATGAAGTTAATTTTATAAAGTATTTAATTATAATGGTTTATTTCTGAGTAGTAATAATTCCTTTCTATTATATAAATATAAATTTTCAATAAAATGGTTAACAAATTATTATTTTTAAAATAAATATAAAAAATACAAATGATTATAATTAAATTAAAATTCATAAGTTAATTAAATATTAAATGAAAATTATAAATTTAATTAAATTAAAAATCATAAATTAATTAATATATTAATTAAAAATTATAAATAAAGTAAATTAAAGATCATAATTAATTAAAATATTGAATAAAAATTATATAGAAATATTAAATAAAAATATGTTATTTGCAATGTAGAATCCATAAAAAAAAGTTGTATGGAGGTTTCTTAATTGTAGAGAAAATAGTAAATTTTTATATTATTGATGTGACGTATTAAGAATTACAAAAAAAAAATCTCATTTAAAAGTTTAACCATAGGTCCATAGAGATATCGTAAAATTTGAAAATGCTCAAAAGACACATAAGTTTTAGTTTTCTCAAAAATACATTGACTTCAATTTTACTTCTAGAGAAATTATTGATTTTTTCTCTTCTCTTTCATATCTCTCCTTTAAATGAAACTATTGTCTCCTCGGGACGATCTAATGGCTAGCACATAAGGTGTTGTCACTATGAGGTCTGGGATTCGAATCTCGATAAAGCTGAGGTAAATGTCTCCCTTATGTGCTAGTCACTATTCCAAAGATTAGTAGTCACTCATGATTTACCTCCCCTGTGTTGGCCTTGGAACAGGTTGACGAGGACACTAAGGGCGAACGTATTCACCTTTTACCACTATCTCTCTTCTCTTTCCCCTCTCCTTTGAATACAATAATATCTCTCTTCATTTTTCTTTCTCATTTACATGTAACATTTATTCTCTTCCCTTTATTCTCTTTTATCTAGAGTATCTTTTCTCTCTTCTCTTTTCATTTAAATTATATTATCCTCTAAATTTATTTATTTTAAGAGAAGGTTAATAAAATATTAAAATTATTTTTCTATGTTTTTAATATATTTTTTCTAGAGTTTAGGTGAGAAATCCTAGTCCTGAATCTCCTATATAAAGTTATAGGCTCATGTAAATTGGCACAGAGTCTGAAACTTTCTAAACCTTTTGAACAGTGTTGGAAATCCTTTACAATGATAATGGAGGACATATTTAGACTCCTAAACACTACAGAAATCTACATGAGCAGGAATAAGTATGATCGGAACTCTCTAAGTTCATCAATGAGTTTTGACCGAAACTTATTGATAGACTTATGGGACTTGAATTTCCAACAACTTTCAATGAGATGGGAGATGCGTTGGTTGGTCCTAGGAAGATCGTACCGGTTCCACTGTACAAAAATTTTATACAAGTGTCGAACCTTTCTTAACAACCTATTGTGTTCTTTAGAAATTAAATTAGGAATCGCAAACAAAACTTAACATTATTGATTCCAAATTTAACTTATCTATTCTTAATGGTTTAGACTTGGATCGCAAACGATGCTTAACATTATTGATCCAAATCCACCTAAGTTATAAATTCAATTAAATATTAATTTTCAAAATTGGCTTCCAGTACTGCATGACGAGGCACTAGTCCTTCTTGGGTATGAGATCATCCACCACCGCCTAGACAAAGCCTTTTAAAGAAATCTAATATTTAATTTCCTTATATAACTCTAGGTTTAACCAAAAAGAACAATCGAATCACAAATTCGAAAAACAAAAAACATAAACTCGAATCACAAATTCGAAACTCTAGAATCATATGCCTCTTGTGTTTGGAATTCATACAAAGAAAAACTAACATGATACGGAAATAATTACTAGTTATACATTTCTTTGTATGCAACGATCTCTTGATCTTATGCCGTATTCCTCGCCTCCTCTTGGACATCGTGTGGGCGACGAACCTCCAAGACGAACACCACCCAAAAGTTCCTCCTCCTTCTCTAAGTTTCGACCACAACTGCCACCAAGGAACAAAAGAGAGCAAGGGGAAAGGAAAGGGGAGAGGGTCGGCCACAAGAGAGAGCACAAGCAAGAGAATAAGAATTATTGGTTGCTACTCGGAAAACCTAATGGTTCCACTGTGCAAAAATTTTGTACAAAGATCTGAACCTTTTCCTAGCTACCATGTGTTCTTTTAAATTAAACTTGAATCACCTGCGGAACTTAACACGTTTGATCCAAAGTTTAATCTATTTGTTCTTTTAGGTTTAGACTTGGATCTCCTGCGGAACTTAACACGTTCGATCCAAATCACCTAGGTTATTAATTCCATTAAATATTAATTTTCAAAATTGGCTTCCAGGACTGCATAGCGAGGCACATGACCTTCTTGGATATGGGAACAACCACCACCGCCTAGACAAAGCCTTTTAAGGAAAGCTAATATTTAATTTCCTTAAATAACTTTAGGTCAACCGAAAAGAACAATCGAATCACAAGGAAAAGAAAAACAAAGAACACAATATCGAAAACAAATTCGAAATACTAGAATCGCATGCCTCTTGTATTTGGTATTTTTTTTACATGAAGATAAAACTAGTATGATGCGAAAATTAAATACTAGTATACCTTTTCTTTTGCAAGCAAAAACCTCTAGGTCTTCAACCGTATTCCTCTTCTAACCTCGGACGTTGTGTGGACAATGGTCTTCTGAGATGAGAAACCACCAAAGCACCTTCTTCTCCTCCTTGCAAGGTTCGGCCAAATCAAGTGCACCTCCAAGGAAGAAGAGAAACCACCACCAATGCTCCAAGGGATACAAGCTTTCTCTCCTTCTTCTCCAAGCTAGAATCCGGCCACCACTTGATCTCCAAGAAGATGTGAGGTTCGGCCACAACAATGGAGAGAAGAGAAAAGTGAAGGGTCGGCCACAAGAAGGAAGAAAAAGAGGGAGAAGATAATAGAGGTTGTTCACTTTGAAGGCTCCCAAAATCCCCTCTTTTATAATCCTTAGCTTTGGCAAATAAGGAAATTTAATTATAATAAAATTTCCTTAAATTTCCTTGACATGAATTAATTAAGAAAAATTAAACAAAATTTCCTAAACCTTCATGTCATGGTCGGCCACATCATTAAGAGCAAACAAGGCAATTTCAATCAACAATTAAAATTCCTCATTTGTCTTCGGAAATTTAAAAAAATAAAATTTCCCTTTAAAATCCCTTCATGGTTGATAAAAAGAAATTTCTATAATTTTAATTTTTCAACATGTGAATAATTTACAAAGAAGAAAAATAAAATATCTTTCCAATCTACAAATAAGGAAAGAGATCTAATCTCTTTCTTTAATCTTTTGTAGATCCTTTTAAAAGAGATATTTTAATTTTTAATCTCTCCAATAAATTATATCTTTCACATAAGAAAATTTTAAAATTAAAATTCTTTTTAATTTAATGGGGACCGACCACCTAAGCTTGGGTTCAAGCTAGGGCCGGCCACCGATGAACCAAGGCTTGGCCGGCCCTAGCTTGATCCACAAGCTAGCTTGGCCAGCCCCTACATCATGGGTATGAAGGTGGGTATAGGTGGGTATAGTACTCTATAAATAAGAGGCTACGATAGGGACCGAGAGGAGGAATTGGTTTTGGTCTCCCGATAAAATTAAGCATCCCATGTTCGCCCCGAACACACAACTTAATTTTATCAATAATAATTCATTCCACTAGAGAACTATTATTAAACTATCGCACCAATCCCAAATTACATTTTTGGGCTCCTTCTTATTATGAGTGTGTTAGTCTCCCTGTGTTTAAGATGTCGAATGTCCACTAATTAAGTGAGTTACTGACAACTCATTTAATTAATATCTTAATCCAAGAATAGTACCACTCAACCTTATTGTCATGTCGGACTGAGTCCACTTGCAGGGTTTAACATGACAATCCTTATGAGCTCTTCTTGGGGACATTATCAACCTAGATCACTAGGACACAGTTTCCTTCTATAATCAACAACACACACTATAAGTGATATCATTTCCCAACTTATCGGGCTTATTGATTTATCGAACTAAATCTCACCCATTGATAAATTAAAGAAATAAATATCAAATATATGTGCTTGTTATTATATTAGGATTAAGAGCACACACTTCCATAATAACTCAGGTCTTTGTTCCTTTATAAAGTCAGTATAAAAGAAACGACCTCTAATGATCCTACTCAATATACTCCAAGTGTACTAGTGTAATTATATAGTTAAGATAAACTAATTCCTAATTACACTACGACCTTCCAATGGTTTGTTCCTTTCCATTTTGGTCATGAGCTACTGTTTATAATTTATAAGGTATTGATAACATCATCTTCTGTATGTGACACCACATACTATATTATCTATAATATAAATTAATTGAACAAATGTAGATAATTTGACCAAATGTGATTCTTTATTCAAAATAAATGTTTACAAAAGCTTAGGCTTTCAGTATACACTCTAACACACCACCCAAAAGTTCCTCCTCCTTCTCTAAGTTTCGGCCACAACTGCCACCAAAGAACAAAAGAGAGCAAGGGGAAAGGAAAGGGGAGAGGGCCGGCCACAAGAGAGAGCACAAGCAAGAGAATAAGAATTGATGCATCATGAGGCCTCTCCTCCCTTTCTTTTATAATACTTGCCCAAGACAAATAAGGAAAGATTTTTACAAAAAATTAAAATCTTCCTCTTATTTTCCTTTCCTCCTTTTTAATTCCTTTTTCTTCTCTTAATTGATTGAATGGCCGGCCTCTTGCTTGGGCACCAAGCAAGGGTGGTCGACCCTTAAAAGAAGAAAAATATATCTTGTAAAAATTTTATAAGCAAAGAAGGAAAGCTCTTATAAAATTTTACAAGCTCTCTTTTAATTTCCTAATGTGGATGTTTTAAAAAGGGAAAATTTTAAAACAAGTTTTAAGATTTAAAACTTCTCATTTAAAATTTCTTTTTTTAACATAGTTACAAAAAAGGAAAGTTTTAAATTTAAAACTCTATTTTTAAAAATCATGTGGATGGTTAAAAAAGGTAAGTTTTAAAACTTTTAAAACTTTCTTTTAAACCATGTGACATAATTCAAATAAGGAAAGTTTTATAATTTTAAAATCTCTCTTTTAAAACTTATAGATATCTATAAAGAGAAGATTTTAAAAATTCAAAACACCCCTCATACTTTGAATTATGTGGCCGACCCCCTTCTTGCTTGGGCACCAAGCAAGAAGCCGACCCCTTTGAGGAGGAAGTGGCCAGCCCCATGGCTTGGTCACCAAGCCATGGTTGGCCCCCTCTTGGACACCAAGATGGGCTTTTCATGAGTGGATATGAGACATTAATGAGGCTACGACAGGGACCTAGAGGAGAAATTGGTTTTGGCCTCCCGACGAGCTCGAGTATCCCGTATTCGCCCCGAACACACAACTCAAGTTCATCAATAATAACTCATTCCACTAGAGAGTTATTACTGCACTACCGCACCAATCCTAAATTATATTATGAGCTCATTCTTATCATGAGTGTGTTAATCTCCCTGTATTTAAGATATCGAATGTCTATTAATTTAATGAGTTACTGACAACTCATTTAATTAACATCTAGCTCCGAGAGTAGTACCACTCAACTTTATTGTCATGTCGGACTAAATCCACCTGTAGGATTTAACATGACAATCCTTATGAGCTCCTCTTGGGGATATTATCAACCTAGATTACTAGGACACAGTTTTCTTCTATAATAAATAACACACGCTATAAGTAACACTACAACAAAAAAGCTAATAGACAACGCTTTTAAAGCGTTGTCTTTGTGCCTGAAAAAGCGTTGTTAAATGCACTGTTGTTAAAAGTCTGCTCAACGACAACGCTTTTAAAGCGTTGTCGTTTGTACCAAAGACAACACTTTTGCAACGCTTTAAAAGTGTTGTCGTTTTATGCAAATGCAACGTTTTGCAACGCTTTTAAAGCGTTGTTTTTGGTAGAAAAGACAACGCTTTAAAAGCGTAGTCATATTTTGCAAAGACAACACTATTACAATGCTTTAAAAGCGTTGTTGTTTTTTACAAAGACAACACTTTTTGCAACGCTTTAAAAGCGTTGTCGTTTTAAAGAAAAAAATTAAAAAAAATTATTTAAAAAAAATTATTTTTATATTTACGAAACTATTATTTTTCTTTTACCATGTCTAGATTCAAATTTTACATATAATCAACTTAGTTAATGATTTCAAACTCATCAAAATAATAGAAATCTGACGTTGAAGTAATATTAGTATTTAATTACATGAGAAGCTAGTAAATATCAAAATTAACACTAATTCTGTTTTAAAGTATATAGTGATATTCACATATAAAACAAAAGAGCACAAAAAATCTGTTTTGAACAGCTACAATCTGTTTAGCCAACAATCTGTTTACTGAATACTGAATACTGAAGTAGCCAATAATCTGTTTACTCAAAATAGTACAGTAGTTACTGAATCCAGACGCTTAGTGTACTGATCAATTACTGAATCCAGACGCTCCTTAGTGTATTGATCTCGACTGTCCTGTATCCACCTACAAAAGTAGCAATAATATGTTTCAAGTCCATACATGAGCATTACTGATGACTCTCAAAAGAAACAAAACAATCATCATGACTTTCTACCTACCAAACACATGCAATATCTTAATGAAGATTTTCTGTAGCTATTTTGTGCAGTTAGTGTTTTCCATTTAATTATTCAAGTATAATATGGTTTCATGGAAATTCTATTCCATCAAAAGAATCCCCTCTAAGAGGTTCTGATTCTAATGAAAATCCCTCTCTTCCTAATGTTTCTGTTAGTCTAAATGCCCATAGAACCATCGAAGAAAATATGCAAAGCAACATTAGGAAACAATAGACACGTAAAGTACATAGAAAGAGTGCTAAACTAATAAATGATACTATTCAGAATAAAACAAAAATACTACTATTCAGAATAAACTAATAAATGATATAATAAGAGAAACTATGTTCAGTAAAATAGCAGTGCTAATAGATAACAAACACATTTTGTGATTAGACAAGTTGAAATATCAGAGTTGAAGGGGTGAGGGATAGCACGAGATAAAAGAAACTCCAGTTAACATAGTAAAAAATGAATTACGATACATTGACATGACAAAGAGTCATGAAAACACATTAACAATCAGACAATTCCTTCCAAAACAACTAGTTAGGAATCAAACAATCAAGACAGTGAAAACAAGGTAATTTCAGCCTTTATGATGCGATTGTAATCAGTAATTGAATGGAAAAAAAGAGTTAATTTTTATTAAGGGAAGACTAACAATGAAATAATCAGAATAAACAAAATTGTTCAGGATTCAGAATCAGCCGGATTCCAATATCAGTTAAGAACAGTCAAAACTTATCAGAAACTGAATAAACATTCCAGTGAGTGGTGTGTTATAACAAGAATTGCCACTTAACAACAGGCAAAGAATCTAACGATATCTACATTGAGGCGTGCAACAAATGTGCCTCCTAACTACCTCTTGGAGCGCAAGTGAATACACATGCATACTTGCATTAGCATCCATTAATCCAGAATTAAAGCAAAACAGAGTGGAGCTATCAAATATCACAGCAAAGCAGTCAACTTAAAACTATAATCAATTATAGGAAAACAGAAAATATAGTACTTTTCATATAATACAGGAAATTGAACTTATACAGTACTTAACATTTTTTGCAGTGCATATATTAACGTGTGAAAGGTAGGATGTTCAGATTAAAAAGTATTTATAATCTAAACCTGAATGAATACAACTATCTGCAATAAAGACTTTTTATTTCCCAAATTGTGTGCACAAATGATTTCATTTGTAACAATCAAACCATCAATTAGTCCACTTAAAAGATTCTCCATAATTTAACAGAATGAAGTGTTTACATTTTTAATACCACCACAATAGAGAATAGACATATGTATATCATAGCTAAGAACATATGCATTATATCCCTTCATGTATACCATATTATTATTGTTGACGTGACAATATGATTCATCTAAACTCTCCAGGTTATTGAAATAACAGAAGAATTGAGCAAGTGGACTATTATATGGCTACAACTGATATAAAAAATTAAGCAAACAATTGTCAAAATTAGAAGCTCAGGGAGCACATCTCAGTATTTCTCCATTCTAAAATGCATTCAGTTTATATAATTCAGTTAATGACCAAGAAGTCTCTTTATCACAGATTAAACTGAGAATAACAAACAAGGGTAGATTGCATCTCATAGCTGAAAATGGATTCTAAAGAAGCAAAAAGTTGCTTCTTGCTAAAGATAATGAACTTAATTACATAAACCTTAGCTAAAACAAGGTAATGAACTTACATTAACTTGAACGCACCTACTCATAAATATGATCTTGTATACATTCTGCCAACTCCGATCGCACCTCATCAATTTCTTCTTGAGAATACTCTGCTTGTGTGAACTGTGAACATTAATAAGGAAAAAAAATCAACATTGACTTTGCATATTTTAAATAGTTTATTTCAAATAATTTGAGACATAAGCAAGTAAACATTACTATAGATCGTAGTGAATCTCTTTCGATAATTTCAACTTCTTCAACAATTTGTCTCATAAATCGCATCACATAGTAACCACATTGTTTGGCATCTTGTTGTCGAGGAGCCTATGAAAATTAGAGACATATTATTAATGATAAACATACACATTAAAATATATGTTATATGTAATTACACATACCTTTACTATTACCCACATAGCCTTTTTTCTACCTTTCCTTCCCTTGTTTGAATTAAACAATCTTAAGGTCCTTCATACGTTAATGATTTTTTTATATATGAGTTTTGTATTAACATAAATGCTTAATAAAAAAGAAATATGAACTCACATTTCCACTATATATTTCCAATCCTCATCATGAATGCGGTTCCTTAGAGAATCCAACAAATAAATAACTTCATTGTAAGGGTCAATAACAGTGAGAATCCAATGGAAACTATGCAACAAACACATAATTAGTGCATATAATTCAATAAATTATCAAAAGACAACAATTGAAAGTGATGTTTTAATTCTTACTTACCCGATATTACATGGCACCAATACAAGTTGATCTACAGATGCACCACTTAACCTGCCTGCCAAATGACTTGCCCTTTGGTTTAGCCTTTCAAGCTTACCTTTTTTGTCATGTGCACTGGTTGCCATATATGGGATTTTATGTGGATTCACAAATCTGAATTTCTCTTTCTTGTTATCTTTCAACAATTTTTTATAAAGATGCCTGCCATTGCAAACATAATAAAATGAAGAGGTAGATTGAAAAATGAAAGTTATTCACAAAATGGATGATTATCAGCTGGCCACTTGTGATAAACTATTTTCCAAGATGGTGCATCAGCTGGATGGCGTAAGTATCCATCACAAAGTCTTTTATCAGCATGCCAAGTCAACTCCTTGGATATCTCCTTATTTCGAAACATTCTTTGAAATCTTGGAATAGGGGGGAAGTACCATAGAACCTTTGCAGGAACTCCTTCCTTTATCATATTTGTTTGGCCCAACTTCCACCTTGACATCCCGCAAATAGGGCAATTGATAAAATCCTCATACTCATTCCGAGATAAGATACAATCATTAGGGCAAGCATGAATTTTCACATAATTCATCCCTAATGCACATAAGCTTTTCTTTGCATCATAAGAAGATAAAGGCAATTCATTGTCATCTGGAAGGATTTCTCCTAACAAACTAAGTAAGTCAGTGAAACTTTTATCACTCCAACTATATTTGACCTTCAAGTTGAATAATTTCACAACTGCAGATAACATTGTAAATTTAGTGCATCCAGGATATAAAGGTTTCTCGGCATCTTCAAGTAGCTTATTGAATTGGGTTGGATTCTCGGCATAACTATCAAATGCAGCATGTACCATATCTATTGGGTCCTCAACAACATATTTTTGTTCATCTGGCCCTACTTGATCACTATCATTCTTTGAGTTCCCTATCGTAGCTCTTTCACCGTGCCATATCCATGTATGATATGTTAAATCTATACCATTACAATACATATGTGCTATGATAGTTTGTACATTTCTCTTCTTTAAATTACCACATTTTGCACATGGGCAAGGTATTGCATTACGATCATTAGCATTTGTCATTGCAAATTGCAAAAAAGACTCTACTCCAAACTCATATTCACGTGATAGTCTATCCTTTGACATCCATTTTTTGTCCATTCTTGTAACAACTAAATAACCAACAATGAGCTAACACCTTCAAAATAGTTGTAAATAATATACAAAATATTAACACAAACACAAGTTTTAAAACAACAGATAACAAAGGAAAGGTAGATAACAAAAAACAAAAATAAAAATAACAACAGATATTAATTACAAATATTTCAGAATATCAACAACAAAAGAAAACAGCAAACAACAGTAGATATTTATGAATTATGTTTTCTAGGCATAAGTTTGCTAATGTAGTGGAGATATTTATATCTTCCAATAGAAGTAGGTGGTTAATATTTTGTAAACATAAGGAAAAATTGAGTTTTTCACTTGTGATGAAAATCTAAACAGCTAGAGAATGAAGTTTGACTTCTTGGATGCAATTATTATATGATTAGCATGGATTAGAAGATGGATTTAATCCAAATATAGTACACAACAGAATATCATGGAACATGAAACTGGAAGGCCTACGACATTGACAACAATAAAGAAGCCCAAAAGTTTGATAATGGGAAGCGGTGAGAGGATGGGCTCACAAGTTTGTTGTTCCTGAGTATCTAGTAATTTAAGTTCAAAAGTCATAAACATATATTAGCCAAATATCCTCACCACAAAATTTAGTAGTAACTTTAATGTGGGTGATCTCTCCAACTTATTAACCAAGGATTACTCCTACATTTGTCAATGAAACTAAAAGGTGTACTTGCATATCCTGATGTGCACTTGGCATGCAATCATCTCAATATATTCTCTCCAATTAATGCTAACCCGTCCATGAATTCACTATACTATGCACACTACATCACTTCTTACAAGAAAAGGAAATCATCATATCAAAACAACTAAGCACTTATATGGAGTGTTCCTTTCACCCAACTAATCATCAGCTATCACCGCTCTCCATGTGCATAGATATGGAACCAAAGAGAAGTCGTTTCACCTTGTGAAAATAAGGTAAAATTTCAATCCATTTAATTGTTGGGATAGTGTAATGCTCAGGTCATAGAAAAATTCCATGCATAACATCTGATACTCTCATATGAACTTCTAGAGCCTCTGTTTATGACCAGTAAGAGGCATCACATGGTTCATATCTTGTTAGTTCAAACAAAAATATCATTTGCTAGATACAATTTTTTTATGAAACATAACAAGAAATCAGCAGAACGAAATAATGAACAACCCAAACAAACTGCAGTTTCATGCTTATAGGTGCATAAGTATTACGCGGATACCACACTTGCACATGAAAATTATCATGGATACAGAGAAAACTAAAACCCAGAACTATGACCTAAATCCCAAATAAAATAATAAAATCACGAAAACTGGAAGCCTCCTCCAAATAAAATTTCGTGACGCGGCAATCCCTCGGACACAAGAAACCCAAAATCCAGCCAAAAAAGCTAGAAAAAGTGTTCCCTTTGACGAGGAACAACGCGAAGGGGAGTGGAGAAAAGCGAAGACGCGAGGAATTGGGCATAAAGCAAACTATACCGTTGCGCAAGCCTATGCTGGATTCCTCGGTGTTGATACTGTAGAGGATGCCCTCGTATCTGATCTCGCTCTTGGAGGTCAAGCTTATGAGGCTCCCGATGTAGGAGTCCGCCGACGCCCCAGATCTAGAGGCTGGAGAGGAGTTGGATGGAGAAGGCCGCGTGAGATGAGGAGTTGGGAGAAGGGTTCGAGATCAAAAATGATCAGAAGATAGAAGTTGGGAGAAGGGTTCGGGTTTTCTACTCCTTACCTAGATCCAACGGTTTGTATTAATTAAGATTTATATCCAACGGTTTGTATTAATCAAGATTTAGATGAGATTTTAAACATAGACAACACTTTTTATAAAACGTTGTTGTAGACACTAAAAATCAGTCTAATAGACAACGTTTTTTACGAAGTGTTGTCTTTGACCCATAAAAATCACTAATAGACAACGGTTTTTAGAAAAGCGATGTCTATTAATAAGAAAATAATGAAATGGACAATACTTTTCACTAAAAGCGTTGTTAAAAAAAAACAACGCTTTTTATAAAAAGTGTTGTCGTTTAAGTGTTGTAGAATCCCAATTTTCTTGTAGTGTAATATCATTTCCCAATTTATCGGGCCTTTTGATTTATCGAACTAAATCTCACCCATTGATAAATTAAAGAAATAAATATTAAATATATGTGCTTGTCATTATATTAGGATTAAGAACACACATTTCCATAATAACTGAGGTTTTGTTCTTTTATTTAGTCAGTATAAAAAGAAACTGCCTCAATGGTCCTACTCAATATACTCTAAGTGTATTAGTGTAATTATATAGTCAAGATAAACTAACACCTAATTACACTACGACTGTTCTGATGGTTTGTTCCTTTCCATCTCGGTCGTGAGCTACTGTTTATAATTTATAAGGAACTGATAACATGATCTTCTGTGTGTGACACCACACACGATGTTATCTACAATATAAATTAATTGAACAACTACACTTAGCATATAAATGTAGACATTTTTGACCAATGTGATTCTTTATTTTAAAATAAATATTTACAAAAGCTAGACTTTTAGTATACACTCTAACAAGATGTTAGTGTGTAGAAGGTATATATAGTGTCTAATACTGGTCCTAAGACATGTAGGTAAAATTATGGTTGCATGCCAACTAGAACATAGTACTAATTTTTGAAGATCAACACCATAGTGGTGTTTATTTTCAACACTACAATATTAGTTCTGATCATAAATTGTGGTGCTGGTTTTTGAAGATCAGCACCAAAGTGGTGCTAGTCTTTAGAAACTAGCAACATATTATTCTCAAGGTTTTAAATTGTTTTGAGCACTGCTGGGAGGACTTTAATGTTGGGACCGATTATGTAGCTAGAGGGGTGGGGGGGGTGAATAGCTCGATGCGCTCGTCGTGCTCTTCGTTGCTTGTTTCTTCAAAGATATGCAGCGGAAATACAAGAAACAAAACATACAACGCTAACAAAAAGGATTTACTTGGTATCCACCTCACAAGAGGTGACTAATCCAAGGATCCACACACTCACGCACCCTCCACTATGAAAAACACTCCTTTATGATAACTACCAAAGGTGGAGAAGCCCTACAAGTTCACACTACAAGAAGAAAGGGAAAGAGAACAAAATACAAGTAGAAACTTACAATTTCGCACAAGAAAAACCCTAACCCTAACTTTCTTCTTCGCCTCTTGACTTGGACGTGCCTCCAAGATCCTTCAAGAACTGGCGGTGAGAGCTTTGTGGAGATGCTATGGAAGCGCTGTGCTCGCTGGAGAAGAAGGCCGTGAGTTCTTGCCAAGAGAACAGCTCGCCAGTAGCTAAATACGACGCCAACGGTCGGATCCTGATCGATTGGATTGCTCCCAATCGATCGGGAAGGCTTTGGATCGATCGGTCGATCAATCCAGAGCGCCAGAGCGCCTCTGTGCTCTCGGGAAATGCCTGGATCGATCGACTGATCGATCCAGGGCTTATCGCGCAGAATCACGACTCCCAATCGATCCACTGATCGATTGGGGGCTCTGGATCGATCGACCGATCGATCCAGAGTTGTTCTGTGCGATCGCGCACTTCTCCCAATCGATCCACTTATCGATTGGGAGGAGGCTTGTCGCGAAGACTCGCCCAATCGATCAACCGATCGATTGGGCATGAGCCAATCGATCGGCTGATCGATCCAGCTCATGATTTTTCCCAAAATCAAGTCTAAAGCCTCCTAAACCAACATCCGGTCAACCATGACCTGTTGGTTCATTATGTCTAGCATCCGGTCACCCTTGACCTGCTAGGACTCGCTCACCAAGTGTCCAGTTAATCCCTTTGACCCACTTGGACTTTCCTCCTCGTGCCAAATATCCGGTCAATCCCTTTGACCTACTTGGACTTCCCAACACCAGATGTCCGATCATCCTTGATCCATCTGGATTTTCCTTGTGCCAAGTATCCGGTCAATCCCTTTGACCTACTTGGACTTCCCAACACCAGATGTCCGATCATCCTTGATCCATCTGGATTTTTCTTGCCTGGCTTTACTCACCAGGACTTCCCGTCTGCCTATCTTCACTCACCAGGTCTTTCACTTGGCTTCACTTACCAAGATTTCTCTTCTGCCTAGCTTCACTCACCAGGACTTTCACCTAGCTTCACTCATTAGGGTTTCCAGCTGCCTGACTTCACTCACCAGGACTTTCACATAGCTTCACTCACTAGGATTTTCCTGCTGCCTGGCTTCACTCACCAGGACTTTCACCTAGCTTCACTCACTAGGATTTTCCAGTCAAGTATCCAGTTAACCTTGACCTACTTGACTCTCCTTCACAATCTCACCACATGAACAATTGCACCTACAATCTCCATGTCTTGTCTCCATGTATTGTCAAACATTGAAACCCAAACATCAAGACTCGAGCTTGAACCAATTCAAACTCAGTCAACCAGGTCAACCTTGACCTAGGGAATATTGCACCAACATTTAAAAGAATAAATGAGGGCTTATTTGGACTTATGCTCACTTAATAAATTCATAAGAGTTGGAATGAGTTCGATCGGATCTCTCTAAATCCATTAATGAGTTTTAATGAAAATCCATTGATGGACCTAAGAGACTCGGATTTCTAAAATTTTACAATGAGATGGAAATGTAGAGTATGTAGAAGGGATATATGGTGAGAAATCCTAGTCCTGAGTCTCCTACATGAAGTTATAAACACCGACTAAGTGACACAAAGTCTAAAATTTTCTAAATCTTTTGAGAATGTTGGGAATCCTTTAAAATGATAATGGAGGGTATATTTAGACTCTTGGGCACTACAGAAATCTACATGAATTAGAATGAGTTCGATTGGAGCTCTGGTTCACTAATGAGTTTTAACCAAAACTCATTGTGTAAGTACCTTGTGGCAGTTTTGATATGGTCAACTAAGTTAAGTTATGTCATATTTGTATTTAATGTCTTGTGTCTAAGTGTGCAGGAATTTAGAAGCATAAGAAGTCGAGCAGAAGACGCATCTAGCGAAAAGGATGACACAGGAAATGAGCAGATGAACTTGGTGCATCTGAGGAACGAGGTGCTGCAAAAGAGTATACTGGTAGACGAGAAGGATGTGCATGACGTTCGAGGGATGAGAAGCATGAAAGGAAGTCTACTTGAGGAGAAGGTCGAAGTTTGATTCAGGTGAGCTCAACTCTGGTTGACCAGAGAATTACCCATGTGAAAAAGATCAGCTAAGGAGTTGATCTGCCTCAGGGAAGGCACTTTCAATGGCTTGAAAGGTGCCTTCCATGAACAGTGTCGAAGGCTTCTTCTAGTATGTTGAAGGCACCTTCCAATGACTATTAGCTGAAGATAAAGTTTTATCTTTGGTGATAAAATTTTTCTAATTCAAGGTGCTTTGAAACCTATTGAAGACGTCTTTCAGCTTTGAATAGAGTTTTCTAGGGACTATAAAAAAACCTTTGGAGGTAGGAAATAGACAACAACTCCTGTATTCATTTTCTAGTTTATTTTTGAAATTTCAAAGAGTGTAAGAGGCTTCTCCGTCTTTAACGAAGGAGATTTTTATTGAGCTTTCAATCGCCTTAGATTAACAACCACCTAGGTTGTAAATAAAAAAAATACTATAGTCTTCTTACTTATTCCCTTCTTTAATTATTTATTTGTTTTATTTTGATTACGCAATCTAACTAAGTTGAAAGATCGAGAAAGGGGGTTATTTTATTTTGTAGGCAATTCACCCCCTCATGCTGGCCACATGGAACCAATAAGTGGTATCAGAGCCCAACTGCTTCAGAAGGACTATTCGTCGACCAAAGGAAACAAGGCGATGGTCGGATCCAACATCTACCCACCAGTGTTCATGGGGGAGTTCGCATTTTGGAAGCGACGAATGAAGGTATTCTTTAAGTTTAAGATAAATTTTGATATTTTATTAATAATGAAATATGATTTTGAAGCACCAAAGAACACGAATGGAGAAGAACTTGAAGAACAACTCTAGACCAAAAAGCAACATGACGAGTTTATGGCAAACGGTAAGACTGAATTTCACCTTATAAGCATACTACCGGTTGAAGAACTCGATAAAATCAACACGTACACATTCGCCAAAGCTCTCTGGGATAAGCTTCTGGAACTCCACGAAGAATCAAAATAAGTTGAATTCAACTCTTCTATGGATACCGACTCATCTTCAGAAGACTCTGAGACTGAAGAGATTGCTGAAGCATCACTGATAGCTGAATAGCTACCTAAAGACAATAAAGAAAGCTCATCCACAATGAGCATCGACGAAGAGAGAGAATCTTCGAAATAAAGTAGCGATGAAGGGGGAGTATCAGATAACGAAATCATCAACATAAGTGAGTAACGTGCACTATCTCCCAAGCAATCTTTCAAATTTATTAAGATATTATCTAAAAATATGGTAAAATTAGAAAAAGATAATGCTAGATTAAAATTAAACTTAGTAAATTTATGTTCCTTAGATATGTATGATAATTTAAAAATAGAAAATGGAAAATGAAAAATTAAATGAAGAGATAGAAAAATTAAAATCAAAAGGAAATCTTGCATGTTCAAATACATATACTCCACAAAATAATTTTCGATTTTCTGGAAGACTAAACTAGTATTTATGATTTCATAAGAGTCAAATTAGAAAAATCCCTAAAAATCATATACCACAAAATTGTTTGATTAATTTAGTAGGAAACAATCTATTTTAGATACCAAAATCATACTTAGCTCAATAAATTAAATTCCATGCATGTTAGAATATTAATCTACTTAATTAGTTATTTTTGTAAAATCAATTATTTTGTCAATCTTCCTGTCTTATTTTTTGTTAAAAAAATTATCTATGCAAAATGGAAATATATATGATCTATAAAAAAAAATCAAACTTTTTTTACCATTAAGTTATTTTCTATAAAATTATTAACGAAATCATATTTTAAAATTTAAAATTATTCTGTAAACTTATTTTTTTTTAATTTTTTGTAATAAAATATAATATTCTCCATCAAAGGAAATATTTTTGAATTTTTTTCCCATTAAATTATTTTCTATGAATTTATTAACGAAAATGATATTTTAAAAATTTAAAATAATTTACAGACATATTTTTTTAAAAATTATTTTTTTATGATAAAACATGATGTTCTCTATCTTAATAATTTTTTTTTTGACATTTTTAGAATTTTATCTTAATTATTATGAATTATTTTTTTTTAAAAGTTAATTTTTAATATTAAAAATTTAAGAAAATAGAAATATAGAAACTTTGATTTTTTTGACATCAACCAATCTATTTTACATATCCAAGAAAATTACTAAAATTTTTAGAGTTGAAAATATATTCTTCAAGATTTATTTTTGAAAATTAGGTTGCTCTGATAAGATGAAAGGGAGCCTTAGCACAATGGTAAAGTTGTTGCTTTGTGACCTAAAAGTCACGAATTTGAATTCTGAAAATATTCTCTTACAAAAAGTAGGATAAGACCGTATATAATGTATCCTTCCTTGGGACCTCACATGGTGGGAGCTTCATGCATCGGACTGCCTTTTTAGCTTGTTTTGATAAGATAAATCAATTATGGTCAATTAAATAATGTTTTACTTTACAATTTTTTTTACTGATATAGATTATACTATTTAAGTTTGATAAAAATTTTCAAGATTTTTTTGAAACTGAAAAATAATTTTTATCAAAGCAGAAGATTTATTATTAAAAATAGAATATTTTTAAATATTTTTTCTAAAAAATATTAGCCGACTAGTAATTCTTGTTTTGTACCCCTAGAAAATTATTTCAAAATTTTTTTCTAACTCTTAAGTGTGTTTTTCCCTATTTTTTATGTGATCAAATAAGGAGATATAGGTACAAGTTAAGTGGGAGTTCTTTTAAAATTTATAATTTTTATCCTTGTACTTAGTTAATTCATTCATTATATTGCAACTTTTTGTTATAATTACAATTTACTTTACTTAATCATGTGTATTACATTTTTCGTTTAACCCTAACTTTAACTTGGGTTGATATACATCAAAAAGAGGAAGATTATAAGTACCCCGTGGTAGTTTTAATGTAGTGAATCAAGTTAAGTTAGGTCATGTTTGTCTTTGATTCTTTGTGTCTAAGTGTGCAGGAGCTTAGGAGCACAAGAAGTCAAGTGAAAGATGCAACTAGCGAGAAGGATGACATGAGAAATAAGTCGATAAGCTCAGTGCATCCGAGGGATGAGGTGTTGCGGAAGAGTATATCAGTGGATGAGAAGGACGCGCACGACATTCTAGGGGCGAGAAGCCGAGAAGGAAGTCTGCTCGAGGAGAATGTTGGAGTTGGGTTCTGGTGAGTTGAACTCTGGTTGACTAGAGCATTACCCATGCGAAGAAGATCAGCTAACGAGCTGATTTGCCTAAGGAAAGATGTGTTCTATGAACAATGTCGAAGATGCCTTCCAGTCTGTTGAAGGCGTCTTCCAATAACCGTTAGCCGAAGATAAAATTTTATCTTCAACGATAAAACTTCTCTTATTGAAGGCGCCTTGAACCCTATTTAAGGTGCCTTTCGATTTCGGATAGAGTTTTCCAAGGGTTATAAAAAGACCCATGGAGTTAGGAAATAGATAACAACTCCTGTATTCATTTCCTAGTTTATTTAGAGTAATAATCATTTAAGTTGTAACTAAGTAAAAACACTGTAGCCTTTTTACGTATTTCCTTCTTTAGTTGTTCAATTTATTTCTGCTATATTTTAATTGCGCAAACTAACTAAGTTGAAAGATCGAGAAAGGGGGTTATTTTTATTTGTAGACAATTCACTCCCCTCTTGCCAGCCGCACGAGACCAACATATTGATGAACCTCTACGCTTGGATTTTCAAAAACTTATAATAAGATGGATGTTGGTTGCTACTGGGAATATCATACCGGTTCCCCTGTACAAAAATTTTGTACAAATCCTGAACTTTTCCTAACAACCTATTGTGTTCTTTAGAAATTAAACTTGGAATCGCAAATAGAACTTAACATTATTGATTCCAAATTTAACTTATCTGTTCTTAGAGGTTTAGACTTGGATCACAAACGATGCTTAACATTATTGATCCAAATCCACCCATGTTACAAATTTGATTAAGTATTTATTTCAGAGATTGGCTCCCAGGTCAAACATGACGACGCACTAGGCCTTCTTGGGTATGAGATCATCCACCACTGCCTCAACAAAGCCTTTCAAAGAAATTCAATATTTAATCTCCTTATAGTAACCCTAGGTTTAACCATTAAGAACAATCGAATCACAAGATCGAAAAAAACAAAAGAAACACAAATTCGAAACCTAGAATCACTAGTCTATTGTGTTTGGTATTTCAAGATCTAAACAAAAGGATGAACTAGTTATGATGCGTAAACTAACAACTAGTTATACCTTTTGTAGCTTATAGACCTCACGATCTTCTATCATATTCCTCTTCTTATCTCGGACGTCGTGTGGGCGACGATCTACCGAGACGAGAATCCACCCAAGCTTCCTTCTTCTCCTTGCAAGTCTGGACCAATCAGCAAACTCCTAGAGATGAAAAACTTTGGCCACCAACCAAGCTCCAAGGGATGCTAATAAACAAAGCCTCCTATCTCTCCTTCTTCCTCTAACAAGATCCGGCCACCACTAAGCTCCTTGAGATGAGATGCCGCCGGCCACCAAGGAAGAAGAATAGGAGAAGATGAAGGATGAGAGTACCGGCCACACCACCAAGGAATTGAAGAGAGGAATACTAGATTATGTGTTGTGAGGTGAGACACCTCTACCCTCTCTTTTATATTCCTTGGTCTTGGCAAATAAAGAAAGTTTTATAAATAAAATTTCCTTATATTCCTTGCCAATGTTTAAGAAGGAAAATTTAATTAAAATTTCCTTACCAAACCTCTAATGGGTGACCACCTTATTCCCTTCAAATAAGAAAAATTTTAATCACAAAATAAAAACTTCCTAATTTGTTTCCGAAAATTTTAAAATAAAAATTTCTCTTTTAAAAATTCTCTTCATGGTTGGTTATAAAAGGAAACTTTTATAAATTAAAATTTCTCAATTAAAACATGTGGATAATTTCAAAAAGGAAAGTTTTCTCAAAATTAAAATCTTCCTTTCAATCTACAAATAAGAAAAGATATCAAATCTTTTCTCTTAATCTTTTGTAGAAACTATAAAAGGAAATATTTAATTTTAAAACTCTCTTTTTAAAATCATGAGGATGGTTACAAAAAAGGAAAGTTTTTTCAAAAATTAAAATCTTCCCTTTAACTACAAATAAGGAAAGGTATCAAACCTTTCTCTTAATCTTTTGTAGAAAACTATAAAAGGAAATATTTAATTTTAAAACTCTATTTTTAAAATCATGAGGATGGTTACAAAAAAAGGAAAGTTTTATAAAAAAAATTAAAATATTCCTTTTAACTACAAATAAGGAAAGGTATCAAACCTTTCTCTTAATCTTTTGTAGAAAACTATAAAAGGAAATATTTAAATTTTAAACTCTCTTTTAAAACCATGGCTTCCACATAAGAAAAGATTTTAAAAAATAAAATCTTTTTATTTTAATGTGGCCGGCCACACCAAGCTTGGGTTCAAGCTAGGGTCGACCACCGCTTTAAACCATTTCACCTTGGTTTGGCCGGCCTTGGATTGGGCTCCAAGCTAGGCTTGGCTGGCCACCTTAAGGTGGGTAAGAAGGTGGGTATAGGTGGGTATAACACTTTATAAATAAGAGGCTACAACAGGGACCGAGAGGAGGAATTGGTTTTGGTCTCCCGATAAACTTGAGCTTCCCGTGTTCGCCCTGAACACCCAACTCGAGTTCATCAATAATATCTCATTCCACTAAAGAGTTATTATTGAACTACCGCACCAATCCCATATTACTATACGGGCTCCTTCTTATCATGAGTGTGTTAGTCTCCTTGTGTTTAAGATATAGAATATCCACTAATTAAATGAGTTACTGACAACTCACTTAATTAATATCTAGCTCCAAGAGTAGTACCACTCATCTTCATTGTCATGCCGAACTAAGTCCACCTGCAGGGTTTACATGACAATTCTTTTGAGCTCCTCAAGGGGACATCATCAACCTAGATTACTAGGACACAGTTTCATTCTATAATCAACAACACACCATATAAATAATATCATTTCCAACTTATCGGGCCTATTGATTTAACGAGCTAAATCACACCCTTTGATAAATTAAAGAAATAAATATTAAGTATATGTGTTTATTATTATATCATGATTAAGAGTACACACTTCCATAATAACAGAGGTATTATTCTTTTATATAGTCAGTATAAAAAGAAACTACCTCAAATGGTCCTGCTCAATATACACTCATAGTATACTAGTGTAATTTATTAGTCAAGATAAACTAATATCTAATTACACTACAACCACTCCTATGGTTTGTCCTATTCCATCTTGGTTGTGAGCAACTGTTTATAATTTATAAGGAACTTATAACACGATCTTCTGTGTGTGACACCACACACTATGTTATCTACAATATAAATTAATTGAACAACTATACTTAGCATAAATGTAGATATTTGACCAATGTGATAAATGTTTATACAAAAGGCTAGACTTTTAGTATACATTCTAACAATGGAAGTGTGGAGTATGTAGAAGGAATATATGGTAAAAAATCATATTCCTAAGTCTCCTAGCGAAGTTATAGGCTTGTGCTAATTGACACAAAGTCTAAACCTTTTTAAACCTTTTGAGTAATGTTGGGAATCCTTTACAATGATAACGGAGGACACATTTGGACTGAACTCCTGAGCATTGTAGAAACCTATATGAGTTGGAATGAGTTCGATTCGAGCTCTCTAAATTTATTAATATGTTTTGATTGAAATCTATTGATAAACCTAGGGAACTTTGATTTCTGAAAACTTGTAATGAAATAGAAGATGTTAGTGTATAGAAGGTATATATATAGTGTCTAACACTGGCCCTAAGATATGTATGTAAAATTATGAATACGTGCCAACTAGAATAGATATTAGTGTTGATTTTTGAAGATCATCACTATAGTGATATTGATCTTTAGAAACCAGTACCACAATGTTACTTAGTAGAAAAAGGACCACACCAAAATTTAAATTTATGTTCTTTAGAGATACATCAACTAATTATTATTTTAATGCCAATACATATCATCAAACAAATTATAATATAGAATAAAACATAATTCTGTAGGTAATATAGTAAGCCAATTAAAATTCAAAATGTTTTACTCACCACCCTACCCTACTAGTAGTATCCCTTCCTCCACAAAGTAAAAGATGACCATCTGAGCTGGTGTGCTTGCGGTTTTAAAAATAAAAATAAAAATAAAAATAAATAAATTTAGAGTGCTGATTAAAATTTAAATAATTAATTTGATAGGAAAGAGAAGCGAGAAAATATGTTACACGGAAGAAGGAAATAAAATAGAGTAAATCGGAGTAAAGTAGCTGCAGAAGGATAAAACTGGAATCAGATGTGCCTTTTGACTTTTGAGAATTGTAAAACTTGGATCTACTTTTGAGTAAAACCAAACTGCCCTTGGGAAATTGTCTAATTTTGGTTAAATTTAATTCGATTGGGATTTTTCCAATCGATCCGTCACGCACTAATTTATTCTTCGTAGGTAGCAATACGAAAAAGAACCTCATTTTCCAGGTTCCCAGTGAATTGCAGCGTTCGGCCTTTGCAGACAAGAATATTCGTATGCCCAATACGCCGTCTGTGGCCGTGGGCAGATCGGCGAATCTCTGATCTTAAGCTCAGTAAAGGCCAATTTGTATTTCCGCTGGCCTGATCGGCCTTCGTTCTGCTGGATCCCGAGCTCGGCTCCAAGCTGAGGTTTGCTTTCCTTCCGCCCTTGATCGCCCCCCTTCGTATTTCTTCTGGATGATCTTACTTTCTCGGCTCAATTGGATTTCACATCTTTATTCCGTTGATTCGTGTACGGAGGGTCAGGGTCTGGATCTTCGAGGCGACTTCTGTTGTTGAGTGGATCCGTAAATGCAAGCTTTGAATCTGGGATCACGATAGGAAAGGGACTTGGAGCTGGATAACGGAAAATGGCGTGGTTCGGGAATGTGTCATTGGGGGGCTTCTCGGATTTGGCTGGGGCCGTGTCGAAACTGAGTGAAAGCGTCAAGAACATCGAGAAGAATTTCGATAGTGCTCTCGGATTGGAGGAAAAACATGATCCCGACGACGATGGTAATAGATTTTGTGTTTTTCATTACCATATTTCGTTTTTCATTTTTTTAAGCTTCTGAATATGATTATTTCGTAATTGGCTGAGGATATCAGTGTAAGTAAAGATAATCTTTCTGCTGAAGTTATTTTTCTTAATTGTCATTCTTCAGAATTATTTGTAGACTTGCATTTATGCACAACTCATAGGAGATGAAGTACTAATACTTCTCAGCATTCTGGTAGGATCTGAATGATATTTGAATGTAGAGATAAACAACAACCTGGATAAAGAACTAAAACAGAGTGATGGATACTTTCTGGCCGTGCTTAATTTGAATCAGTTTAAAAAATATTCTTATGCCTGATTCTCTTCTTGCTTCCATATAGAAATTGATTTTCTTTTTTGAAATTCCGTAGACTGTAGAGTTGTTTGGGTGATTTGGTGTACATGCTGTTTGCCTGTTTCTCAATTAATGAAGAACCTCTGACATATAGATATTGTTTGGGATATACAAAACTTAGGGGAATAACTCATGACCAATGGATAAAAATGTAGATTACAGAATCACAGGTTATCTTTCCCAACTGTTCGGGGAAGAAACTGCAGCTATAAAATACATAAGTTCATCCATGTAATAGGAAGAAGAATATAAATATTTATCTATTGAACCATGACATATATGTGTCTTATGAGGTTTTAATCATATGTTTTGGCCATCAGGTTCTGGAAAATGGACATCAACATCAGGTAGAAAAGGCCTTTTAGAACCTATGATGTCCTTTATGGGGAAAAAAGAAGAGGAAAGTACTTCTGGACAAACAGTACAAGTTGAATCTTTACAACACTCTTTAACAGCTGAAAAGCATGAGATGACCTCAAGTTTTACATCCTCTGAACCCATGAGTAAATCAACTATTTCTTCTGAAAAGGAAAATGAAGATTCTGTAACCATAGATACTGACATCCTTTGTACTAATGCCAACAGCATGATTGAAGAACCTCAAATCCTTGTTGTGAATAAAACTGTTGAATCAAACTGTTTACCAGCTGAAATGGGGTCTTCATTGGCTGGAAGCAAGGAAGAAGTTGATCCATCATCCATTTTCCAACAGACAACAGATGGTGACATCCAAGCTAGTGATAACTTAAAACCAGAACATCCTGCACAACAAATTGCTGATAGTGTAGAATTAATTGTCAGCAATGTACTCAAAGAACCTGAAGAGACAGATCATATATATGATTCACAGGGAACTAATGTCATACAGGAGAGTCAAGCTGAGCAGCCTCTAGATAAATGGTCTTCTGAACATTCTAAAGTAATTGTCCCAGATAACCTTGATAAAGAAGCCTCAGTTGCTCTTCCTGTTAGTATAGAAAAGTGTGATAATGTCAATGAACCATCATATAACAATGTTTCAGATGCAATCCATAGTGAGCAGGATCATGCTATGTCATCTGACTTGGTATCTCATGATACAAATGAACCTCCCAAGTCTTTAAAAGTGAACTCCAGGGAAAGAGATGATGAAGATGAGAATGCCAAGCTTTCATTTACTTCTTCCGATAATGCATTGGGTTCAGTGGATCAACCAGGGGAAATAGAGAAGGTAAAACAAGAAATGAGAATGATGGAATCTGCATTAAAAGGAGCTGCTAGGCAAGCCCAGGTAATTCAATTTTAAGCAATTCGGTAACATAGGATTGTGGAAATGGCAACTTATGCAACACTATTAGTACATGTTCAAGTAGTTCTTTGCACCGACAGCAAAGTTTGTCACCCTTGTTACTTTCCAATAGAAAAACTAAGTGCTTGTAGTTTGTAATTGGAGCATAATTGTGTATGATCTGTGCCTTTCTGAAATAATAGCATCGTGAATTTCTGGATTTCTGATGTTTCTTTTAATGTAACAATCTTCCTCTGATATTGTAGTACGATTATAGTTTTTTTTTCTCCCGTTCAGTTTCTCAGCATTTTATCTGCGTGATTTTGCAGGCTAAAGCTGATGAAATTGCTAAACTGATGAACGAGAATGAACAGTTGAAATCTGTCATTGAGGATCTAAAGGTAGCTATGAAACTATTATATATTGATTTTACTATTAAATATTACAGATTTCACAAAGATATCTTTGTAGTTGATGTGGTTTATTAGAGATTGCAATATCTTAAAATTAATATTAAAACCAATGTCATTTGCACATGTATCTTTTTTGCAATATATAGATGTTGTGCCTTTGTTTTGTTCATCTCTCGAGTCTATGCTGTATACTCTTCTTATTCGTAGAGTTAATGATTACAAGTAACTCTAGGAAAGTTCATGAAGAGGTTTCCTTTTTTCCCTGCATTGAGAATTGTAATTAAATGCATCGAAGTTGGTATTTCAGTGCTTTTAAATGAGTCGCATGATAATGAGGTTGTATTCTTTCACTGTAAGAGAAATCCATACTTGTCAACATTGAATGTTTAATCCATGAGTTCTCATCTTTTCAACTTTGAGACCAATTGACATGGAGAATGCTGTTAATTTCTTCACATACAGTTTGTTACCTGTGCCATTTTGCATTGCTGTTCTCTTGTTTGTTGTATTTCTTTCTCATGGCTGAGCAATTGAACTTTGTTGCTTGAAAATTTGGTTAACAATTCCTTGTTATTTGCTTCTAAGTTACTGTTATTTTACAGAGTAAATCGAAAGAAGAAGAATTAGACACATTGCGAGATGAATATCATCAAAAGGTGTCAGCTCTTGAAAGAAAGGTGCAAATAACTATTACATTATTTCTTGCCATAATATATGATTCCATTGAGTTATTTAGGCATATCAACAATTTGTTCCATCACTTGAATATGCTGCCTCTATCGGTTTGACATTCGGATCGAGGCATTTGGAATTTACCTTCTATCCTATCACCTAAGTCCTTGTGTGTTGATTGATTACAATTTACAACCACAAACCATTTTTATTATTCATGTTGGAAGAATGACTTTTTGAAATAATTATGGCTTAAGATTGTCCTCTCTCATTGCCTGATGTTTAAGTCTGGATATGATTAGGGACCTAGGTATGGCTGTCATTGCTGCAATATGGCATGTATAACTGTTCAAATATAAGAGACTACTGAGGAAGACAGTAATCAACAATGATTGTGGCAGAAAGAAAGAGGATACATAGTTGGAAATGGGAACAATTGATGAAGGATTCTGATCAGACTAGATAGCATGACCAACACGTTTGAAAACAGATTAGTAGATTAACTGTTGTAGATGATCACAGTTTCTGTTTATGGTATACTATGTTACTCCAACTTGGTTAGGAGTACACAACACGTGCATGAAAATTGTTGTTTCTAATGATTTTTATATTTGATCAATAGGGGCACGGAGAGTCCACTTGTAGTGTTAGTGTCCCATATGGGTATGGAGAGATATATGAAGACTCCATGTACTAAAGATGGCATATGAACTTGACTTGCAAAATGGCACTTGATTTGCATTCAATATGAAAAACAGAGTAATGCTGCTTGTGATCTGGTCATACAAAGTGATTCCGCATTTTCCTTAACTATCTTAACCTTGATGATATGACTTTCTGGAAGATAACAATGGTTTGTTATTTTAGTTTCTAATTGTTTGATGCTATTTCACCCCCCAAAACATATATTTTTGACATTCTTACAATTAGGAAGTGTTTTTCAATGTTAGGTATTACATGCACAACATCTTGAAGTTTTTGTATTATATTTATCTTCATTGAAAATGACCTTTCCTTGGAAGAAATTTTTGTAGCTGCATCCCAGGATATCAGTTTCCTAAGTGTTTGTTCTGTATCTTCAAACTTTTACTTTTCAGTAAATACCAACTGTTGTAACTTGTTTAGTTGCATTCTGTAAACTTGATTGTTTTCATTGGTGGAGAATCCATGGTATAAAACATTTTGTACTAGAAGTTCTGTTAAAAGATTAATGTAGCAGTAATAGATGTGAGAAGTTACTAGAAAGGATAAAATGGAATACATTTATATGCGAGAGCAATTAAGTGTAGATCCAATAGAGAATAAAATGAGATAAAATAGGTTGAGATGGAGTATACATGTTAAAAGGCAATCAATATACTATATCTAGAAGAGTTGAACCTATTATAGTGGAAGATGTAACGAGTGGAAGGAGACTAAGAAAATCTCTAGGCTCTACATCTTGTCTCATGTATTAACATATTAATGAATGAACATGTTGTCTCTGTCACCCAAAAGAAAATAAATCTTCAGGGCATCATAACTTGTCTAAAACAATGCCACTTTTTTTTCCTGCAGGTTTATTCTCTCACCAGAGAAAGGGATACATTAAGGAGAGAACAAAACAAAAAGAATGACGCTGCTGCTCTTTTGAAGGAGAAAGATGAGATAATCAGTCAAGTTATGGCTGAAGGTATGTCATGAATAATTTTTCTTTCTTTTCAGTGGACTAGTGCAATTTGGCAGCTTTGCAGTTAGGACTCCAAATGAGTTGAGTAAATCTTGCTTCACCTTGCTCAAGCTCACCTGAAAGAATCCTTACCAAGCATGAGTTTGTTGCAATTAAAATTTAAGCTCTTGCTCGACTTGTTAACTTACATTGGGCTCTGCACTTGTTTGTAGCTAAACTAGCTTAGCTTCAGTTTAGCCTCTTTGTATTCAAGGTCGGTTCAAGTTTGAGTTGGACTGAATCTAGTGCTATAACCGAGAATGAGATGTTGTTATATGTAATAAAACTAACAATTACAAATTTAATAATACACCATTCTATATAAATCGCATCAAGCCTGTAAATGAGCTTAGTTCTGGCCTATAAATTAGCCATAAATTATAAATCAAGCTATTAACTATCATGAAGACAGGCAAGTTTGTCACCCATTAAAACTCTAATCACTTACAGACCCTGGATTTGAATGTGCATATTAACGAGCTCATGAGCAAGCTTGATTTTTTTCATAAAAACAAAATGGGATTCCTCGAGAGAGTAGCAAGCTAAGCATTGTAACTTGAGCTAATAGTATCTAAAGATGAGTTTAAAACAAGCTATCAAATATCACTGACTAAAGAATTGCTAATAGGTTCAGTAATCTTTTACAGATTGAGTTATGACCAGTAGTGGAGATTCACTTGTTTCTGTATAATAAACTCACTTGGTTACTTTCACTAACAAAGTTGTAACATCTATGTATTGATTAAATCAACCAGACCTCGTCATTCTCCCATGTTTTCTTCTGAATAACTTGATTTCGAAGATTATATTCAGTATGTGAAAATTATTAGCACTATGTTATGTGATTTTGAGACATAACAGCTGAGAAGTTACATTACATTAATCCAGTGATAAAATATATGCTCATGTGGCTGTTGAATTGGTAGTGCAAAAGTATTTAAGCACACGGTACATTGGAACAAATTGAACAGCCAAAGGATTATCTTCATTACCTCTTGTTAGAATGAGTTCATGAAAGTGATCAGTCTAAAATCAGTCTAAAGTATAAAAAGTTGTTTCTTCCTTATTTTATATTCAAACAACCCAACATGCATAGTTGTCATCTTTGTAATTTTCTTTATCATCAAAGCCATGTTTGTTCAAACTACTTACGCCCACTAGTTTGTTCAAACGACTTAAGTTCACTATATGGATCTTATTTCTTGGTTGAGTTAGCTTATATTAACTATTAATATCAAAATCAATTAAATCGTTTTCTATTATATATATAATTTTCCATCTACTCTCCTAAATTCAAATACCATTTTTTTATTTTTTTTAGTTCACTTAATTATAAGAAAACAAAAATCTTCAAAATAAAAAATTACACAGAATTTTAATTTAATATCCCTTCCTAACATTATTTAATATACTCTTTGATTTCCCTTTATCCTGAGTGGATCTGGCAATTTAGTTCTTTGCAAAACCCCTGAAATACCAAATGGAGAATGCCAAACTCAACTACATCCCTTGCTGTTAGATATTTTCTTAGATATTCATCTCAGTAATCAGTTTTCTAACTAAGCTAGCTGATTTTTCCAGCACCTGTAGTGGAAACAAACCCATGGTTTATCTAGAGGTTTTGATGATGTCGTCTGGGATTGCATTAAATGTTACTCCTCAATTCTTTTGTTTAACAAATATCCGTGCACCTGCAAATATTCATTAATCACTTCATTGCGTTGTTTTACCTTTTGTGGCAGGTGAAGAGCTGTCAAAAAAGCAAGCTGCTCAAGAAGCAACCATGAGGAAACTAAGGGCGCAGGCAAGGACTTTTTTTAATTTTTTTATTCTTCTAAACATTACTATTTGTCATAAGATATCTTAGCTACTTGGAGATGCTCTTTTGATACCAGATTCGGGAATTTGAAGAAGAAAAACAAAGACTGAACTCGAAGCTCCAGGTAATTTAGTATAACTTACCGGTTAACATAATTCAAAGCAAAATATGCTCCTCCCATGTTAATAATTTTCCTTCTTTTTATTGGAATTTTAAGCTTTCACACTTCAATAAATGAGACACCCTAGTTTAATTCTACTGAAACTGCACAAAGAGTTGTGGGACTAATAGAAGTGATTTATAGGTTTAGATTAGCTAACTACTCTGTATTTAATTTTTTTGGGCTGCTGGTTAGGCCTATTAAATTAATGAGTCAATTCCCTCATTTGGGTGAATTGTGGTAATGACAAATCACATTTAAGTTGGTTCTCATTTGTTTTTTGGCCTGGAGAAACGTAGAGGTCCTTTAATAAGTTGTTATCGTTGTTTGTGTGAAATGTTGGTAACTTACAAGTAGTGATGAGCATGTGAGGATCACATGAAGACCTGGAGATTAGTAAATCATATTGTCATAATTTCATGAAATTCTTGTGGCTTCATGGGATGTTAAATTTTGTTTAGAATTCTGCAATGATGCTTGCGACAATTGAAGATGCTAAATTTGACTTCATGTCTTGGAAATCATGCAACCTTTTAGTCTTTACATCATCAATTGATCACTATTTTTTTTTCTTCAATGGTTGTTTCTTGACACTTGTTCTTACAGGCACAAGGATTATGTGATGTGCACAACTAATATTATATACATTGATCTATACTGAGAATAACACATCAGAACACTGATTGTATCTCATAGAACATTTATTAATGTGAAACAATATTCTTGTGTATTTCTTGCATAAATAAATCACTTGCACATTTTTTTTCTTTTATTTACTTTGAATTATGGCACTTCATAATCTTATAGTGATATTGAAATCAATACTGAGAAATTATTTACCAGTTTACTAGAAGTAGTATGGATTATAGGCTCTTATATTGATTGATACAAAACAAGCCACGACTTCCAAGTACCGCATTGATCTTATCTGTCATTGAATTCTATATATCGATATATAGCCCATGGCCTAGTGAAACTCTGAAATTCATTAGGCAATGGGAAACACAAATATCTAACTTTGAGATTGTTGCTATGAAATTTACTGATCATGAAAGACTGATTCATAGCACTCTCCTATCATCAAATCATTTATTGCTTACAAGTTGGATTCCAATTAATGGTCTAAAAACTTGTTGTCTTGTCATGATTCTGGTGGTGTATTTGAGGATGCCATCTTAATTAGTTAACTTAGATGAGAGTGACAATACTTATTTAATCTCATTCCTATTTTCCTTCCAGTCCATTACTTATGGCTGCTAAGTTAAGAGGATGATGGTTTTTTCCGTTTAAAGTCACCACATCATGTTGAAATGGGAACCTTGCTTTCAGAATCTTAGTTAACCCTCATTCCTGTAAAATTGATTATCTGATTAACAAAAGTTCATTTAGTTGTTTAGGACAAGTTTCTGAAATTAAATTGTCTAATTATTTTTCTGTAAGCCTTCTGTCAAGTAGCTGAATGCTGATACATATTTCATTACCAGAAAGGTGTATGTAAAAGCAGATGGTCTATCCAACCTATATTATCATTCCTGACTAATGCCTTCTCTAGGTTGAGGAGACAAAAGTAGAAAGTATGAAGAGGGATAAGGCAGCTACTGAGAAGCTGCTGCAGGAAACCATAGAAAGAAATCAAGCAGAACTTGCTGCTCAGAAGGAATTTTACACCAATGCACTTAATGCAGCCAAAGAAGCTGAAGCCTTAGCAGAGGCACGAGCTAACAATGAGGCCAAGGTCGAACTTGAAAGTCGACTGAAGGAAGCAAGTGAACGTGAAGCTATGTTGATTCAGACGCTTGAGGAGTTGAGGCAGAGTCTGACTAGAACTGAGCAGCAGGTTATTGTTAACATTCAGCAGCTAGTGAAGTTCTGATATTTTTATGCACTGACCTTTTGATTTCTTTGCATTTTATTTCTTTTTTTCCTTTAATCTTTTTGCTTAAATATGATTATTACAGGCAGCATTTAGAGAAGAAATGCTGAGAAGGGATATGGATGATCTTCAAAGACGCTACCATGTATGTTAGGCAATGCTAAATTCTCCATGGATGGATTGGTAATTCTTACTAGTTGTGGTTCTGTTTCTGATAATTATTGCTTTTATCTTGGGTTATCTCCAGGACAGTGAACTCCGCTACACTGAAATGATCACTCAAGTTCCTGAGTCAACTCGACCACTTCTAAGACAGATTGAAGCTATGCAGGTTAATTTCATTTTGGATTTTTCTTGCTCACTTGTTTGTTTTGTTCATGTTTTTTTCACTACAAACTGTGACTCTTTGTAGCTGAAGTTTTCTAATTTTCATTAACTTCAACTTTAACAGGAGACCGCTGCAAGAAGAGCTGAAGCCTGGGCTGGCGTGGAAAATGCACTAAACTCTCGCTTGCAGGTTATCATTAAACATTTCTAATGCCTCCAACTTGAACTATGAATTTTTTTTAAAATTATTTTAGGGATTCTGAATACATGCTTTGGAAGGATTTCCTCCAATGAGATTGTACTACAGAACAGGAGGATATTAGAACAATACATCTTTGGTTTAAAATATAAGTTTTTAAGAACTTTGCAGACATATGGAAAACCCGTAGGTGGTACTTGTTGGATATCTTACTAGCTCTTGCTTCTCGTTATAGACATCAAAACCAATTATGGTAGTCAAACACATAGATAGTGCTTTTTAGATGGATGTCTTTTTATCTTGATGAGAAAGTTTTTTGTTGAAGGTGTGACAAATTATTTTCCTGGTAGACCAACTAATGTAGAAAACCGCGTTTAAAAATTTTAGTTGTTTTGTTAGAAAATTTTAGGATGATTAGGTCCTTTTTTCGAAGAACAAGTCATGCTTCGAGTCTATAAAAGGGTTACAGATCTTATCTATTAGATCTTATTTAGTTGATACATTTTTTCTTCCTTGGTCTCCTTGCTGAGTTGAGTTCAAGAAATTGTGGTGCGAAATTGTTTTGTATCAATTGGGATAAGATTTGAATTCTTGATTTGTTACAAAATCGTTCCAATCCCTTCCACTAAGTTTTCCTCAATTGATGGCATATGTTTCTCTCATGAACAGCTTTAGACTTCCTTTTTTTGATTTGAGCCTGAGCAACAGCCCCTTCTATTTATCTCAAGCTCGATCTGATTCTTCTCAATGTGTGGACATCGAGCACTCTGTGGGAGGCCAAAGCTTGTATTCTGCCAACCAACCTCACTGATCCCTCCAACCTGCATTGTGGGATGCTGTCTCAATGCTCACTATTGCTCACCACCACGCTTGAGGCTAACCTCCCTTCTTGGTAAAATCCCTGTGACATAGTCTATTGGTGATCATCTTTCACCACTCATGATATAAAAGCACTTCTGGTCCTTCCCTGTATCATCTGCATCTCAATCCTACTGGTTGAACCTCCACCTTGCTATCAGATTTTCCTGTATGACACGTTCAACTCTGCCAATCAGTTGACCACCATACCACAAATGCACAACTGTGGCCACCTCCAGCCTTCCCACTTTGTGGATCTGCATGAGTCGTTTCAATGTCTATCGTGTTACCATCTTACCATTCTGTGACTGAGCTTTGGACATTGCAGGTTGACTAAATGCATTGCCTCAACCTCCTCCAACAGCAAGGACCACACCTCCATTATAGACCACCACTTACAGGCTGTCACAACATCCCATTAAAGGAATTGACTACAAACTATTTGACCATCATCTATCATTAAAAATAAATAAATCTTATAAGTTATCCTATGTAGTTTAGTTATCCTTGACCATTCAAAAAAGAAATAATACAATTATCATTTTTGTATCATAGCCTAGTGTGTTATACTTTTGTTTTACAGGCATCGTTGCTTATTAATAACTTGAGGTTGACATGTCGAGAGATGAGAGACAGATACTAGTTGTGATGCTAAAATCAAAATGCAAGGCAAATCTAAATTTATGAGAACTAGAACCAATCACCCAAATAACTTTAAAGAATGATTACCCTTTGTATCCATATAGTTCCATAGATTGTAGAAACTCTCACTTTTTATCATGTTATCTGATGTCTAAAAAACATCAGGTCACCTTCCTAAAAATAATAACAATCATTATTAGATATATTATAACAAATACCCCTGTTTTTTATGGAAGATTCTTTCTTAATGCATTCCTTAATTGATGATTTGACCTTAAATGAGCCCCTCGACCGCACTTTAAATAAGCCCTTGTTAACTTGGTCTCTTATGAAACTGCAGGATACTTAATTGAATATTCAGCTTTATTGAAAACCAGTATACTAGTAATCAACTTTCATCAGGGAGCCCTTTTGCCCAAGTTATAACACTACCTCAAGGACTCGAAAGAATCAACAACAAAAGATAAATATAGGAATAAAATTGAAATAATTGTTTAGAATAGTTATTAAAACATCTATGATCTATGTTCATTTATTGTAATTTTTTAGTTTAAAACTCCTTTGAATATTATATGGTTTCTTTGTAATGATTATTATAAAAAAAAAATACGTTGATACATCCTATAGACTCAAAGGCAACAATATAAAGAATATCTACATATTCATTAGCCCTAGAAATCCCTTAGGAAGTCTGACGAAAGCATTTACGTTCAGTCTTATTATCAGAAAAATTGAACCTTATCATATTTATTTAATTTACTAACACTTATTTAACTGTTAATTCAATTTTTAAATTAGTGAATATGCTAAATTACCAGGAGATATGCAAATCTGTCTTTCATGTTGACTTTTCCCAGGGTAGCCACAAACACTGCTAGATCAAGCATAGTATTTTCTGAGACATTGTTAGGAGAACAAAGCAAATGCTGAACTACAAAAATTAAAATCTGAAAGAAATTATGCTGGTTCCTCATTCATTGGAAGGGCATCTAAGAATGGATAACAAATAAATCATATTCAAGAAACTTCACGAGGCAAACAACAGAAAAAACGACCGAAGAAAGTGCTAACAACTTGCTTTGAGTTAAGTTTTGCTTTATTGAGGAGAATAACACATGCAGTGTTTATAAATTCTTTAAAACCTTTATTAAAAACTTTAGTTGTTTCCAGACATTTAAAAGTTTTTAATTTTTTTGGGATTAGTAGGCCATATTTTTATGAAGCACTGATCATGTATAAGTCCTTTAATATCGAAAATTTTAGTTGTTTCCAAACACCTAAAAGTATTTTTGATTTTTTGGATAAGTTGGTCATATTTTTTTAACGAAGAACTGATCGTGTTAAATCCTTTTCTCTTCAATGAGATGAGTTATTCTAGTATTTTTGGTGTGAATTTTCATGCTGCATCCCCGACCCAGCAGCAAAGCTTATTATAATTTCTGGTTATAATTGACAGGAGGCAGAAGCCAAAGCTGCAGCTGCAGAAGAAAAGGAACGAACCCTAAATGAACGCCTATCTCAAAACTTATCTCGGATTACTGTTCTTGAGACTCAGGTTTGCAACATTTTTTATTTTAATATCATTTTTTAAGCTACTATTCTTTCTTTTTTTCCAATAAATAAGCCAATTATTATGGTCAAATGTTTAGATTGCCTGTATCAGAACAGAGCAGACACAACTAAGTAGGTCACTTGAAAAGGAAAGGCAAAGGGCATCTGAAAGCAGACAAGAATATCTAGCAGCAATAGAAGAAGCTGCTACTCAAGAGGGCCGTGCCAAGCAATTTGAAGAAGAACTCAAGGAGATAAGAAATAAACACAGAAGGGAGTTACAGGATGAGGTGGTTCACAGAGAACTTTTGGAAAAGGTAATTCTTATTGTGGTCTATTATCATACTTTTCCTTCAGTATTGCAAAGAAATGAATCGAGTCAGTTGGAAGTCAAGATTAACAATTTATTTAAATGATTCATGTCTTTGCAATACTGATGGCTTGATGGTGACACTGATGCATCCAGTGCAATCTCATATGGTTGTTATTGCTTTAAGTTGTTTAACTACTGATTTTTAAGCGTCAGCGTCACCATCAAGCCACATTTCTTCTTAGCATTTGGGTTTGGCTACATCATTCTTATGACTTTATTGAACCTTGTTCAAGACAATATTACTAGTAATATTCAAATCAATAAAATTATTTATTACACTAATATTTTCTTTAGTCTTCATCTACCCTCTTGCTCATTCCACTCTTCTAATCCTATAATGTAGTGCTTGTATTTAAATATGTTCATACTATCTCCATCTATTTTTCTCTCATTTTACCATCAAATTTAATACTGATGTTTAAACACTTAAAAAAAAAATGATACAAATGAGACTGATAAAATGCAATGTCTTTTGGTTGCTGCATTTTCTAACAAATTATAGAAATTGCTTTTTACTGACCTTACATGTGAACGCCGACAACACCTGAAAATCAATTTAGCAGAAATAAAAATGCCAAGATGGCCATATAGTTGGTTGGCTTAGAGTCAAAGGTGGAAAGCATAAAGGTAGACTGGAGCAAGGTTTAATGTTTTGTTCAATTTTCAATGTGGGGTAACAATCCTTGGCCTGCGTGAGATCATGTCAGTGTAAACCAAGAAGAGAAATGAGGATAAGAAATACTGAGGTAAAGAAGAGGATCTTATTGTTGTTAGGATTTCACTTCATATTCTGAAGGCAAAAGGCACCTCGACTCATTTTGGACAAACCACACACAAAGAAGATGTGACTTGGTTTGTGTCCTAGTGTCTCGACAAGTTTCGTGTTTTGGTTGGTTAAACTGACTATAGATAAGTCAATTTAAATATTGCTAGTGATATAACTTTGCTTATCAATGAGGGGATAAGATCCAATCAAACCTAAAATGTTGGGACAAAAAGATGATGACAATGCGTGGATATGTCCATATACCTGATAGCTGTGATGCTTATATTCACTGTGGAGTGGCTTGTGCTTAGTAACTATACTTCCGTTGTCTTTTTCTCTTCAAGTTGGACTTTTAATTTAAATCAGCCTACTTATCATATAATATTTTATAAAACTGATTGCCTAAACTTTTACTGGAAGCATGAGCTTACTAAATAATTCAGAGGAGCTTTCTGGTATATGACTTACTGGTGATCATTTCACCTATATGTTTTACAGATCAGCGTGCAGTTTTTTTTCCTGATGTTTGGATTTTGACTTTATTTCAGGAGCTCGAAAGGGTAAGAGCTGCCAAAGATGAACTGGAAAAAACTATTTCTCATGAATCGATTCCAGTTGCAAATCAAAATTCAACCAGTATATCTACTATAGTTTTTTCTTGCTCAATTGTTTTAATTGTATTTCCCCTAATTAAAGCTTATTATTTCAATATAATTGTTTTAAGTCTATTTTATTCTTTTGGTACTTGTGCAGAAAACTTACAGATTAGGAAGCTTTCAACTGCTGGGAGCTCCAGTAGTATGGAAGAAAGCTTTTTCTTGCAAGCGTCTTTGGACTCATCAGATAACCCTTTCTCAGAGAAAAGGCACTCTGGGGAAGCAATGGTTTCTCCATATTTCCTGAAGAGCATGACACATAGTACTTATGAAGCATCATTACGCCAGAAGGATGGTGAACTTGCATCATACATTTCACGCTTGGTATGAGAATACTCACACTGGTTGGTAAAAGTATGCATTCCTTTGGTAAATAGCTAATTTGTATGCCTAATAAAACTTTGACTTAAAAGATTCTCAATGTAGTTGCCGTCTGTACTACTTACATGTCTGTCAGATAAAATATGAATTTCTTTGGCAACAACATTCATGTTCTGTTGCTATTTGCTACTTATTGATGCTTAGATACATTTTTATAGGCAGACAGTGTGCTAGGACGTAAGATTGTGCCATTAGGAAATCATCATGATTATCTGCAATATCATTTAGAAACATAGATATATGTATGGAACATTGAAACCATCAAAGAATAATGCATTAAAATTGTATGTTTGAAACACTCGTCCTAGATTTTAGTATTCTCTTGCCTTGTATAGATGGGTCTGCTTTTTTGTTGTTTTTTTAATCATATTTCTGTTTCCTGCTTTTCATGTTCAACATATCTAAGACACAACTTCTCAATTTCTGCCTATGACTGGACGAAACCCACATACTTCCTATGTGTATTTCTCTTCCCTTATGGACCTATTTAATCTGTCTTGGATCATATTTGTAGGCTTCTTTGGAAGCTATTCGTGATTCTCTCGCTGAAGAACTAGTCAAAATGACAGAGGAGGTTGTCTTTCACAGTACTATTATTTTTAGTTACACAATAACTTTTCTATTGCATGATTCCTGATAACAATCTTGATCGCTGTCATAAGCAGTGTGAAAAGCTGAGAGCAGAAGCTGCAGCTTTACCTGGGTTAAGAGCAGAGTTAGAAGCCTTGCGACGAAGGCATTCAGCGGCACTGGAACTTATGGGTGAACGTGATGAAGAGGTATGAAGCCTCGATCTATCACCTTTGATCAAAATTACAACTTTAAGGTTTTCCTATTGTAGCAAGATGGAAAGTGGACAACATTTTTACTTTATTTACTTTAGCAAGAGTGAGAGTGTTCTATATTCCTTGTTTGGGAAGAAAAATCTATCTCGATTCAGATAATTGGATTTCAGCATAAATGTTTTTGATCTTGTACCTTCTGCAGTTGGAGGAACTTCGAGCCGATATCATCGACCTGAAGGAGATGTACCGAGAACAAGTGGATTTGCTTGTGAACAGGGTAAATCTAGTTCAGTAGTCAATTCTTGCCTGAGTATAAACAATTCCTCTGTAATTCTAATTGCACCTACCACAACAGCTTCAGAGAGTAACCTCATCAGTTGGTGTGAACTAGCGATACGCTGCAAATACGCATCCGTTGCTGAACGTGATCGATCTGTTTGGTGATACAAAATTTTGACTGCCTTTCGAATTGTAATCAACTCTCTTGGTCGGCCCCTTCTTTGTATTTGCTGTAGTGGTATACGATGTAACGAATTCAGAATGGAATGTGAAGTTGAATTGCCGTATATCTTTATCACTTCGTATATGTGAAATAATACTTTTTGGAGTTTTGTTGTTGATGAACTGAAGAGCAATGCGAATCAATGCCTCTTTTTACGTAAATCGATATTACATTATGCCAGCAGTAATTTCCTACGCATGGATCAAGTTTCTAATTTTGGCAAATTTAAGGATGAATTTTTTTTAATGGATGATTGATTTAAAAATGTTATATAAAAATTATAGGTAGAATTATGTTTACTTGGAACTATGTGAATTGCTTAAACATTATTAGTATGCGAGTGTGTACAAATTGCATGTTAATGTAAAATTCTCATATACATTTTAAAATGAAAATGATTAGAATATGAATGCTATCAAAATGCAAGTTTAAATGGACATATCTATTCTCAGTGAAATTGCTACTGCCATTATAAAAAATTGGTTTATCCGAAAATTAAATGGAAGTTTGATTTTAAAATTAGTTTATTAATTAAAGAGAAATATACCCGCAGATGTGCTGGCATCCCTCTCCGCCGATCACCTTCGCCTTCATTGCCGAGTTCTCTTCGCAGGTGAGATTCCGTTCTTCTCCTTCCTATCTGTTCTTGTTCCAGCGGCACTGACGAGTACTACTGATTCCCGAGGTCTCTTAAGTGCGGTGGAGAAGCGCAGTGCGGAGCCGCCGGGGCGGTGCGAACTGTCGTTTGCGAGGCGGTGCCCGAGAAGTAGAACTCGGCCGCTAAGAGGGCTCGTCTGGCTGAGAAGTACCGCATGCCCCGCATCTACAACATGAAAAAGGTCTTTTCCCCTTGCATTTCAATGAAAGCTGAATCCTTTTAGTTTCTATCTTCTTCCGCTTCTCTTGGATTATGTCATTCTCTCTCTACACTGCTTTCAACAGAATCCTATTCTCGACGAAAGAGCTATGGAAGTTAAATCAACTTTACACTTTTTTCATCATTTAGATCGCATTCATATGATTGCTTATGCCTAGGGTTTGGGGACACATTCATGCATAGCTTTTGCGTAGCCTGTTCTCCTAATATTGCCCTGTATGCCTCAATCATATAATGGTGTTGAAATGCTGCTTCTTATTGCAGAAACTAACCTTATTAGTCCCTATTGTGGGGGTTGAGTCTGCTCTAATTCTCTAACATTATTTGTTGGTATTCACACTACCAAATCACCGTCTGTAGGATTAATTCAAATAAGATAGATGCTCAAATTTGCCACCTTAAACCTCCCGAAACTTGCCCCCCTAAAATAAGGAATCACCTTGATTATGAGGGTGTAAGCTTTGTTTGTTGTGGTCCTCCAACAATGCTAGATGACAAGTGCAAATACACACATGAAAAAGAGAAATTAATGGTGGTTTGACCTAAGGGTGCAAATGAATTGAGCCGGTTTGAAAAATATTCGATTCGTATTCGAAATTATCGAATTCGACCCGAACTCGAACATGTTCGAATATTTTTTTGAGCCGAATTCAAACCTATACTATTTTGTTCGATTGTTCACGAGCCGCTCGCAAGCCGAACTATTAGGAAATAATCATTATAAGTAAATAGTTATTTATTTCCTAGTTATTAGGGAATAATTATTATTAGAAAATAGTTATTTGTTTCCTCGTTATTAGAAAATAATTATTATTAGGAAATACTTATTGTTTTCCTAATTTATGCATTTTCCTATTTTCACTTGTAATGGTATTTATATATACCATATGCTATCATTAATAATATGTGAATTCTATCGTCAATATGGTATCACAAATAAGCTTAACAACAATTTTTTTTTTTTTCTCTCTTTCTTTTCTCCAAAAAACCTTAGCTTCCTTCTCCAATGCTGCCGCCGACGACATCAACCGCCGACTCCAGCCGTCTTCTACAATGGCTGCCGCTGACGACATCACCAAAGTTCTTGTTGTCACTCCGCCGACGTCCTTGTATCACTAGCCCCTTTCCCTACAAATTTAGTGACTCCACGCTTCCTTCGCTTTCTCCTTAACGGGTTCAAGTCCATCCTGTGACACCTCCTTCATCGGTGTCGCCTTTTCTCGAGCTTTCTGTCCGCCCGCGTCTGTGATCTCTTTAGCTTTCTTAGAATCTTCTTTCTCCCCTATTTTCCTTTCTTATGTTTTTTTTGTCCTAACAAAAAAAAAAATTCTCTTTTCTGACTTCCTCTTTTCCACTGTATAATAATTTTGTTTTCATCTTTCAAAAAGTCCATTAATAGCGAGGTTCAATTCCTCCTCTTTTCTCTTTCTCTTCTTGTTTTTTCTCATAGCAAGAACAATATTATTATCTTTTTTCTTAAGTTTATAGACATCAAATTTCATCCTTCTCTTCCTTCTCTCCTTTGATTGTTTTTTTTAAGCAGCATCCGCATTATAGCGGTCTTTCCTTCATGAGTATTGTTTTAGCCATCTTCTGATAGGCCAAATAGCAAGTTTTTTTTCCCAAGTTTTGTTCAATAGCAGATTTTCTACATCTGCTCCAGCATATGCGGCCGCCAAAATGCAACCTTCTCTCTCTGCTGCTCTTATTCCGATGACTAAGTCAGATTCCAGCCTTCAAACAACAACACCTCATCCTTCTAGTTGTTGTCTTCTTTCATCAAAGGCAAAGTTCAACAAATCGTCGTTTTGTTGATCGCACAGGTGGATTTTGCTCTAAAAGAATACCCATCGGCCCCCTTCTACAATGGTTGCCGCTGATGACATCACTCGTCGGCTATCTCTCACAAATACTTCTAATTCATTTTCCAAATAACGCACGGTTACGTGCTCTTCGACTGAGGCTGAATATCGTGCCATTGCCTCAGCAGCAACTGAGATCCAATGGATTAAGTCACTTTTGACAGATTTGCTTCTTCCGGTTACCACGCCTGTTGTGCTTTTTATTGATAATTTGGGTGCCACGCCTCTGAACTACGAGTTACTCATATTTCCGCCGAGGATCAGTTGGCTGATGCACTTACAAAGTCATTTTCTCGACCTCGGTTGTTTTCTATTTACAACAAGATTGGTATCATTTCTGGGACATCATCTTGAGAGGGCGTGTTAGGAAATAATCATTATAAGTAAATAGTTATTTATTTTCTAGTTATTAGGAAATAATTATTATTAGAAAATATTTATTTGTTTCCTAGTTATTAGAGAATAATTATTATTAGGAAATACTTATTGTTTTCCTAATTTATGTATTTTCCTATTTTCATTTGTAATGGTATTTATATATAATATATGCTATCATTAATAATATGTGTGAATTCTATCGTCAATACGAACTCGAATCAAATTTTAAATATTTTTACACAATTTTAACTTAAATATATTTAAATTAATGTTCGAATAATTCGAATCGAATTTGAATTTAAGGCATTTTGAATTATAGTTCGAATATGCTTGAATCAAGATTAGAGCAATTCGAATAGAACTCGAGCTCGAATTTTATTTCGAATCGACCTCGAGCCAAAGCTATTTGTATTTTCGAGCTACGAATAGAGCTTCGGATATCGTATATATTTTCAAGCTCGAACTCAAATATCAATATTTTCATATTATTTGGCTCGATTCGATTCATTGGCACCCCTAGTTCGACCTAAGCTACTTCACCGGGAGAATCTAAGTCTATCTAATATGAGAACAATGATAAATAGATGTCGCAAATTCGAACTTGCGTTGAAAAATCTGGACAAGCTTCTTTCCTAGGTTTGTACAAAAGTCATTGCAATCCTTTGTGAACTTCTTTCTTAACATTTGATGGAGAAAACAAGCAACCACTCCTCAAGCACCAGAAAGCTCTTCTTTAGAAGAAAATACTCCTCTCCTCATTTGAAACCTTAGTTAGTGTCACATGGTGAGTTGTGGGCTACTAGAGAAGTATTAGAAGTTTAGATAATTGAACCATTATTAGATGGTGCTTAAGTTTTATGGCTTGCAGTTGTCTGACACCCTAATGGTCATTTCTCAACTAAGTAGATTGTGATAATTTGTATCAGAGTGGCCCTAATTGTAGGCATAGTGAGATGTTGGAAAGGGCTATTGTATGATGGTGTAGTCAGTTTAGATCTCACATGTTGCTGATTAGAATTTCGACAAATTACCAAACTGCGTAGGAAAGTTTCCGAAATATCCAAATCACGTACCCGAGTTTCAAAATTACCAAATCACATACCCAATACTCATTTTGTCCCTTCTCTCATTCGCCAAATCGATTGCTATCCTGTAGCAATCAATTTGGACATAATTTTTTTTAAACAATTAAAAAACCTTCTATGATTAAAAATCACTGCTCTCAATACAGTGTATCGAATTGATGTTTGAGGACATGAATATAATCAGGAGAACTAGACAAATACATATGACTTGATTCTATATCATTCCGAGCTCTTTAGGTCCATCTGCCGATTTAGGACATGAAATAAGGTCTTTTCTACTCGTCTAGTTCTCCTGAATATATCAATGCCCTCGAATATCAATTCGATACATCGTATTGAGAGCACCAAATTTTTGAACACGAATTGAATTTTTTAATTGATTCGGTATGTTTCTATGATCATGAACAATAACTTTAATTGATCGCTACACTGTATCAATTGATTAATTTTTTTTTAATGATTAAAAAAATCTGATTCATGTTCAAAAAAATACTGCCTTCAATATAATGTGTCAAATTGATGTTTAAGGGCATTTTTATAATCAAGAGAATTAAACAAACACATAGGACTTGGTTCTATGCCATTCCGAGCTGTTTAGGTCCATAAGTTGATTTTGGTCTAAATCGGCTGATGGACCTAGAGAGCTCGGAATGACATGGAACAAGGTCCTATATGCTTATCTAGTTCTCATGATTATATTCATGCCCTTAAACATCAATTCGATACACCGTATTGAGAGCAACTAATTTTTTATCATAGAAGATTTTTTAATCATTTTTAAAAAAATTGTCCGAATCGATTGCTACATTGTAGCAATCGATTCGGTGAATGAGCGGAGGGGTAAAATGGGTATTGGGTGCATGATTTGGTAATTTTAAAACTAGGGTACATGATTTGGGTATTTCAGTAATTTGCCATTAGGATTTGGGCTATGAGTTGAACTGCGTCTTGACAGGAATACCGAGACTTAAGTGGAAGAGATTCCGACACCCTGATTTAGTTTACATGGTGAATTGCAAGTTAATAAAATTTAAGTATTTTGTGCCAATTGTTGAATCTGCAAAGTATGGATTAATTCTTTCACTAAAGGTCATGACGATGGTGCATTTCTATCATAAGATACATCAGACGAAAATCATTAGGCAATAAATATGCTAAATAAAGTGGAAACAATCTTGTCAGTTAGTTTATAACAATTGAGTTTGGTTGATCAATGATAGGTACGTTTTCTGTCTTTAGCTCAATGGTGATGATTTGGTGCTCAAACAAGAAAAGGACAATTGCATATCTTATGCAGTAGTAGAATATATTAAGCATCCTAAACTCTCACGAAGTCATAAAACACAAGCTCAATCAACCATCATTTATTGCGATAATATGTTCGCAACTACAATCACCATGAATCTCGTCTTCCACACAAGGTCTAAGCATCATTTTTTTCTGTGTAAAGAAGAAATCTTAATCAAGCAGAAAATTCAAGACTGATCATTGAAACAGGGCAAATGTTCAGTACTCTATTAAAGATTACAAGTTAATGACTTTCAATGAGTTATAACTTGCAATATTCTGTTTAGGTGGTTGTGACTCTTTTGCTCAAGCAATCTTTTGAATCTTAACCTTTTGGATGAAGTTCTTTTGATTTTCTATGATCTAATGCATTTTCTAGAGATATCCCTCATTTGTATAAATATATGCTCTGACATATATTTAGGATAAGAAAACTGGAATGCAATGTGTTAATCCTCTATTTTGTTACTTTTCAAATTATTTTCATTCCTGGTTCACGATGCCTCTACTGGAGAGAAACTGCTGCTTTTTTGACTAGTTTGGATTACGGCAAAAAGGCTTCTTTTCTTTTACCAACATGCTTTTAAAATAGTAGAACAAACAACCAAGGACCAAGTAGTTGCTATTCTTTTATTATCATTGGTAAAGTATCGGATTGCATAAAGTAGCATTGGTTGGATTTGTTAAACATTGTCATCGCTATTCTGATGAGAACTATAAACACCATGGAGTTCATCAGTGCCTCTGTCAGATTGATGAAACCTCAGACCCTGTATATCAGAGGGAAAAAAAGGTTGTTCCTTCTCAGGAACACGGGAGTAATGCCCATGCCCCGATACTTTGTCAATGCCTGCATGATGGAGCAAAGCCCAAATATGTGTCAAGAACTCACCGCCGCTTTCTAAAAATGAGGCATGCCCATTTTTATTATCGCAAGGAGCCAAGTATATAATCATCTCAGCCCAGAATTCGGCCAACACCTTCCAACGAGTTGCTTCATCCTCTATCATTGTGATCAATGTCCAACCAAGCTTTGCGCTCAGCTTCAAGGTGTCTGTGACTTCGTCTTCTTCTTCCTTCTCCTCCACGACTTCCTTGGCCAAGTCCATCATCCTGTCATACATCTGCTCAGAATTACAGCAACCCTCAAAGGTTTCCTGAGCCTTTTTTATTGTTTTCTCGAATATGAACCTCACAACCAAACGATGCTCACGCAGCAGCTGAGGTCGGAAGACTAGCAAGTATGCACAGTATTGTGACATGCTCGAAGCAACAACATAATTTGACTTCAGATCTTTATCAGGGTTCTTCCTGTCATCCTTTTGCACGGATCCGCTCGATGAAGTGCCCATCCACTTTTTCATACGAATAAGGTATTCATGCGTTCTACTATGAGTCGCATCAACATTGTAATGACGAAAAAAATCCAGTTCACAAAGAGCAGTAGCTATGTGCCATACCAAGATGGTGTGTGCATCTGTTTTGAGCTTGCACGACCATGACAACAGCTTCTTCACCTGATTCCTCTGCAACGAAAGCACACCATTGCTCAACGGCTCGCCGTTCCTGATCTTGTCTCTTTGAGCTTGGAGGGACTCGAAGATGGCCATCTTGGCTTCCTCAGGCAATGTGATTTTGCGGCCCTCTTTTGCTCCACTTAGTTCCTCGTCCTTCATACTCAGTCTCATACAATCCATGAAGTTCATCGTCTTCGGCTCATAGTTAAATGATTTGAGAATATGGTACTGGCCAATCTTGTTATGCCAATGCTTCACGAGTTTCCGACTGCACAGAAACTTCACTACCGTCTCTGTTGCAGGGCTCCTCTGCCATGAAGGGTACTGCACATACTTGGACAGCAGCAACAACTTGGTCCAGTCGGAGAATACCAAGCTACTAATCCTGAAGACCTCCTTCACTATGACTATCGCAAAAAGGTAAATGGTAATGATATGATAAACAAAGTTCCTGTTATCCATGTCTCTGCTTATCGACACTAGAAGCCAACAACATGAGCAAAAGGTGACGAACACGAGAAGGCTGATGAAAAGTATGAATCTGGTGACCAAGATCACAGGGAACAAAGTGTGGAAGTAATCATTCAAGAATGCTAGTTCTACCTCGATCACCCTGAACACTCTTCTGTAGTCCTGGCCGGGCAAGAGCAGCCCGTCGAGAAGCAACTGATGGGCCTTTTCATGATCGGGCTCCGGCAGCGGGTGCAGGTCGTCGAATTTTCGCCGGATCAACTTGTGGAGCACAAAGGAGAGACACAGATCTTTGAGCCTGCTCTCTGGATCGCCGGTCGTGAGCAGGCTTCCCCGGCACTGCCAAACCTTCTCCAGGGTGATCAGTCTCTTCTCATTAGCTACCCTCAGCTCGATCCGGTAATCTGATGGCGCAGGCTGCAGCTTGTTCTCCGGTTTGGCTTCGCCGTAGACCAAGTACTTGTAGCCGCTCATGGTGATCGGATCTGGCTTCTCAGAGCTGCTCAATTCGTGCTCGTAGCTCATGTAGTCAGCGACCAGCCGCGAGTTCTGACCGTGCCGGTAAGACTGATCGGCCAGCTGAAACACCCACATCCTGAACAGGAGCTTCACCACGTGCAACAGCAGTATCGTCCAGATGGCCGGCAGAATCTGGCGGTCGCTGGTGGTGTAGAGAATGCCGGTGTAGACAGAGTCCATGATCTTGAGGAGCTCGTACTTCAACCTGCTCACCCTGTTCTGCTCGAAATCGGCATGGCAAACGCTGTCGGTGAGGACGAGGAGGAGCGCCACCCAGAGCCAGTTGAAATCCTTTTGCGCGAAGGTCATTTGCTGCATCGAGCCGATGGTGTACGTGACCAGGGAGCCGGAGATGGCGTCGAAGGCGTGGAGGGCGTACTTGAGGAAGCTACTGCGGCACCGGTACAGGTTCAGTATGTAGGCCACCACCAGCAGCAGGGCGATGGTGATCACCAGGCCCTCGACTCTCATCAGCTCTCTTTCTCTGTGCTCCTTCTGCAAATCCATCTCGTTCTATCTCTCGATCTGCACCTCCCTCTCTCTCTCTTCTCGTCCTATTTAAAATCTTTGCTCCAGTTTGTTTTTTTCTGATCGATTGGGAGCATAAATTCATCGATTTGATGTGTTTGCTGCATATATTCCTCAAGGGACACGTTCGAGACAAGGCATCTATGCTCGAGCAGTGATAAGATTTTCATTGCACTCTGTGTGTGTGTCTTATTTTTAGTCATTTTACCTTTTTAATTTGGGCGAAGCGAATCCGAATCTTTGTTCTGAGCTTTAAATTGCGTCAAAAATGGTATTAAAAATTGACCTTTTTGTTTGTAATATATTTGTGCATTTTATCGTCTGTATTAATCGACGATCACTCGATTAAATTGTATAAGAATTGATATTTTAGATATATACTTTTTATTTTATTTAATAGAGATTAAGAGAAATTGACGGTTCACTTCACATGGGAATTAGAATATTGGATAATGCCATGGATAACAAAGTCTAATTAACGGTCCCCGCAAAGACCATTGTCAACATTCAAAGTCATCGCTCCGCACGAATCCTCTTTAGACAGAGGAAGAGACAGAAGACGTCACTCGTCATATGTCATTTTAAATGATATATAATTTTTTCTCTATCTATTTTTTTTTAAAATTTTATTTTATGCTATAATTGCGCATATGTAAATACTATCTTAATTCGAAGCGTCCAATTTTTTTAGAAAAGTTTAATAACGAAGGTGATTCGTTTGACCCCATGAAAATTTACAATGTTTTTATTGGTGTCACTGTTACGTACATTGATAAAATTTTTTAGAAAAATGAGAGGGAAATTTTCGTCTTTATTCTTAAAAAGTAGTTTAAAATAACGACAACAAAGTGCCTTTACCAATAAATAAATAAACAAACTATAGTGGAAGTGCAGCTGGCCATTGGACTTACAATATTAAAAAGAAATGTTCCAAGGGATAACTAAATTGAGTTCTTGCGGTTTGATAGTGGTTACTGTTGATGTGAATTTGTGAGCACCTCTTCTTTGTTTAAGTGAGCCTGTGGCTTCAGAAAAAACGTACGAAGAAAGGATTCGTGAAAGAGGAAGATGATAGCCCCTGTCTCAGGCCGTTACATCTTTCTTATATGCCTTCTTCCTTGTAACTATCGTCGTTGTTTCATAATGATTGTAATGATTGTGCTATAACGGAGACGACTGCTGTAGCATAACCGATCCACCCTCCTTTAATTCCCACCTTCAAGTCCGAGCCCCCTGCGTGCTATGACTCTCATGGGTTTGGACTTGACGGGATGCTCCCTTTCCATGTATTGGTAGAGGTGTATAATCCCTATCTATTTTACAAGTGAGAATCATGCATCTCCATCAATACATGCAAAGAGGATATTCTCTGGATCGTAAAAGTAGTCTAGAGAATCCGACTACTTAGACTTGACTTCTAAATTTTTACAATCCTCGAAATTCGGACTCTCGAAGGACTCAGGCTCGAGCTTCCAACCCCCTAAGCTCTTGAGTATCTGAGGCCTTGGGACGGCTCACATGATATATCAAAATCCTACAAGAGTTTCATTTTATGGATTTCAAATTGAATAATAAAGTATACTAATTTTGACTTACTTTCTCATCATAAAATAAAATGTATTTGATTCGAGTTATCATATCATCAAATAATTCTATAATTAAAATTATAGAGAATAAAATATAATTTAAAATTCAACTTTAGATTTAGATGTTTTAGTATGTAAACAAGTATCTGAAAGTGGTGGAGATGGCGTGTTGGACAGATGACATTGTTGTGGACATGGAGAAGAGCTGGAACTAAAGAAAAGATTACGAACTAGAGTGAAAAAGGGATCTAAGTGCTTTCTTCCTCTCTGCGCACACGAAAGAGAGATCTCATAGAATGTTAGAGCGAGAACAAGGGAAGAGGTCCTTGGCATAGGGCCTTTGATGCTCAAGTTAGTATAGTAGACTAGCCAAAGTGAAGAAGATGAATAGTAATTCTATAGCAAATGTGTATATATATGTGCCTCTGAGAGCATACCTGGCCAACGAAAAGGACTTTCCCTTTTATATCACCTCTCATAACCTCTATAATAATGAGGTGACAAGAAATATTGGCCGTCAAAAACTATCAAGTAATGGAAGGTATACAGTCTGGAAGATGTGTAGTCTCCCTCCGATGAATCTTCTATTAATAGTGTGTCTAAATCGTCTTTTATAACTTGCGCTATTAATAAGATGATTGAGAGAATATGTTGTCATAATGTGTTAGTTAATGGAATGTGTAGAGTCACCTTCGAGGAAGGTTCCACTGAATAAGTATACTGTAACATAAAAATATTCTTTGACAAATAATCGTTATTCTCTGACGAGTTGTTGTGATTCTCTGGCACTGCTGTCTCATGAAAGAAATCTGACTGACCCTGCTTCCGACCAGCTGTATGATAAAGGATTTATACCCTTATAAAACGAGGAGCACTGCATTATAAGTTTGGTTGTCCATGGGGCCGATCTTTATACTGAGAGTTGTATTATAAGACTGAGCCTGTGAGCTGAAAATAATATTGCAGAAGTGGGAAGTTGGACCTCATATGCTTGACCGGTGAATTAAGATCAAATGAGTTTATTTTGACAGGCGTTGTAACCGATCGACTTGTGTAGGAGATAGGGACGTTGAGCCCTGTAAACCTGACCAGTTTTATAACTGATCGGTCGTATGAAGGAGGACTGACATATGAGTACACTGAAGCCCATAGGTTCATCCAACTATATACTAAGAGAATACGCTGCAGCAATGGGGAGTTGTATCTCATATGATCCATCGACTTTGGGGTCATTCGGATTTAGTTTGTATGTCTTAACACTAAGGTACTGAACGGAGAGATAAGTCTATTAAACCCGACCGACTTATGAGCCATTTAGATTTAGTATGTATGTCTTTGCATTGAACATGTAGATAGGTCCATTAAGCCCACTCGGCTCCAGGGTTGTTCAACCCTACATTGGGAGAGCGAATACTAAGCTTAGATACGTCTAGCCGACCTTTGATCCGATCGGCTATATAACAGAGTTATGTAGTGCAGGTTTGACAGGTCTTTGTGTCGGTCGATTGTTTACAAGCAGAGCACTAGATCTTTCAAGTCCGACCAACTCTTAGGATGGTTGTCCTTATACCGAAGGGCTTGGCGCTGAGTGAGGAGGTAAGACCTGATGAGAGCGACGTTTTAACCGCCATTTCACATTGACTTTGACTATCATGTCAACTCTGGGTCTACTCCAATATCTCATATCACCTAGTTTAATATTTACTGTATTAGTCTAGTTCAAGAAGTCAAATATGCATCTACACCATCAAATCTGTGTACATTCAATGGCATCAAACAAATGTTTGGACTGCAGATTGCCGGTGCAATAAGTTGGAGAACAAAAGCCCCTGATGGAGCTTGTTGGAGAAGAGGCGGCACACTGCAATGCTGAGATCCATGGCATGTCGACTGCTACGAACATGATCGCGTCGTCGATGCACCGAATGTGCCGCTCTCTGACCTCCACTTTCGAGTGGACACCAATGTTGCTTCGTCCCTCACCCGAGATTGTTGATGACATCACAAACCTAACATAGTCTGATGAGGGCTTCGTTGATTCTCCACAGGGGTGGCGGGTGGAGGAAGAGGTCCGGGCGAGGCGACTGCCATAGGCGCTGGTGAGGTCGACAATGAACTTACTACCTCTAGAGGCGCTGATGGTGGACTCGGTGAGGCACACACCTAGGTCGAAGGGATTGGTGGGAAGGAGTTCGAAGCGGTGGTCGAGTTCGTCGATGAAGGCGCCGCCACACTTGCACTAGGCCTCGAGGTGAGCCCAAGGTTCCTAGGTGCCGATGATGCAAAGGATGAGCAGGCACTAGGGTTGGAACAGCTAACCCGGTTAGTACCGAGGGAGGCAATGAAAGCAGTTCGGATCCTCTATCCCAATATGATCCGTCCGATCGACAAGGAGACACGGGGACAGAGAAGTTTCGGAACAGAGGATCCGAACTGTAATGAAAGAGGTGACCATGAAGACAAGGGGCACGGATCGTGAAAAAATTAGAGGATAATTTTGAAAAAAAAAATACTAAAGCTAGAATCGTGGAAAACCTTACACTTCCAAAGTATTTCGATATTCCTCATTTATTGATACGGTGGGTATACTCCATTATGAAGAATCACTCATTACATAAATTAAATTAAATTTTTATTGATAATCTTAAATAGATAATCAAAATTATCAATAATAATCTTCAACCCAAAGCAATCTATATATTCTATTATATGTTCCACTGGATATATAGTAATATTGCATGATATCTAGAATGGGGTAAAGCATAGCCCCCATGGAAGAAAATTCAACCCCGTCTATGCCGTCAGTGTCCCAATGTGATTAAAGTTGAATGGGCCCCACTGACTCCCGGTAGACCTCACTAATCCCCTTGAGCGATGTTAGGATACTGCTTGCACGGGCCCGGCAGCCGAGGTGATAGTGTCACCAATAAAATGAAGTAAAGCAGGGAACCACTAGAGGAATAATCAAAAGGAAGGAAAAGAATCAGATTTTTTCCACTCTGCAACTGAAATGAAAGAGATGTGGAGTGACATTTAAATTCTTCCTCTTACTTTAAGTGACTATTGTTATTCTATAAATTCGAACCCCTAATTTTTGGCCGTCAAATTTAGACTCATGACCTCTAGTGGAAAGTTTTTGAATGAATAAAACATTGGAATTTATCCCGCATTTACATCAGATTGAATTGTACGAGTCAAATCTAGTATGGATGCCTCGTCTCATGGCCAAACTTTGTCGATGCAATGGACTTTTGAGGAAGACAATGACACCTAAATTCTCTGCCTCCTAATCGATATGCCGTAAGGAACCATGGTTTGTGCACTTGTTGATGGAGAAAGCTAGTGGGCATTGAAGAGCGACATGGAGATTCCACTATACACCAAGAACAACATCTCCCTCTCTAGCAATCCTACTGACCATTTGTGCAACCCAAACAAGTATCATTATTTACTTATTGCATAAGTAATTCACATATACCATCATTCAGTTTTGGCACACTCATTTATTTTAATCAAATGTTATCATTTAGTTTTAACAGTACTATGATTAATTAATGCAACAACGTATTAATTTTCAGGTACCAACTTTATTACAGTTCTGTCTAGTGAAACTATCCAAACACAAGATCTGTTCTGGCATGAGGAATAGAATTCCCCAATGCTTAGGAAGGCTGTGAACTATCCACTTTAGGAACTGGAAAGTGAACATCAATTTTGAGAAGACTTCAGGAAAAGTAATACATTTCACATGTCATGATTTCCTTAGTCAGAGAAGGAGAAGCTACCTGTTTTAACAACATGAAATCTAAAGAAAAGTTGCATAGAAATTGCACAATGTCAATGATCTATTCATCTTTTTTCTATTTTGATGAAAACTCCACATTTAGGTCTTAATGAAGGGATAGCAAGTTTCAAGTCAATGAACAATGACTCATTTCATTCGTCTTTGACTCGAACGTTTTGCTGAAGAGTTGTTTTTGCATCCATTAGCAAAAGCATTCTCCATGCTTTAGCTGATCAACTTGCTGTTGTGTCGCTTTTATCACTCTCCAATGTTATAATGAATATGATAGAAGTGGTGCCCAATTGGTTAAAGGGTGATAGATTTACTATAATGAGATACGGGATCAATTCTAGATAGACACATGCTCTTGGGAAAAAAAAATCCTTCTACCCTTTAGCCACTTGACAATTGGCTATAAACTGATCCCATGATTTACCTCCCTTCTCATAACTTTAGGAGAAACTGTGAGGAACGTCAGAATTGACCATAATCATCTTTTGGCATAATGATAGTACATACATGTAGAGGGAGGGCATGTTTCTTTATCTAATGTTTCATCGATGAATGATATGTTGTAGCTTTCATAGATGACTTTGTTGTTGCTCAGATTATTGAGTGAGATTTGAAGCACATAACGTTCAAGCAAAAAAGTCAAGTCACTGATTGACGAGAGCATGTCAATTGATTATTTAATGCAAGGAAACTATGCTTGTCTCGCTGATTGCCAGCTTAAAAATTCTATGGTGAACAAAATTTTGCAAGTAGGGAAAAAGGCGAGAAGATTGATCAAACCGGAATGCAGGAAAACTAAAGGAATTCAGATGGATGCTGACTCCTTAGACATAGTAGCCAGTGAAAGTACATCCTCTTCCAACTATCTCGCCGACACAGAACCATGCATATAACTCCAGCCCAAACAGAGCAGCAATGCCAGCATCTTCGACCTTGAGCTCCTTCCTGTTTTGCCATATGTGTTTCACCCCATCAAGCTCCTTCCAGAAGGATTCACAACGACCGGGAATGCTGTAGAAAGAAAGGCATCATTATTTTTATGACTGCAGTTTATGGAATTAAAATTAAATGCTTTTGAGACAAAGCCCTACAAGACATGGTTATGCAAGAGTTCAAAAGCATAGCCTCAGACCCTTAAAGAGGGAAGCATCTGAAAAAAAATGTAACTACTTGTTTGCAAAATCAAATACAATTTCTATATAGCGCCTTCCACTTGACTTAAGCTGTAATGTGACGTTGTAAATACTTATTTGCAAGACCAAGTGCGAGTGCAATTTCGATAGGAGGACCCTGCATAGGAATCCCTATGGAGAATCCTTCTTCAGCCGTTGGTCCAAATTAATTAAAGCTGCCAGGTTTAATTAAAGATATAGAGGGCAGTGAATGTTTTGGGCTCGGTAGGACGATTGTACTCCGTAGGAATTTTTATGGAGTGGCCCTTCATAGGAATCACGCTTTGCAAAAACAAGCAACCTTTACAGGAATTAAGACCTGAGAAGATGGTGAAAATGTCAAACATCAGGTGACATACTAGACAAAAACATCGAGCACACTCCAATAAAGAATACATCAGCATCTAAGGATTAACAGCAGTCATGGTGACAAAGGAGTATCCAAGACCCTGGAGTTTAGCTCAATTATAGATTAACAATATTCAACATAGGTATGGAGGTGAGCAAATTCATTTTCTTGAAATTTTTCACATGGATATCGTTGTTCGACTAAGAGTACTGATACTAGTGTCAAGTGTCAAACATGCGTTGGGAGGGTATAAGAAGTGTACGAGTTCGAACTAACCAGAGGATCTGCTATCGGAGAAGTGCCCTCTTCCTCACGTCAAGGTTTCAAATTTAATTTTGGATAAAAAACATTCTATCAGGTATGATACATGGATCAACAACAGGCATATTTTAGATCATGCTCCTAAGGAACAAGCTTATTGAAGATTTTATATCCATTAAAAATCCAAATAGAAGCAGAACATCTTGAGTTAAACTATTATTAAAGCAAAATAAGCCTGAATTTTAATTTGAAGCAAAAAATTACCCAATATTTTTGTCAAAATAATGGTTGTACCAGTTACCCATAACTTGGTTGCTATTTTAATAAAATCTACAATTTTGATAGCAAAAAGAAAGAAATAACAGATGCTTCAGATCCTAGAGCAATAAGTAAACATACAAAATATTCATACTAGAAAAAACATTTACGAGATTTACATATCATGAGAATAATTTCCCTGCACACTGAGATCAGCATTCATGGATGAAGCTCCAATTTCTTGAACCAATTTTGTTCAAACCAAAGAAAAAAAAAAGAAAGAGAAAAGTTCCCATTTGTAATAAGAATATCTCTAGTTCTCTCCATTTCCCCCGTTCTTTCCCTAGGCCTCACATATAGAGATGAGCAATTCAAATCAACCTCTCAATAGTTTTCCTATCTTTTCACACAATTTTTTTACCACCCAAAGTTTCAAGGAAATGCTTACCTTTTACATAAAGTAAACGTTTTGAAATATTTACTCCTGGATGGAAACTTAAATTTTTTACTTGAGTGCATGCTCAAACTCAATCTCTCAAGAACTCTCATATTAGCATGCAATCACATAGGTCAAGGACCAAGTGTTACCTATTACGCCCTAAAAATGAGTGAAATACACAATATAGAACCCAAAGTAAGACTTCTAACCTTGCAAGTCGAGTATAGAACAGCTTTTTCGACAGATCCTGACATGCCTCGATCGTGGGTGGCTGAACGATGTACTGCTTGTTCTTCTCCAGCAGCTCCTTGTAGTAAGCGCCCCCGTGCTTGGCGATGAACTCCGAAGCCTGACCAGCCTTCGACCGAAGTTGGTGGAGCCTCGACGCCATCACCTGCGGAAACAAGATCAAGTCCCGCTAGATCAGAAGCGATATGCAGCCCCAATCCCCGAAAGCCCAAATCTTCAACCAATCCAAAAAGTTCAGAGGGATTCAAATTGCCGAAAGGATCTGGAAGAGAAGTACCCTCGGATCTTACGAACCGACGAGAAAACCTCCGATCGATCGGAAGCGCGAAGAAATCCCTGGAAGAGATGGAGAATGGGAAGGGAGATCGGTCGAGGACGTCCCCTTAAATTGGATGCCGAGCTCAATCTCACTCGGTTCCACCATTTACCTATTGGGCCTCGGTCAACAATTTGGGCCGGCCCTTTGCCATGATAATTGGGCTTTCGACAGCCCAACTAAAAAATACAGTTGTTACATTGTTAATGTTCGTTGCATTATTGCAAGTACAATGAGCAGTTTGGCCTGGCCAGGGCATGCAGGAAAGCATTCACTGCCCCTCAATAACTGATGGAATTCAATGCTTGATGCCCTTCCATGGCGAATCTCTGGCCCGTTCTTAACACCCACAGCTGACCACTGAATTGGGCCAACAGTCTTGGCCAATCAAAGTTATTCCCTCGAACTCAATCATGCATGAATGATTTATGGCATTGATGGCGTCTCAGTGCAGTGCTGCATGCGGAGGCGAGCTGTGCCTTTCTTCCACCCTTCCTTATGCATGATGCATCGATCCTTCGCTGCAACTCGATGCTGAGTTGAAGGAGTTTGTTTGTTGCAGCTTCTTCGTCTTTCACGTTAGCTGGTCGGTGTGTCGTTTGAAAACGGCGAAGGATGCACTGCCGCAGTATCGGCATCGTTTTGCGCGCTCGGTCGTAACGTGTCGGCCCCGCCGATACATAAGCGTAACGCCGCTGCGGCGCCGTCGGATCCACTAGGAGGAAGGGTATTATGGTAATTAAATAGAAAAGGGAGGGGTGGTTTGTTAAAACTGTGGGACGGTGGTCTGGTTATCTGGTAGACGAACTCGGAGGAAAAGGAAACGTCGACGGGAGACGATTTGGGAGGGAGCTTTATTGGGTGATCTGTATTACGAGATCTTTCTCTTGATTCGGGGGCGTCTCACTTGCTTGGATTTGGGTGTTTTGTGCCTGTTCTACTGCTCCTGAGGCGTTGGCGGAGAGGAAAGGGAATGCCGTGTTCGGATCTGATTCTTGCACTGCGTTTATGGAGTTCAATGTTGGAGCTTTAAGGCTCTCGATGAGTGGAGGTGTGTTTTTGCGAAGTTCCGAAGAACAGTTGGAAGCAAATTTTCTTTGTTTCTTTAGTTTCCTGCACACTTTCATCTCCAGCTAGTGTAAGAGATGATGGGGGTATCGTGGAAGCCATGATCGCTCACATGAATCGTCTGGACGGATGCGTGATTTGAAGGCTCGAAGAAGCTCGTCGAAGTTTGTCGATTTGAAAGCTCGAGGAGCCTGCTACTGTGCGAGGTAACAGCGCTCACTTTTGCACAGTGTTTCCCTCGCTAGCTAAGCGTGCGCGTCGACAGACAGCAGTGGTTTTGCAAACTCCTCTCCCTGTCCCAGAAAAGATCCCATCTTTGGACAGAAAGTCACGGCAGAGCAGGACTGGAGGCCAAAAAGATGTTAAAAAGGGGCTCCTGGTAGTCTGGTACCACTGAGGTAAAAGATAATGCACAGAGCGATGGATATAAAAAGGGCTAAAACGTTGTCTTTATCTAACACATCACGAACACAGTGATTACGTTTATCTTGGGAGGTTATTAACGTCTGCCGTTGTTTGTTTGCTTGTGGATGCTTTAATCTATTGGATAAAAAGGAAAGGGTGGTTCAAATGCTTGTAATATTGGATATGGGAGCCACTTGCCTGCCTTCTTGTCCTTCACCTGTCTTCGTCTGTAGTTTGAGCTGGGTTTGAAAGCCATGGTTTGGTTGTGAATCTCTTTCTAAATTCCTTCCGGCGGAGATGAGCACCAGCCAGCAGCCGAAGCGTGGGAAGACCGATGAGGTCCTTGATGATCCCACGAACATAGTCGTCGGCGTCAAGGCGTCGAAAGAAATCCAAAAGACAGCACTAGTGTGGGCTCTGAAGCATGTTGTTCAGCCTGGTGACTGCATCACTCTCATCGTTGTGGTTTCACCACACAATTCTGGTAACATTCTTCTCTCAACGTTTAATCTTCTCTGGTAGTTCTGGTTCCTACTGGTTTATCAAGCAAAGTGCTTATATCTTTGTCTCTAACCTAGATAGCTGCTTTGAATGTAGTTGGTTCCTTACTGCTCTGCTTAAGATTAGCTCTGAAGAAGGCATTCATTCCATTGGTATGGATGTTATCGTCAAGAAAATAGTTTAGATGGAAAAAAAAGGAAGAATTTACATTATCTTACTTGAGCTAAAATCTAGAGGCTCAAATTTCCCTCCTCCACTTCTGCCTGATCTATGCGAAGATAAATGAATTATTTGTAAAGAGCTTAAACTTTTTTTTTTTTTATTTCTTCTCTCTCCATTCAAGTTTATGCAATATTGTTGTTCTTGTGGAGAATTTTCTTCTAAAGGAAGCGTTTTTGTCCAGTAAATTGCTTCACATGTATCTACAAGAAGCTGAGGCTGGGTTCCCTTAGGATGAAAAGATCAACAATGTAGTTAGGCAAAGAAGACTATGCCTTTAACAAACTTTTATTCTATTTTCTGATGATCTGGGTTCTTCTTTGAGTCTTGAAAAATTCAATTTTCTTTATAATCCAGGAGTTACTTTAAATTCATTTTTTCTTCTTCAGGCAGAAGATTATGGGGGATTCCCAGATTTTCAGGGGACTGTGCTAGTAGTCACAGGAAGCCACAACCTGGAGCTACGACAGAGCAAAAATGTGATATCACTGATTCTTGTTCTCAGATGATGCTTCAACTTCATGATGTTTATGATTCAAATAAGGTAATTTGCTAAAGCTGCAGCTGCCTCATTCTTCTCACCTCTTTTCTTACTACAGTTTTGTTTGTTTTCTCTTGTAGATAAACATCAAGATAAAAATTGTCTCTGGATCACCTTGTGGTGCAGTTGCTGTCGAATCCAAGCAAATTCAGGCAAAGTGGGTCGTATTGGACAAGTAATGTTCTGATTTGTAGTGGATCTAAGTGTTAGTTAATACTGATTGTTTTTTCCCTAGTTGATTGGTAATTGTGGATTGGATCAAATCTTAAATTTTATATAAATATATAGACATAAATTGTTGTTTTGGTGTTCATTGCCTTCTTTTATATGTATTGCACAGACAACTGAACCATGAAGAGAAACGATGCATGGAGGAACTACAATGTAACATTGTGGCTGTGAGGCATTCCCAACCAATATTTCTCCGATTGAATCTTTTTACATCTCCGAAGGAACAGCCCCAATTGCCTTTGCAAATGCTTGCTAATTTTAGCGCGTCAGCTGAGAAGACGACTACAAATACAAAAGATGCTGTCAATTCAGGTCTGGTTGTGACACCCACTAGCAGCCCTGAAATGGCGACTTCGTTTACTACTACTGAACCTGGAACATCCTCGGCTTCAAGTTCTGATCCTGGAACTTCTCCTTTTCTTCTCCCCCAAAATTTTAGCATTCTTAAGAAAGAGGAGATGAAACGAAAAGAAATGCCGAATTTGGATGTTTCAAGCTCTGGTTCGGATAATGAGATTGTGAGCCCTTCAAGGATAGACTTTCAGCTATGGTTGAAGGAGATCGTTGGTGTGAGACAACAGTCTTCTAGAGATATTGAGGAAGTAGCATTCAAGCTCAAAAAAGATGTCCATATAGCCTCCAATAAGACATTGTTGAAGAGATTCCCCAAACATAGTAGAGAATCTGCAATTAGCTCATTTTCTGACAAAATGGAGTTTAGTTTCAGTGGCAATGTCAGAGATACCATGCTATTGCCTACTAATGCACTTCAAGTGCCACCACCCCTGTGTTCAATATGTCAGAAGAAGGCCCCAGTTTTTGGAAAACCGCCAAGGTGGTTCAGTTACTCTGAGCTGGAACTTGCTACTGATGGGTTTTCACAAGCAAATTTCTTGGCAGAAGGTGGGTTCGGATCTGTGCACCGAGGGGTATTGCCTGATGGTCAGGCAATTGCTGTTAAGCAACACAAACCAGCTAGCTCTCAGGGAGATCAAGAATTCTGCTCGGAGGTGGAAGTTCTTAGCTGCGCACAGCATCGCAATGTGGTGATGCTAATTGGATTCTGTGTCGAAGATGGTAGAAGATTGCTTGTTTATGAATACATCTGCAATGGCTCGTTGGATTCTCATCTCTATGGTAAAGTTGCACATTGCAATTAATGTCCTAGGTTATGGTTTCTAGTTTTAACTGCTGTTACAGGTATATAAATGAAGAATTACATCTCATCAACTCATTTCCTTATCCATTTTTTTTGGAAAAAAAAATCCCTGAGTTAAATTGAACAACACATCTTGCATGCCAGTAAATCGAACAAACATAATTGAAGTGAGCCTTTGTTTGTACACTGCTGCCTTGATTTATGTTATTAACAATGGCCTTTATATTTTGAAACAGAATTGGCTGAACATCCAACATTATTTTCTTGTTTTGCTTTTGTAGAAGAATCAGAAATCCTGTTTTATTTAAACATAGAAAGAATATAGTGGAGACTGAGAAATTCTTTGATAGCAAACCAGTATAGAATTGCTGATATGTGTTCCAATGTTATCACTAGTGACTTTGTCCTTATTAACTTAGTTTGTACGTAGAGCATATGCTGCTGGGGACAAAGGTTCATAAGTATATATTGTCCTTTACAATGCAAATCACTGATTGCCTTGTAGTGGTTGAAGGCTTATATTTAATCAATGTTGCATCTACCTTACACTATTGTACTGATTCTTTCAGGTCGTAATAGAGAACCACTTGAATGGGCTTCTAGGCAAAAGATTGCTGTGGGAGCTGCTCGTGGTTTAAGATACCTCCATGAAGAGTGCAGAGTTGGTTGCATAGTCCACCGCGACATGAGACCAAACAACATTCTTATTACTCATGAATTTGAACCACTGGTAAAAAAAACATGAACTCGATCTCCCAACCTTCCTTGCTTTAAGCCATGGATTTAACTAAAACTCTATCTTAGATTTAATATGATATCCTTGTCCACATTCATATCAAGAAAAAGTTACCTCCATTAAATAACTATTCGGAAACATAACATATCGCAAGTTAAGCATGAAATTCTTTTGGCAAAACAACCCAAAAGTGTGAAATGTTGTTCATGATCATTTTCATATATTATTCTTGAAGGTTGGAGATTTTGGTTTAGCAAGATGGCAGCCAAATGGTGATCTTGGTGAGGAAACAAGAGTGCTAGGCACCTTCGGGTAACACTTGTTAGACATACCCTTGTTTTTCTAATCCACAACAGTTTGAATAATTTGGTGTTTGCTGTAGGTTTTTAGCCCCAGAATATGCCCAGACTGGTCAAATCACAGAAAAAGCTGATGTATATTCTTTTGGAGTAGTGCTGATGGAGCTTGTGACAGGCCGCAAAGCAATTGATATTAACCGACCAAGGGGGCAGCAGTGCCTCATTGAATGGGTTAGTACCCAAGTGTATGTGCATTTAGTCAGTCACTTATTGGTTTGCCTATAGATTGTTTTATAACCAATCCAATGGCTCTATGATCTCGTTCTAGTATCAGTAATTTGCATCATTTTCTGAGCAGGCTCGTCCGCTGCTAGCAGTTTGTGAAATGGATGAGCTTATCGATCCCCGCTTAGGTAAGCAATATTGTGAACATGAAGTCCATTCAATGTTGCACGCAGCGTCACTTTGTATTAGGTATGATCCTCGAGCCAGACCTCGCATGTCACAGGTATACAATTCATTTAAGTAAAATTGTCAGGATACAGCAGAATAGCCATGTATTCTTTTCTGATACTTTGACACTTCTCCAATATCATACAAAAGGTTCTTCGGATACTGGAAAGCGACATGGTTATGGAACCAAATTATGCATCATCACCAGGATACGGTAACGGAAACAGCAGGGCTCGAATGCAATCTGCCCGGCCATGGCAAAAAGCTCCTAACTACGATAATTTAAGATCGTCTTGTGACGCAACAAGGGAGAACAGAATGAGAAGATTTTGACACACCAAACCTCCTGTTTTAATGCCCTTTATGAGATAATGTAGGCTTCCAGTGTATAGTAGAAGATATCACTGGTATCTACCTATCTTTTTTCTCTTTAGTGATCTTGTTGGGATATCAGAAAAGATTTTGTGTTTGGATTCTATGTTTAATTTACCAGATGATATCAGTTTGCCGTCAGTTCTTCATTCCAAGTTTTTGGTTTCACTTGTCATTTTCATGTTAGCACATCAATGCACGCTTTCTTTTGTCATATGTCTGGTTGAAGCTGTTTAATTATTGGCATTCATTTCTACAGCATGGTTGACAGATGAACACAAGGAAGGATCAAAGGTAAAGAAAACAAGGATATGGGGACAAACCACACATCATCTGAGACAAAATTACATGTAGCAGAAAAGACTGCAAGATAGTTAAAAAATCAATATATATATATATGGTGGGACCATTGCTAGCTCATAATTTGGCACTGTGAGGAAACCACTTATTACAAGGAAACATAAGTTCATCATGACCTACATAGTACACTTCTGTGTATGGACCAGATGAGCAAAATGCCAGTGGACAGGGCATCATCATCACAAGGCACAGACCTTGTCAAACATAAATGGGGCCACAGCAGAGGTAACAAAGGTGCAGCCATTCGATTTTAATACTCAGGAGAAATGCAGAGGCAATGCATATCAATTTTTTTTCTTACTTCAATTCAAAGTAACGGATTTTACATCATGTTAACATCTCTGTTATTGCAAAAGTTCCAACGAAGATGTTTGTGTTGGATTAGTTAAATCACTATGAATAAGGTACAGTGAAACTTCAGGTCTAGAAAGAGTTTGATTGAGTTAACTTTGATGTTACTATCAATCTTCATATGAGTATTCATATGGAGAAGCAAAAATAAGTTGATCGGGTTAGATATAGGCTAAGTTGATATATGTGTGGTGTCGGGCATGACGTATGACATAAACTAAGTTCAGGCCCAGTCAACTTGTGCATGGACTTGGTCGTCATGTAGCAATAACAGCTCAATAGATCAGCACATTGAGCCATTGCCATTGTTCCCCCAAAAGAAAGGAATTTATCAATGACATCGTTAAAGCGATCAGTTTGCAATGTGTTTTATGATCACCTCTGCCTGCATTATTACATGAAGTGCTAAACATATTAATCTTTTTAGATGATTTTCATCATAGTTTAGTAGAGCTTAAAAGATATCATGAGAACACATTGGAGGTTGTAAAAGACTTGTAAAGAAGATTTTGCAAGTGATGATAGAACAATCTCTACCATAAATCCTCTTAGTACCAACAAAGGTTCCTTGAGATGCCTCCAAAATATGATAACTTTGCCATGCAATTAGCAAGAACATTTCTGAAGACAGTGCATGTGAATGGGATTGCTTATCATATATTATCTAGATTGGCTTTTCAAATGGGATTCTCAACTTATATCTTAAAGAATCGGCATATCCTTCTTTTAACAGATGGGTGATAGCAAATGGAGGATGATGCCATTTTGTTTGCTTAGTGGTGCAGATTCCTTTAATTGCCATTGACCAACACAAATAGGATAAGCATTTATTTCTTCTCACACAGTGTCATTGTTGTTCATTTTTATATCTTATCTTTTGTTTTCTGTATCCTTCACAATCAGATGATGGATGGCTATCAACAATGAATGGTTTCATTATATTTTGTCTCCTGATGCCAATTATTGCACTTTTTAAAGATTCAGCCAACACTGATTGAAGCCTAAAATTTGACTGATAATTAAAACAGACCGTCCTAATTTGAAGCTTTTACTGTTTGTAATCATACTTATTTTGATTGCAAACTCACCGCAACAACAACGACAACAACCTAGAGGAAACTTGGCGTTGAAAGGAGAGGACGAGAGGGTAGAGATTTAACGACAAATCTTAACTAGAAGATGACAGGGGAGGGAATTTCTTTTGCATCTTAAACTACTATAGAACATGCTTCTTACTATTTATAAGAGATAACAACACAACGGTTTCTGATTAAGTGCTAATGGAAGTAATTAATCTGATGGAATAGAATCCATTCAGATAATAAAGCACTTCAGAAATTCTGGTAAGAAAGAAAAGAAAAGAAAAGGCGAAGTGTTATGTGTCAGATATAACTTCCTCAGTTGCATCCCAAACTCAAAGATTGTAATATGTTATAGTGCAGATTTAGATAAGATTTGGTTTAAGAAAATCCAAGAAATTATGTTGAAAGGGATAAAAAAAGAAAGGTAAAAGGCTCCAAAAATCTTTGGATTGACTGACGTAGGCAACAGTAATATCCACTGAGAGTTGAGGATTCTGTGTCAATTGCAAACTATCAGTTTTTATAATGATTAAAGACTTTTGATTTTAAAAATGTAATTAAAGGCTTGTGGATTAAGGAACTTGGTACCATGGATTAGGTAGAAGCTCTAGTTATATATCAATTCTAATCAAAGTGCTTGGTTTTAGTGAATAATAATTTTTGAATTTGATTAAAAAAATACTTTCAAAATATCAATTCTTACCAAACTATTAGAGGAAGTGATTAAGTGAGACCAAGCGGTTTAAGTGGGACGAGGTTTAAGCTAGCCAAGTTTGCAAAGGAAAAAAAAGAAGAATTTGTCTAGTTTGGTGCCTTTTATCGTATTCGAGTTAAATTTCTTCGTTTGCGACAACACAAACACACTATTATAGTACTTGCATTGTTTTTCTTATATTCAGCCATGAAACCAGCCATATGCATCACTATCCAAGAGTTGATAGGAAGCTCTGATCATTAAAGCACCCATAAACAAATGCAACCAAAACATCAAATCCAACATCATGGTGCCTCTTCAACATCCAAAAGTACTTCCTCCTTTTTCAAAGGTGTTTTACCTATCTGATATTCCACTTGAGGATGCTCTGTGTTTCTGTAAATTATTGCACAACTTGCTATTGAAAAAAGAAAAATGCTTCTTGAGTCATGCTTACAAGAATTCAGAACATGATTCATGGAAGAATATTTTTTAATTGTTGAACTCTGAAGCAACTTATGACTGCATCCATCACTGAAGGCATAAGATACTCTTTAAGGGACACTAGAAGATACTAGTACTCGCGCATAGACATGCAATTGCGTGTGTCCTTTATGGTGACATAGCCTCATGCCAAACTTGTCCACAAGGAGACCTTGACCTTCAATTACTCCCTCATTGATTGGCCTTTCCATTCACTAGTATTTAGCTTGTGCTTCTTGTAGCCTTGTGAGTGACAAATTAAATCCTTGGACTGAGAAATGGCGAGGAAATGCTCTCATTGTGGTTTCTATGGCCACAACTCCAGGACTTGTATCAGCACAAGAGGCATGGCTGGGGGAGGTGGAGTGAGGCTATTTGGGGTGCAGCTTGAGAAGAGCTTTAGCATGGAGTGCCTCTCCTACAATTACCCTTGTGCTCCTTCAGCTTCCCCTTCAACGTCGTCGCTTGGTTCGCTTGATGAAGCCTATGAGAAGACGTCTAACGGCTATCTCTCCGATGGTCTCGGTGGCCAAACACACGAGAGGAAGAAAGGTGAGTCATTGCCTTACATTCAGCTGTCTCAATTGCGATGCGATGGTATACAAAACAAGCCAAGCTTAAAAAAAAGTTGTACATATCAGGAAGTACAAAAACTTAGCATCTTGATGACATGTTTATGTGCAAACAATCTTTTTCTCTGTGGTGAGTAGGAGTTTCATGGACTGAGGAAGAACACAGATTATTCCTTATGGGACTAGAGAAGCTCGGAAAAGGAGATTGGAGAGGCATCTCGAGGAACTTTGTTACCACAAGGACCCCCACACAAGTGGCTAGCCATGCTCAGAAATACTTTCTCAGGCAAAACAGCCTCAACAAAAAGAGGCGCAGATCGAGTCTTTTCGATGTGGTAATCTTTTCTCTACTCATGGTTTTCGATCCAGAATACACTATGTTTGACTCTCACTCTCATTTGCATTTCAGGTTGCAACGTGTGAAAATACTTCCTTGCCGAGTGACAAAGCTACTGAGGCTGCTGCAGTAGATCTGAATTCATCAAGCAAAGAGCAAGAAACAATCCATCTGCCTTCATGTCTTCATCAGATATCCAATTCATACGTCGACTCGATCGAAAATGCTCATGATCAACTTTCACATCTAGATTTGGAGCTCAGAATTTCTAGTTCAAGGTCGAATCTGAGTAACTCATCACCTAGAAATCTATGCATTGGAACCATAAGAGTTAGTTAACTGAGTCTTGGTGGATGCCTAGATCAACCAGTGTTGCTAAGGAATCATGTAAATGAAGCTTAACCAGCGTTATCTGGATCACTTTCAGATAAGGTGATGATTGTTTAACTTGTCTTGCTGAAATTAGTACAGTTTGTGGGAGAAGCTATTTACAAATGTATGAAAGTAATCTGTCAAGTTATTATATATATGATGAACTTTTATTTGAGTAATATAATTTTATCTTTCAAGTGATCTGCTGTGCCAAAATTCACTGAAAAAGTCAACGAAGAGACTTTTTCTGAAAAACAAATTAAATGCAAATCTTCTTAATATGCCCATTGGGAAACACATATTTTATCTTTGTTTAGGAGACATTTTTAAGCTTTTCAAATTCCTTCTTCAAATATTGAGAATATAAAAAACAATGTTCTCATTTCTTTAGCACACTGCACAGGGAAAAGGTCATAATTAGGTTCCATACACTCTTTAATTAAGCAAATTAATCCATTTAAGCAAATGAGATGGCCTGACAAGGGAAAACAAATGCCATCCTCAAGGAAAGAACATCTAAACAAATTAGACTGTATTTAGAATTAATTACATCAGTTAAATAATATGGTACGTACCAATAAGAAAAAAGTCAGACAAATCTCCCTTCAGAGAGAATAATTTCTTACCAGTCTTCTTATTCAGCATGTACCCATCAAGCTGATCAAGGAACAGAGTTGAACACTAAGATTATCAAAAAGAAGAAAAAACAAAGGTTGGTTCTCTCTCATCCTTGTCAAATTGGGTTGTTGGTGCATGGGACATCTTTACGTTCACTTTAATTGGTTGGATTTACGTGCCTGCGTTTGTACACCCATTACAGGCTCCTACTGCTCGGTACAGGTTTTTGATGAAACTCAACTATTGAATGACAGTCTAATATAGATCTCAAACTCAGAGACCTGGAAGATTCCTTTGATTTGTCTCCCTCTTAAGTATTTCTCTTGTAGTTTGAGTTAATCATACTTCACTAATATGATCGCCTAGTTATCCTACTTAATACAATTCATGTCTCATGTCTGAAAGATAATCAGATACTCACTGTTGTCACAGATAAAACAAAACTAGGCCACGGATATCAGGATATTGCAAGAGATTTATCAAGGCCACATAAGAAATTGGATGACTATTTTTTTTTCCCTTAACCATGAAGGGAATTCATGCACACAGGAATTTGATTGGCAAGCACTAGGTCAGCCCATCCATCGTGCACATTATGGAGAACATGCTCCACATTTGCATTGACATTGACAATGACATCGCATCTGCAGTATTGTCTTTCAGTTACAACCCAGCAATTCTTCTTCCTATAGTGCCTTAGCTTCCATAAAATCAGCAACAAGTGAATGAAATAAAGATTTTGATTGTCTTCTTCAAAATCTAGGACACTGATATGTGAAAACTTTATAGGATTAACTAGGATGAGTATTAGCAAAAAAAAAAAAATCAGTTACTTCAACAAAGACTTATGTTTCATGAATTCATTGATCTGTATGCTCAATAACATGATGGACCGTGTATATACCATTTGATAATGTTGCACTAGAGATTGATCAAAAATCTAATTGGCAGAAATATTCAATACAAAGAGAGGCCAAACGGTGGCACAGTTGACAAAATTGGCCGGACCTGGCACAATCATCAAAGGCCGATGTAGTTTTGGTCATGAAGATAAACATCTTCAGACATTCTCTCTGAGATACACCAGAGTAACTGGTAAAAATAATGTAAACGCGCCTTATATCAGGCAGACTGAAAAGAGTCAGATGAATTGGCTGATTTCTTGCAAAAACGGCTAAGATCTCATTACAATCTTGCTCATTTTGTCGATTCCAACTCAGAAATCATTCTCAACAAATATTTTACTCTCAGTACAAGAAGATGGAAAAGAGAAGAGGTCAAATATTAGAAAGCAGAAAAGGAATCAAATATTGATCAAAGATCTGAGTAGTGGAGCAGATGATGAACAATGTAAGAGGCTAGGAGCAGTATTTACATTTATGCAAGGAGAGACGGACGTTAAGGAGAAAAGCATGTGCTTGTTGTAGGAGGCACAAAAATCAATTTCTTTTCTTTACAAGATTAAGATGTCAATTGTAATTTCTTTTCTTTATTTGAGTCTTAGATTGTGATATATATAAAAGTCATGTTTAGATATTGAAAAGTTTGTTGAATTTTGTTTTAAAAATTCAAAGCATTTTTTTTGGAGTGTTTTTAGTCCCACATTGCTAAGTGGAGAAGCTTGGAAGGGCTTATATAGGAAGCCCTTCCATCCTTGCTTAGCAATGATAAGAGGACCTGCGCATCATGGGCCAAGCCGTCAGTGGATTGGGGTTCGGGCCAATCCATAAACCGGGCGTCACGTGCGCGATTAGCGAGGTTGCAAAATCGGCCGTGGGCCCTCGCTCACGGGCGGCGGTTTATTTTGGCGGATTTGGAAGCAGTGTCGTCCCTCCTGCGCAAGTGTATAAATACACTTCTCACTTCCTTCTCAATTCACTCCGGAAGCAAAGCATTCCTTCTCCTTTGCTTTCTTCTTCTTCTTCTTTATGAGTTACGAGGCTTGGTTAGCGATGCGAGGTTGAGTCACAGTGCGGTCGTTTGGAGTGCACCTACGGCGCGGCGATTGTCGGATCTTGGGAGGATTTTGGGACCTGCACCGTGGGCGGCAATTAATTCTCTAAAGACAGTCGGCACGTCCGACGCTTTGACCGGAGATACACAATTTCTTAACCCTTACTGTTATTAAAGTTTATTGCATGCTCGTTCATTTATTGGTGCAATTATAGATTACTGTATTAGCGTAATTAGTTCTATTACAATTATTACAATTTTAGAGAATTGATTGCCGCTACACTGAAATGATCACTCAAGTTCCTGAGTCAACTCGACCACTTCTAAGACAGATTGAAGCTATGCAGGTTAATTTCATTTTGGATTTTTCTTGCTCACTTGTTTGTTTTGTTCATGTTTTTTTCACTACAAACTGTGACTCTTTGTAGCTGAAGTTTTCTAATTTTCATTAACTTCAACTTTAACAGGAGACCGCTGCAAGAAGAGCTGAAGCCTGGGCTGGCGTGGAAAATGCACTAAACTCTCGCTTGCAGGTTATCATTAAACATTTCTAATGCCTCCAACTTGAACTATGAATTTTTTTTAAAATTATTTTAGGGATTCTGAATACATGCTTTGGAAGGATTTCCTCCAATGAGATTGTACTACAGAACAGGAGGATATTAGAACAATACATCTTTGGTTTAAAATATAAGTTTTTAAGAACTTTGCAGACATATGGAAAACCCGTAGGTGGTACTTGTTGGATATCTTACTAGCTCTTGCTTCTCGTTATAGACATCAAAACCAATTATGGTAGTCAAACACATAGATAGTGCTTTTTAGATGGATGTCTTTTTATCTTGATGAGAAAGTTTTTTGTTGAAGGTGTGACAAATTATTTTCCTGGTAGACCAACTAATGTAGAAAACCGCGTTTAAAAATTTTAGTTGTTTTGTTAGAAAATTTTAGGATGATTAGGTCCTTTTTTCGAAGAACAAGTCATGCTTCGAGTCTATAAAAGGGTTACAGATCTTATCTATTAGATCTTATTTAGTTGATACATTTTTTCTTCCTTGGTCTCCTTGCTGAGTTGAGTTCAAGAAATTGTGGTGCGAAATTGTTTTGTATCAATTGGGATAAGATTTGAATTCTTGATTTGTTACAAAATCGTTCCAATCCCTTCCACTAAGTTTTCCTCAATTGATGGCATATGTTTCTCTCATGAACAGCTTTAGACTTCCTTTTTTTGATTTGAGCCTGAGCAACAGCCCCTTCTATTTATCTCAAGCTCGATCTGATTCTTCTCAATGTGTGGACATCGAGCACTCTGTGGGAGGCCAAAGCTTGTATTCTGCCAACCAACCTCACTGATCCCTCCAACCTGCATTGTGGGATGCTGTCTCAATGCTCACTATTGCTCACCACCACGCTTGAGGCTAACCTCCCTTCTTGGTAAAATCCCTGTGACATAGTCTATTGGTGATCATCTTTCACCACTCATGATATAAAAGCACTTCTGGTCCTTCCCTGTATCATCTGCATCTCAATCCTACTGGTTGAACCTCCACCTTGCTATCAGATTTTCCTGTATGACACGTTCAACTCTGCCAATCAGTTGACCACCATACCACAAATGCACAACTGTGGCCACCTCCAGCCTTCCCACTTTGTGGATCTGCATGAGTCGTTTCAATGTCTATCGTGTTACCATCTTACCATTCTGTGACTGAGCTTTGGACATTGCAGGTTGACTAAATGCATTGCCTCAACCTCCTCCAACAGCAAGGACCACACCTCCATTATAGACCACCACTTACAGGCTGTCACAACATCCCATTAAAGGAATTGACTACAAACTATTTGACCATCATCTATCATTAAAAATAAATAAATCTTATAAGTTATCCTATGTAGTTTAGTTATCCTTGACCATTCAAAAAAGAAATAATACAATTATCATTTTTGTATCATAGCCTAGTGTGTTATACTTTTGTTTTACAGGCATCGTTGCTTATTAATAACTTGAGGTTGACATGTCGAGAGATGAGAGACAGATACTAGTTGTGATGCTAAAATCAAAATGCAAGGCAAATCTAAATTTATGAGAACTAGAACCAATCACCCAAATAACTTTAAAGAATGATTACCCTTTGTATCCATATAGTTCCATAGATTGTAGAAACTCTCACTTTTTATCATGTTATCTGATGTCTAAAAAACATCAGGTCACCTTCCTAAAAATAATAACAATCATTATTAGATATATTATAACAAATACCCCTGTTTTTTATGGAAGATTCTTTCTTAATGCATTCCTTAATTGATGATTTGACCTTAAATGAGCCCCTCGACCGCACTTTAAATAAGCCCTTGTTAACTTGGTCTCTTATGAAACTGCAGGATACTTAATTGAATATTCAGCTTTATTGAAAACCAGTATACTAGTAATCAACTTTCATCAGGGAGCCCTTTTGCCCAAGTTATAACACTACCTCAAGGACTCGAAAGAATCAACAACAAAAGATAAATATAGGAATAAAATTGAAATAATTGTTTAGAATAGTTATTAAAACATCTATGATCTATGTTCATTTATTGTAATTTTTTAGTTTAAAACTCCTTTGAATATTATATGGTTTCTTTGTAATGATTATTATAAAAAAAAAATACGTTGATACATCCTATAGACTCAAAGGCAACAATATAAAGAATATCTACATATTCATTAGCCCTAGAAATCCCTTAGGAAGTCTGACGAAAGCATTTACGTTCAGTCTTATTATCAGAAAAATTGAACCTTATCATATTTATTTAATTTACTAACACTTATTTAACTGTTAATTCAATTTTTAAATTAGTGAATATGCTAAATTACCAGGAGATATGCAAATCTGTCTTTCATGTTGACTTTTCCCAGGGTAGCCACAAACACTGCTAGATCAAGCATAGTATTTTCTGAGACATTGTTAGGAGAACAAAGCAAATGCTGAACTACAAAAATTAAAATCTGAAAGAAATTATGCTGGTTCCTCATTCATTGGAAGGGCATCTAAGAATGGATAACAAATAAATCATATTCAAGAAACTTCACGAGGCAAACAACAGAAAAAACGACCGAAGAAAGTGCTAACAACTTGCTTTGAGTTAAGTTTTGCTTTATTGAGGAGAATAACACATGCAGTGTTTATAAATTCTTTAAAACCTTTATTAAAAACTTTAGTTGTTTCCAGACATTTAAAAGTTTTTAATTTTTTTGGGATTAGTAGGCCATATTTTTATGAAGCACTGATCATGTATAAGTCCTTTAATATCGAAAATTTTAGTTGTTTCCAAACACCTAAAAGTATTTTTGATTTTTTGGATAAGTTGGTCATATTTTTTAACGAAGAACTGATCGTGTTAAATCCTTTTCTCTTCAATGAGATGAGTTATTCTAGTATTTTTGGTGTGAATTTTCATGCTGCATCCCCGACCCAGCAGCAAAGCTTATTATAATTTCTGGTTATAATTGACAGGAGGCAGAAGCCAAAGCTGCAGCTGCAGAAGAAAAGGAACGAACCCTAAATGAACGCCTATCTCAAAACTTATCTCGGATTACTGTTCTTGAGACTCAGGTTTGCATCATTTTTTAAGCTACTATTCTTTCTTTTTTTCCAATAAATAAGCCAATTATTATGGTCAAATGTTTAGATTGCCTGTATCAGAACAGAGCAGACACAACTAAGTAGGTCACTTGAAAAGGAAAGGCAAAGGGCATCTGAAAGCAGACAAGAATATCTAGCAGCAATAGAAGAAGCTGCTACTCAAGAGGGCCGTGCCAAGCAATTTGAAGAAGAACTCAAGGAGATAAGAAATAAACACAGAAGGGAGTTACAGGATGAGGTGGTTCACAGAGAACTTTTGGAAAAGGTAATTCTTATTGTGGTCTATTATCATACTTTTCCTTCAGTATTGCAAAGAAATGAATCGAGTCAGTTGGAAGTCAAGATTAACAATTTATTTAAATGATTCATGTCTTTGCAATACTGATGGCTTGATGGTGACACTGATGCATCCAGTGCAATCTCATATGGTTGTTATTGCTTTAAGTTGTTTAACTACTGATTTTTAAGCGTCAGCGTCACCATCAAGCCACATTTCTTCTTAGCATTTGGGTTTGGCTACATCATTCTTATGACTTTATTGAACCTTGTTCAAGACAATATTACTAGTAATATTCAAATCAATAAAATTATTTATTACACTAATATTTTCTTTAGTCTTCATCTACCCTCTTGCTCATTCCACTCTTCTAATCCTATAATGTAGTGCTTGTATTTAAATATGTTCATACTATCTCCATCTATTTTTCTCTCATTTTACCATCAAATTTAATACTGATGTTTAAACACTTAAAAAAAAAATGATACAAATGAGACTGATAAAATGCAATGTCTTTTGGTTGCTGCATTTTCTAACAAATTATAGAAATTGCTTTTTACTGACCTTACATGTGAACGCCGACAACACCTGAAAATCAATTTAGCAGAAATAAAAATGCCAAGATGGCCATATAGTTGGTTGGCTTAGAGTCAAAGGTGGAAAGCATAAAGGTAGACTGGAGCAAGGTTTAATGTTTTGTTCAATTTTCAATGTGGGGTAACAATCCTTGGCCTGCGTGAGATCATGTCAGTGTAAACCAAGAAGAGAAATGAGGATAAGAAATACTGAGGTAAAGAAGAGGATCTTATTGTTGTTAGGATTTCACTTCATATTCTGAAGGCAAAAGGCACCTCGACTCATTTTGGACAAACCACACACAAAGAAGATGTGACTTGGTTTGTGTCCTAGTGTCTCGACAAGTTTCGTGTTTTGGTTGGTTAAACTGACTATAGATAAGTCAATTTAAATATTGCTAGTGATATAACTTTGCTTATCAATGAGGGATAAGATCCAATCAAACCTAAAATGTTGGGACAAAAAGATGATGACAATGCGTGGATATGTCCATATACCTGATAGCTGTGATGCTTATATTCACTGTGGAGTGGCTTGTGCTTAGTAACTATACTTCCGTTGTCTTTTTCTCTTCAAGTTGGACTTTTAATTTAAATCAGCCTACTTATCATATAATATTTTATAAAACTGATTGCCTAAACTTTTACTGGAAGCATGAGCTTACTAAATAATTCAGAGGAGCTTTCTGGTATATGACTTACTGGTGATCATTTCACCTATATGTTTTACAGATCAGCGTGCAGTTTTTTTTCCTGATGTTTGGATTTTGACTTTATTTCAGGAGCTCGAAAGGGTAAGAGCTGCCAAAGATGAACTGGAAAAAACTATTTCTCATGAATCGATTCCAGTTGCAAATCAAAATTCAACCAGTATATCTACTATAGTTTTTTCTTGCTCAATTGTTTTAATTGTATTTCCCCTAATTAAAGCTTATTATTTCAATATAATTGTTTTAAGTCTATTTTATTCTTTTGGTACTTGTGCAGAAAACTTACAGATTAGGAAGCTTTCAACTGCTGGGAGCTCCAGTAGTATGGAAGAAAGCTTTTTCTTGCAAGCGTCTTTGGACTCATCAGATAACCCTTTCTCAGAGAAAAGGCACTCTGGGGAAGCAATGGTTTCTCCATATTTCCTGAAGAGCATGACACATAGTACTTATGAAGCATCATTACGCCAGAAGGATGGTGAACTTGCATCATACATTTCACGCTTGGTATGAGAATACTCACACTGGTTGGTAAAAGTATGCATTCCTTTGGTAAATAGCTAATTTGTATGCCTAATAAAACTTTGACTTAAAAGATTCTCAATGTAGTTGCCGTCTGTACTACTTACATGTCTGTCAGATAAAATATGAATTTCTTTGGCAACAACATTCATGTTCTGTTGCTATTTGCTACTTATTGATGCTTAGATACATTTTTATAGGCAGACAGTGAAGATTGTATTAGGAAATCATCATGATTATCTGCAATATCATTTAGAAACATAGATATATGTATGGAACATTGAAACCATCAAAGAATAATGCATTAAAATTGTATGTTTGAAACACTCGTCCTAGATTTTAGTATTCTCTTGCCTTGTATAGATGGGTCTGCTTTTTTGTTGTTTTTTTAATCATATTTCTGTTTCCTGCTTTTCATGTTCAACATATCTAAGACACAACTTCTCAATTTCTGCCTATGACTGGACGAAACCCACATACTTCCTATGTGTATTTCTCTTCCCTTATGGACCTATTTAATCTGTCTTGGATCATATTTGTAGGCTTCTTTGGAAGCTATTCGTGATTCTCTCGCTGAAGAACTAGTCAAAATGACAGAGGAGGTTGTCTTTCACAGTACTATTATTTTTAGTTACACAATAACTTTTCTATTGCATGATTCCTGATAACAATCTTGATCGCTGTCATAAGCAGTGTGAAAAGCTGAGAGCAGAAGCTGCAGCTTTACCTGGGTTAAGAGCAGAGTTAGAAGCCTTGCGACGAAGGCATTCAGCGGCACTGGAACTTATGGGTGAACGTGATGAAGAGGTATGAAGCCTCGATCTATCACCTTTGATCAAAATTACAACTTTAAGGTTTTCCTATTGTAGCAAGATGGAAAGTGGACAACATTTTTACTTTATTTACTTTAGCAAGAGTGAGAGTGTTCTATATTCCTTGTTTGGGAAGAAAAATCTATCTCGATTCAGATAATTGGATTTCAGCATAAATGTTTTTGATCTTGTACCTTCTGCAGTTGGAGGAACTTCGAGCCGATATCATCGACCTGAAGGAGATGTACCGAGAACAAGTGGATTTGCTTGTGAACAGGGTAAATCTAGTTCAGTAGTCAATTCTTGCCTGAGTATAAACAATTCCTCTGTAATTCTAATTGCACCTACCACAACAGCTTCAGAGAGTAACCTCATCAGTTGGTGTGAACTAGCGATACGCTGCAAATACGCATCCGTTGCTGAACGTGATCGATCTGTTTGGTGATACAAAATTTTGACTGCCTTTCGAATTGTAATCAACTCTCTTGGTCGGCCCCTTCTTTGTATTTGCTGTAGTGGTATACGATGTAACGAATTCAGAATGGAATGTGAAGTTGAATTGCCGTATATCTTTATCACTTCGTATATGTGAAATAATACTTTTTGGAGTTTTGTTGTTGATGAACTGAAGAGCAATGCGAATCAATGCCTCTTTTTACGTAAATCGATATTACATTATGCCAGCAGTAATTTCCTACGCATGGATCAAGTTTCTAATTTTGGCAAATTTAAGGATGAATTTTTTTTAATGGATGATTGATTTAAAAATGTTATATAAAAATTATAGGTAGAATTATGTTTACTTGGAACTATGTGAATTGCTTAAACATTATTAGTATGCGAGTGTGTACAAATTGCATGTTAATGTAAAATTCTCATATACATTTTAAAATGAAAATGATTAGAATATGAATGCTATCAAAATGCAAGTTTAAATGGACATATCTATTCTCAGTGAAATTGCTACTGCCATTATAAAAAATTGGTTTATCCGAAAATTAAATGGAAGTTTGATTTTAAAATTAGTTTATTAATTAAAGAGAAATATACCCGCAGATGTGCTGGCATCCCTCTCCGCCGATCACCTTCGCCTTCATTGCCGAGTTCTCTTCGCAGGTAACATTCCGTTCTTCTCCTTCCTATCTGTTCTTGTTCCAGCGGCACTGACGAGTACTACTGATTCCCGAGGTCTCTTAAGTGCGGTGGAGAAGCGCAGTGCGGAGCCGCCGGGGCGGTGCGAACTGTCGTTTGCGAGGCGGTGCCCGAGAAGTAGAACTCGGCCGCTAAGAGGGCTCGTCTGGCTGAGAAGTACCGCATGCCCCGCATCTACAACATGAAAAAGGTCTTTTCCCCTTGCATTTCAATGAAAGCTGAATCCTTTTAGTTTCTATCTTCTTCCGCTTCTCTTGGATTATGTCATTCTCTCTCTACACTGCTTTCAACAGAATCCTATTCTCGACGAAAGAGCTATGGAAGTTAAATCAACTTTACACTTTTTTCATCATTTAGATCGCATTCATATGATTGCTTATGCCTAGGGTTTGGGGACACATTCATGCATAGCTTTTGCGTAGCCTGTTCTCCTAATATTGCCCTGTATGCCTCAATCATATAATGGTGTTGAAATGCTGCTTCTTATTGCAGAAACTAACCTTATTAGTCCCTATTGTGGGGGTTGAGTCTGCTCTAATTCTCTAACATTATTTGTTGGTATTCACACTACCAAATCACCGTCTGTAGGATTAATTCAAATAAGATAGATGCTCAAATTTGCCACCTTAAACCTCCCGAAACTTGCCCCCCTAAAATAAGGAATCACCTTGATTATGAGGGTGTAAGCTTTGTTTGTTGTGGTCCTCCAACAATGCTAGATGACAAGTGCAAATACACACATGAAAAAGAGAAATTAATGGTGGTTTGACCTAAGGGTGCAAATGAATTGAGCCGGTTTGAAAAATATTCGATTCGTATTCGAAATTATCGAATTCGACCCGAACTCGAACATGTTCGAATATTTTTTTGAGCCGAATTCAAACCTATACTATTTTGTTCGATTGTTCACGAGCCGCTCGCAAGCCGAACTATTAGGAAATAATCATTATAAGTAAATAGTTATTTATTTCCTAGTTATTAGGGAATAATTATTATTAGAAAATAGTTATTTGTTTCCTCGTTATTAGAAAATAATTATTATTAGGAAATACTTATTGTTTTCCTAATTTATGCATTTTCCTATTTTCACTTGTAATGGTATTTATATATACCATATGCTATCATTAATAATATGTGTGAATTCTATCGTCAATATGGTATCACAGCGTTAAGCTTAACAACAATTTTTTTTAAAAAAAAATTTCTTTCTTTTTCTCCTTTCTTCCGCGTTTCCTTTTCTCATGGTTTAAAAAAAACCTTAGCTTTCTTCTCCTTTCTCTGCCGCTGATGCCAACGGGATTCACCGCTATCGCATCTTTTCTACTGTTCACCTGTTGCTGTGGCCAGAGGAGGCATTGTCGTTCAAAGGCAGCCCACCATCGGCCTTATCGCCGTAAAAAAAAAAAAAGTTCTTGTTGTCACTCCGCCGCCGACGTCCTTGTATCACTAGCCCCCCTTTCCCTACAAATTTAGTGACTCCACGCTTCCTTCGCTTTCTCCTTAACGGGTTCAAGTCCATCCTGTGACACCTCCTTCATCGGTGTCGCCTTTTCTCGGGCTTTCTGTCCGGCCACGTCTGTGATCTCTTTAGCTTTCTTAGAATCTTCTTTCTCCCCTATTTTCCTTTCTTATGTTTTTTTTGTCCTAACAAAAAAAAAAATTCTCTTTTCTGACTTCCTCTTTTCCACTGTATAATAATTTTGTTTTCATCTTTCAAAAAGTCCATTAATAGCGAGGTTCAATTCCTCCTCTTTTCTCTTTCTCTTCTTGTTTTTTCTCATAGCAAGAACAATATTATTATCTTTTTTCTTAAGTTTATAGACATCAAATTTCATCCTTCTCTTCCTTCTCTCCTTTGATTGTTTTTTTTAAGCAGCATCCGCATTATAGCGGTCTTTCCTTCATGAGTATTGTTTTAGCCATCTTCTGATAGGCCAAATAGCAAGTTTTTTTTCCCAAGTTTTGTTCAATAGCAGATTTTCTACATCTGCTCCAGCATATGCGGCCGCCAAAATGCAACCTTCTCTCTCTGCTGCTCTTATTCCGATGACTAAGTCAGATTCCAGCCTTCAAACAACAACACCTCATCCTTCTAGTTGTTGTCTTCTTTCATCAAAGGCAAAGTTCAACAAATCGTCGTTTTGTTGATCGCACAGGTGGATTTTGCTCTAAAAGAATACCCATCGGCCCCCTTCTACAATGGTTGCCGCTGATGACATCACTCGTCGGCTATCTCTCACAAATACTTCTAATTCATTTTCCAAATAACGCACGGTTACGTGCTCTTCGACTGAGGCTGAATATCGTGCCATTGCCTCAGCAGCAACTGAGATCCAATGGATTAAGTCACTTTTGACAGATTTGCTTCTTCCGGTTACCACGCCTGTTGTGCTTTTTATTGATAATTTGGGTGCCACGCCTCTGAACTACGAGTTACTCATATTTCCGCCGAGGATCAGTTGGCTGATGCACTTACAAAGTCATTTTCTCGACCTCGGTTGTTTTCTATTTACAACAAGATTGGTATCATTTCTGGGACATCATCTTGAGAGGGCGTGTTAGGAAATAATCATTATAAGTAAATAGTTATTTATTTTCTAGTTATTAGGAAATAATTATTATTAGAAAATATTTATTTGTTTCCTAGTTATTAGAGAATAATTATTATTAGGAAATACTTATTGTTTTCCTAATTTATGTATTTTCCTATTTTCATTTGTAATGGTATTTATATATAATATATGCTATCATTAATAATATGTGTGAATTCTATCGTCAATACGAACTCGAATCAAATTTTAAATATTTTTACACAATTTTAACTTAAATATATTTAAATTAATGTTCGAATAATTCGAATCGAATTTGAATTTAAGGCATTTTGAATTATAGTTCGAATATGCTTGAATCAAGATTAGAGCAATTCGAATAGAACTCGAGCTCGAATTTTATTTCGAATCGACCTCGAGCCAAAGCTATTTGTATTTTCGAGCTACGAATAGAGCTTCGGATATCGTATATATTTTCAAGCTCGAACTCAAATATCAATATTTTCATATTATTTGGCTCGATTCGATTCATTGGCACCCCTAGTTCGACCTAAGCTACTTCACCGGGAGAATCTAAGTCTATCTAATATGAGAACAATGATAAATAGATGTCGCAAATTCGAACTTGCGTTGAAAAATCTGGACAAGCTTCTTTCCTAGGTTTGTACAAAAGTCATTGCAATCCTTTGTGAACTTCTTTCTTAACATTTGATGGAGAAAACAAGCAACCACTCCTCAAGCACCAGAAAGCTCTTCTTTAGAAGAAAATACTCCTCTCCTCATTTGAAACCTTAGTTAGTGTCACATGGTGAGTTGTGGGCTACTAGAGAAGTATTAGAAGTTTAGATAATTGAACCATTATTAGATGGTGCTTAAGTTTTATGGCTTGCAGTTGTCTGACACCCTAATGGTCATTTCTCAACTAAGTAGATTGTGATAATTTGTATCAGAGTGGCCCTAATTGTAGGCATAGTGAGATGTTGGAAAGGGCTATTGTATGATGGTGTAGTCAGTTTAGATCTCACATGTTGCTGATTAGAATTTCGACAAATTACCAAACTGCGTAGGAAAGTTTCCGAAATATCCAAATCACGTACCCGAGTTTCAAAATTACCAAATCACATACCCAATACTCATTTTGTCCCTTCTCTCATTCGCCAAATCGATTGCTATCCTGTAGCAATCAATTTGGACATAATTTTTAAACAATTAAAAAACCTTCTATGATTAAAAATCACTGCTCTCAATACAGTGTATCGAATTGATGTTTGAGGACATGAATATAATCAGGAGAACTAGACAAATACATATGACTTGATTCTATATCATTCCGAGCTCTTTAGGTCCATCTGCCGATTTAGGACATGAAATAAGGTCTTTTCTACTCGTCTAGTTCTCCTGAATATATCAATGCCCTCGAATATCAATTCGATACATCGTATTGAGAGCACCAAATTTTTGAACACGAATTGAATTTTTTAATTGATTCGGTATGTTTCTATGATCATGAACAATAACTTTAATTGATCGCTACACTGTATCAATTGATTAATTTTTTTTTAATGATTAAAAAAATCTGATTCATGTTCAAAAAAATACTGCCTTCAATATAATGTGTCAAATTGATGTTTAAGGGCATTTTTATAATCAAGAGAATTAAACAAACACATAGGACTTGGTTCTATGCCATTCCGAGCTGTTTAGGTCCATAAGTTGATTTTGGTCTAAATCGGCTGATGGACCTAGAGAGCTCGGAATGACATGGAACAAGGTCCTATATGCTTATCTAGTTCTCATGATTATATTCATGCCCTTAAACATCAATTCGATACACCGTATTGAGAGCAACTAATTTTTTATCATAGAAGATTTTTTAATCATTTTTAAAAAAATTGTCCGAATCGATTGCTACATTGTAGCAATCGATTCGGTGAATGAGCGGAGGGGTAAAATGGGTATTGGGTGCATGATTTGGTAATTTTAAAACTAGGGTACATGATTTGGGTATTTCAGTAATTTGCCATTAGGATTTGGGCTATGAGTTGAACTGCGTCTTGACAGGAATACCGAGACTTAAGTGGAAGAGATTCCGACACCCTGATTTAGTTTACATGGTGAATTGCAAGTTAATAAAATTTAAGTATTTTGTGCCAATTGTTGAATCTGCAAAGTATGGATTAATTCTTTCACTAAAGGTCATGACGATGGTGCATTTCTATCATAAGATACATCAGACGAAAATCATTAGGCAATAAATATGCTAAATAAAGTGGAAACAATCTTGTCAGTTAGTTTATAACAATTGAGTTTGGTTGATCAATGATAGGTACGTTTTCTGTCTTTAGCTCAATGGTGATGATTTGGTGCTCAAACAAGAAAAGGACAATTGCATATCTTATGCAGTAGTAGAATATATTAAGCATCCTAAACTCTCACGAAGTCATAAAACACAAGCTCAATCAACCATCATTTATTGCGATAATATGTTCGCAACTACAATCACCATGAATCTCGTCTTCCACACAAGGTCTAAGCATCATTTTTTTCTGTGTAAAGAAGAAATCTTAATCAAGCAGAAAATTCAAGACTGATCATTGAAACAGGGCAAATGTTCAGTACTCTATTAAAGATTACAAGTTAATGACTTTCAATGAGTTATAACTTGCAATATTCTGTTTAGGTGGTTGTGACTCTTTTGCTCAAGCAATCTTTTGAATCTTAACCTTTTGGATGAAGTTCTTTTGATTTTCTATGATCTAATGCATTTTCTAGAGATATCCCTCATTTGTATAAATATATGCTCTGACATATATTTAGGATAAGAAAACTGGAATGCAATGTGTTAATCCTCTATTTTGTTACTTTTCAAATTATTTTCATTCCTGGTTCACGATGCCTCTACTGGAGAGAAACTGCTGCTTTTTTGACTAGTTTGGATTACGGCAAAAAGGCTTCTTTTCTTTTACCAACATGCTTTTAAAATAGTAGAACAAACAACCAAGGACCAAGTAGTTGCTATTCTTTTATTATCATTGGTAAAGTATCGGATTGCATAAAGTAGCATTGGTTGGATTTGTTAAACATTGTCATCGCTATTCTGATGAGAACTATAAACACCATGGAGTTCATCAGTGCCTCTGTCAGATTGATGAAACCTCAGACCCTGTATATCAGAGGGAAAAAAAGGTTGTTCCTTCTCAGGAACACGGGAGTAATGCCCATGCCCCGATACTTTGTCAATGCCTGCATGATGGAGCAAAGCCCAAATATGTGTCAAGAACTCACCGCCGCTTTCTAAAAATGAGGCATGCCCATTTTTATTATCGCAAGGAGCCAAGTATATAATCATCTCAGCCCAGAATTCGGCCAACACCTTCCAACGAGTTGCTTCATCCTCTATCATTGTGATCAATGTCCAACCAAGCTTTGCGCTCAGCTTCAAGGTGTCTGTGACTTCGTCTTCTTCTTCCTTCTCCTCCACGACTTCCTTGGCCAAGTCCATCATCCTGTCATACATCTGCTCAGAATTACAGCAACCCTCAAAGGTTTCCTGAGCCTTTTTTATTGTTTTCTCGAATATGAACCTCACAACCAAACGATGCTCACGCAGCAGCTGAGGTCGGAAGACTAGCAAGTATGCACAGTATTGTGACATGCTCGAAGCAACAACATAATTTGACTTCAGATCTTTATCAGGGTTCTTCCTGTCATCCTTTTGCACGGATCCGCTCGATGAAGTGCCCATCCACTTTTTCATACGAATAAGGTATTCATGCGTTCTACTATGAGTCGCATCAACATTGTAATGACGAAAAAAATCCAGTTCACAAAGAGCAGTAGCTATGTGCCATACCAAGATGGTGTGTGCATCTGTTTTGAGCTTGCACGACCATGACAACAGCTTCTTCACCTGATTCCTCTGCAACGAAAGCACACCATTGCTCAACGGCTCGCCGTTCCTGATCTTGTCTCTTTGAGCTTGGAGGGACTCGAAGATGGCCATCTTGGCTTCCTCAGGCAATGTGATTTTGCGGCCCTCTTTTGCTCCACTTAGTTCCTCGTCCTTCATACTCAGTCTCATACAATCCATGAAGTTCATCGTCTTCGGCTCATAGTTAAATGATTTGAGAATATGGTACTGGCCAATCTTGTTATGCCAATGCTTCACGAGTTTCCGACTGCACAGAAACTTCACTACCGTCTCTGTTGCAGGGCTCCTCTGCCATGAAGGGTACTGCACATACTTGGACAGCAGCAACAACTTGGTCCAGTCGGAGAATACCAAGCTACTAATCCTGAAGACCTCCTTCACTATGACTATCGCAAAAAGGTAAATGGTAATGATATGATAAACAAAGTTCCTGTTATCCATGTCTCTGCTTATCGACACTAGAAGCCAACAACATGAGCAAAAGGTGACGAACACGAGAAGGCTGATGAAAAGTATGAATCTGGTGACCAAGATCACAGGGAACAAAGTGTGGAAGTAATCATTCAAGAATGCTAGTTCTACCTCGATCACCCTGAACACTCTTCTGTAGTCCTGGCCGGGCAAGAGCAGCCCGTCGAGAAGCAACTGATGGGCCTTTTCATGATCGGGCTCCGGCAGCGGGTGCAGGTCGTCGAATTTTCGCCGGATCAACTTGTGGAGCACAAAGGAGAGACACAGATCTTTGAGCCTGCTCTCTGGATCGCCGGTCGTGAGCAGGCTTCCCCGGCACTGCCAAACCTTCTCCAGGGTGATCAGTCTCTTCTCATTAGCTACCCTCAGCTCGATCCGGTAATCTGATGGCGCAGGCTGCAGCTTGTTCTCCGGTTTGGCTTCGCCGTAGACCAAGTACTTGTAGCCGCTCATGGTGATCGGATCTGGCTTCTCAGAGCTGCTCAATTCGTGCTCGTAGCTCATGTAGTCAGCGACCAGCCGCGAGTTCTGACCGTGCCGGTAAGACTGATCGGCCAGCTGAAACACCCACATCCTGAACAGGAGCTTCACCACGTGCAACAGCAGTATCGTCCAGATGGCCGGCAGAATCTGGCGGTCGCTGGTGGTGTAGAGAATGCCGGTGTAGACAGAGTCCATGATCTTGAGGAGCTCGTACTTCAACCTGCTCACCCTGTTCTGCTCGAAATCGGCATGGCAAACGCTGTCGGTGAGGACGAGGAGGAGCGCCACCCAGAGCCAGTTGAAATCCTTTTGCGCGAAGGTCATTTGCTGCATCGAGCCGATGGTGTACGTGACCAGGGAGCCGGAGATGGCGTCGAAGGCGTGGAGGGCGTACTTGAGGAAGCTACTGCGGCACCGGTACAGGTTCAGTATGTAGGCCACCACCAGCAGCAGGGCGATGGTGATCACCAGGCCCTCGACTCTCATCAGCTCTCTTTCTCTGTGCTCCTTCTGCAAATCCATCTCGTTCTATCTCTCGATCTGCACCTCCCTCTCTCTCTCTTCTCGTCCTATTTAAAATCTTTGCTCCAGTTTGTTTTTTTCTGATCGATTGGGAGCATAAATTCATCGATTTGATGTGTTTGCTGCATATATTCCTCAAGGGACACGTTCGAGACAAGGCATCTATGCTCGAGCAGTGATAAGATTTTCATTGCACTCTGTGTGTGTGTCTTATTTTTAGTCATTTTACCTTTTTAATTTGGGCGAAGCGAATCCGAATCTTTGTTCTGAGCTTTAAATTGCGTCAAAAATGGTATTAAAAATTGACCTTTTTGTTTGTAATATATTTGTGCATTTTATCGTCTGTATTAATCGACGATCACTCGATTAAATTGTATAAGAATTGATATTTTAGATATATACTTTTTATTTTATTTAATAGAGATTAAGAGAAATTGACGGTTCACTTCACATGGGAATTAGAATATTGGATAATGCCATGGATAACAAAGTCTAATTAACGGTCCCCGCAAAGACCATTGTCAACATTCAAAGTCATCGCTCCGCACGAATCCTCTTTAGACAGAGGAAGAGACAGAAGACGTCACTCGTCATATGTCATTTTAAATGATATATAATTTTTTCTCTATCTATTTTTTTTTAAAATTTTATTTTATGCTATAATTGCGCATATGTAAATACTATCTTAATTCGAAGCGTCCAATTTTTTTAGAAAAGTTTAATAACGAAGGTGATTCGTTTGACCCCATGAAAATTTACAATGTTTTTATTGGTGTCACTGTTACGTACATTGATAAAATTTTTTAGAAAAATGAGAGGGAAATTTTCGTCTTTATTCTTAAAAAGTAGTTTAAAATAACGACAACAAAGTGCCTTTACCAATAAATAAATAAACAAACTATAGTGGAAGTGCAGCTGGCCATTGGACTTACAATATTAAAAGAAATGTTCCAAGGGATAACTAAATTGAGTTCTTGCGGTTTGATAGTGGTTACTGTTGATGTGAATTTGTGAGCACCTCTTCTTTGTTTAAGTGAGCCTGTGGCTTCAGAAAAAACGTACGAAGAAAGGATTCGTGAAAGAGGAAGATGATAGCCCCTGTCTCAGGCCGTTACATCTTTCTTATATGCCTTCTTCCTTGTAACTATCGTCGTTGTTTCATAATGATTGTAATGATTGTGCTATAACGGAGACGACTGCTGTAGCATAACCGATCCACCCTCCTTTAATTCCCACCTTCAAGTCCGAGCCCCCTGCGTGCTATGACTCTCATGGGTTTGGACTTGACGGGATGCTCCCTTTCCATGTATTGGTAGAGGTGTATAATCCCTATCTATTTTACAAGTGAGAATCATGCATCTCCATCAATACATGCAAAGAGGATATTCTCTAGATTGTAAAAGTAGTCCAGAGGATCCGGACTACTTAGACTTGGACTTCTAAATTTTTACAATCCTCGAAATTCGGACTCTCGAAGGACTCAGGCTCGAGCTTCCAACCCCCTAAGCTCTTGAGTATCTGAGGCCTTGGGACGGCTCACATGATATATCAAAATCCTACAAGAGTTTCATTTTATGGATTTCAAATTGAATAATAAAGTATACTAATTTTGACTTACTTTCTCATCATAAAATAAAATGTATTTGATTCGAGTTATCATATCATCAAATAATTCTATAATTAAAATTATAGAGAATAAAATATAATTTAAAATTCAACTTTAGATTTAGATGTTTTAGTATGTAAACAAGTATCTGAAAGTGGTGGAGATGGCGTGTTGGACAGATGACATTGTTGTGGACATGGAGAAGAGCTGGAACTAAAGAAAAGATTACGAACTAGAGTGAAAAAGGATCTAAGTGCTTTCTTCCTCTCTGCGCACACGAAAGAGAGATCTCATAGAATGTTAGAGCGAGAACAAGGGAAGAGGTCCTTGGCATAGGGCCTTTGATGCTCAAGTTAGTATAGTAGACTAGCCAAAGTGAAGAAGATGAATAGTAATTCTATAGCAAATGTGTATATATATGTGCCTCTGAGAGCATACCTGGCCAACGAAAAGGACTTTCCCTTTTATATCACCTCTCATAACCTCTATAATAATGAGGTGACAAGAAATATTGGCCGTCAAAAACTATCAAGTAATGGAAGGTATACAGTCTGGAAGATGTGTAGTCTCCCTCCGATGAATCTTCTATTAATAGTGTGTCTAAATCGTCTTTTATAACTTGCGCTATTAATAAGATGATTGAGAGAATATGTTGTCATAATGTGTTAGTTAATGGAATGTGTAGAGTCACCTTCGAGGAAGGTTCCACTGAATAAGTATACTGTAACATAAAAATATTCTTTGACAAATAATCGTTATTCTCTGACGAGTTGTTGTGATTCTCTGGCACTGCTGTCTCATGAAAGAAATCTGACTGACCCTGCTTCCGACCAGCTGTATGATAAAGGATTTATACCCTTATAAAACGAGGAGCACTGCATTATAAGTTTGGTTGTCCATGGAGCCGATCTTTATACTGAGAGTTGTATTATAAGACTGAGCCTGTGAGCTGAAAATAATATTGCAGAAGTGGGAAGTTGGACCTCATATGCTTGACCGGTGAATTAAGATCAAATGAGTTTATTTTGACAGGCGTTGTAACCGATCGACTTGTGTAGGAGATAGGGACGTTGAGCCCTGTAAACCTGACCAGTTTTATAACTGATCGGTCGTATGAAGGAGGACTGACATATGAGTACACTGAAGCCCATAGGTTCATCCAACTATATACTAAGAGAATACGCTGCAGCAATGGGGAGTTGTATCTCATATGATCCATCGACTTTGGGGTCATTCGGATTTAGTTTGTATGTCTTAACACTAAGGTACTGAACGGAGAGATAAGTCTATTAAACCCGACCGACTTATGAGCCATTTAGATTTAGTATGTATGTCTTTGCATTGAACATGTAGATAGGTCCATTAAGCCCACTCGGCTCCAGGGTTGTTCAACCCTACATTGGGAGAGCGAATACTAAGCTTAGATACGTCTAGCCGACCTTTGATCCGATCGGCTATATAACAGAGTTATGTAGTGCAGGTTTTTGACGGTCTTTGTGTCGGCCGATTGTTTACAAGCGAGCACTAGATCTTTCAAGTCCGACCAACTCTTAGGATGGTTGTCCTTATACCGAAGGGCTTGGCGCTGAGTGAGGAGGTAAGACCTGATGAGAGCGACGTTTTAACCGCCATTTCACATTGACTTTGACTATCATGTCAACTCCGGGTCTACTCCAATATCTCATATCACCTAGTTTAATATTTCTGTATTAGTCTAGTTCAAGAAGTCAAATACATGCATCTACACCATCAAATCTGTGCACATTCAATGGCATCAAACAAATGTTTGGACTGCAGATTGCCGGTGCAATAAGTTGGAGAACAAAAGCCCTCGATGGAGCTTGTTGGAGAAGAGGCGGCACACTGCAATGCTGAGATCCATGGCATGTCGATTGCTACGAACATGATCGCGTCGTCGATGCACCGAATGTGCCGCTCTCGACCTCCACTTTCGAGTGGACACCAATGTTGCTTCGTCCCTCACCCGAGATTGTTGATGACATCACAAACCTAACATAGTCTGATGAGGGCTTCGTTGATTCTCCACAGGGGTGGCGGGTGGAGGAAGAGGTCCGGGCGAGGCGACTGCCATAGGCGCTGGTGAGGTCGACAATGAACTTACTACCTCTAGAGGCGCTGATGGTGGACTCGGTGAGGCACACACCTAGGTCGAAGGGATTGGTGGGAAGGAGTTCGAAGCGGTGGTCGAGTTCGTCGATGAAGGCGCCGCCACACTTGCACTAGGCCTCGAGGTGAGCCCAAGGTTCCTAGGTGCCGATGATGCAAAGGATGAGCAGGCACTAGGGTTGGAACAGCTAACCCGGTTAGTACCGAGGGAGGCAATGAAAGCAGTTCGGATCCTCTATCCCAAAATTTTTCTGTCCCCGTGTCCCCTTGCCGATCAGGCGGATCAGATTACATCTCAAGAATGCCTTACACATCACGAGCATACTGCACACATCTTAAGGATGTCATAATGTCTTAAGATGTAATCTGGTTCGTCCGATCGACAAAGAGACATGAGGACAGAGAAGTTTCGAGACAGAGGATCTGAACTGCAATGAAAGGGGTGACCATGAAGGCAAGGGCCACGTGTCCCCTTGCCGATCAGACGGATCAGATTACATCTCAAGGATGCCTTGCACATCACGAGCATACTGCACACATCTTAAGGATGTCATGATGTCTTAAGATGTAATATGATCCGTCCGATCGACAAGGAGACACGGGGACAGAGAAGTTTCGGAACAGAGGATCCGAACTGTAATGAAAGAGGTGACCATGAAGACAAGGGGCACGGATCGTGAAAAAATTAGAGGATAATTTTGAAAAAAAAAATACTAAAGCTAGAATCGTGGAAAACCTTACACTTCCAAAGTATTTCGATATTCCTCATTTATTGATACGGTGGGTATACTCCATTATGAAGAATCACTCATTACATAAATTAAATTAAATTTTTATTGATAATCTTAAATAGATAATCAAAATTATCAATAATAATCTTCAACCCAAAGCAATCTATATATTCTATTATATGTTCCACTGGATATATAGTAATATTGCATGATATCTAGAATGGGGTAAAGCATAGCCCCCATGGAAGAAAATTCAACCCCGTCTATGCCGTCAGTGTCCCAATGTGATTAAAGTTGAATGGGCCCCACTGACTCCCGGTAGACCTCACTAATCCCCTTGAGCGATGTTAGGATACTGCTTGCACGGGCCCGGCAGCCGAGGTGATAGTGTCACCAATAAAATGAAGTAAAGCAGGGAACCACTAGAGGAATAATCAAAAGGAAGGAAAAGAATCAGATTTTTTCCACTCTGCAACTGAAATGAAAGAGATGTGGAGTGACATTTAAATTCTTCCTCTTACTTTAAGTGACTATTGTTATTCTATAAATTCGAACCCCTAATTTTTGGCCGTCAAATTTAGACTCATGACCTCTAGTGGAAAGTTTTTGAATGAATAAAACATTGGAATTTATCCCGCATTTACATCAGATTGAATTGTACGAGTCAAATCTAGTATGGATGCCTCGTCTCATGGCCAAACTTTGTCGATGCAATGGACTTTTGAGGAAGACAATGACACCTAAATTCTCTGCCTCCTAATCGATATGCCGTAAGGAACCATGGTTTGTGCACTTGTTGATGGAGAAAGCTAGTGGGCATTGAAGAGCGACATGGAGATTCCACTATACACCAAGAACAACATCTCCCTCTCTAGCAATCCTACTGACCATTTGTGCAACCCAAACAAGTATCATTATTTACTTATTGCATAAGTAATTCACATATACCATCATTCAGTTTTGGCACACTCATTTATTTTAATCAAATGTTATCATTTAGTTTTAACAGTACTATGATTAATTAATGCAACAACGTATTAATTTTCAGGTACCAACTTTATTACAGTTCTGTCTAGTGAAACTATCCAAACACAAGATCTGTTCTGGCATGAGGAATAGAATTCCCCAATGCTTAGGAAGGCTGTGAACTATCCAGTTTAGGAACTGGAAAGTGAACATCAGTTTTGAGAAGACTTCAGGAAAAGTAATACATTTCACATGTCATGATTTCCTTAGTCAGAGAAGGAGAAGCTACCTGTTTTAACAACATGAAATCTAAAGAAAAGTTGCATAGAAATTGCACAATGTCAATGATCTATTCATCTTTTTTCTATTTTGATGAAAACTCCACATTTAGGTCTTAATGAAGGAATAGCAAGTTTCAAGTCAATGAACAATGACTCATTTCATTCGTCTTTGACTCGAACATTTTTCTGAAGAGTTGTTTTTGCATCCATTAGCAAAAGCATTCTCCATGCTTTAGCTGATCAACTTGCTGTCGTGTCTCTTTTAAGACTCTCCAATGTTATAATGAATATGATAGAAATGGTGCCCAATTGGTTAAAGGGTGATAGATTTACTATAATGAGATAAGGGATCAATTTTAGATAGACACATGCTCTCGGGAAAAAAAATTCCTTCTACCCTTTAGCCACTTGGCGATTGGCTATAAACTGATCCCATGGTTTACCTCTCTTCTCATAACCTGAGGATAAACTGTGAGGAACGTCAGGATTGACCATAATCATCTTTTGGCATAATGATAGTACATACATGTAGAGGGAGGGTATGTCTCTTTATCTAATGTTTCATCGATGAATGATATGTTGTAGCTTTCATAGATGACTTTGTTGTTGCTCAGATTATTGAGTGAGATTTGAAGCACATAACGTTCAAGCAAAAAAGTCAAGTCACTGATTGACGAGAGCATGTCAATTGATTATTTAATGCAAGGAAACTATGCTTGTCTCGCTGATTGCCAGCTTAAAAATTCTATGGTGAACAAAATTTTGCAAGTAGGGAAAAAGGCGAGAAGATTGATCAAACCGGAATGCAGGAAAACTAAAGGAATTCAGATGGATGCCGACTCCTTAGACATAGTAGCCAGTGAAAGTACATCCTCTTCCAACTATCTCGCCGACACAGAACCATGCATATAACTCCAGCCCAAACAGAGCAGCAATGCCAGCATCTTCGACCTTGAGCTCCTTCCTGTTTTGCCATATGTGTTTCACCCCATCAAGCTCCTTCCAGAAGGATTCACAACGACCGGGAATGCTGTAGAAAGAAAGGCATCATTATTTTTATGACTGCAGTTTATGGAATTAAAATTAAATGCTTTTGAGACAAAGCCCTACAAGACATGGTTATGCAAGAGTTCAAAAGCATAGCCTCAGACCATTAAAGAGGGAAGCATCTGAAAAAAAAATGTAACTACTTGTTTGCAAAATCAAATACAATTTCTATATAGCGCCTTCCACTTGACTTAAGCTGTAATGTGACGTTGTACATACTTATTTGCAAGACCAAGTGCGAGTGCAATTTCGATAGAAGGACCCTGCATAGGAATCCCTATGGAGAATCCTTCTTCAGCCGTTGGTCCAAATTAATTAAAGCTGCCAGGTTTAATGAAAGATATAGAGGGCAGTGAATGTTTTGGGCTCGGTAGGACGATTGTACTCCATAGGAATTTTTATGGAGTGGCCCTTCATAGGAATCACGCTTTGCAAAAACAAGCAACCTTTACAGGAATTAAGACCTGAGAAGATGGTGAAAATGTCAAACATCAGGTGACATACTAGACAAAAACATCGAGCACACTCCAATAAAGAATACATCAGCATCTAAGGATTAAGACTAGGAGTACTGATACTAGTGTCAAGTGTCAAACATGCGTTGGGAGGGTATAAGAAGTGTACGAGTTCGAACTAACCAGAGGATCTGCTATCGGAGAAGTGCCCTCTTCCTCACGTCAAGGTTTCAAATTTGATTTTGGATAAAAATCATTCTATCAGGTATGATAAATGGATCAACAACAGGCATATTTTAGATCATGCTCCTAAGGAACAAGCTTATTGAAGATTTTATATCCATTAAAAATCCAAATAGAAGCAAAACATCTTGAGTTAAACTATTATTAAAGCAAAATAAGCCTGAATTTTAATTTGAAGCAAAAAATTACCCAATATTTTTGTCAAAATAATGGTTGTACCAGTTACCCATAACTTGGTTGCTATTTTAATATAATCTACAATTTTGATAGCAAAAAGAAAGAAATAAGAGATGCTTCAGATCCTAGAGCAATAAGTAAACATACAAAAGATTCATACTAGAAAAAACATTTACGAGATTTACATATCATGAGAATAATTTCCCTGCACACTGAGATCAGCATTCATGGATGAAGCTCCAATTTCTTGAACCAATTTTGTTCAAAACAAAGAAAAAAAAAAAGAAAGAGAAAAGTTCCCATTTGTAATAAGAATATCTCTAGTTCTCTCCATTTCCCCCCGTTCTTTCCCTAGGTCTCACATATAGAGATGAGCAATTCAAATCAACCTCTCAATAGTTTTCCTATCTTTTCACACAATTTTTTTACCACCCAAAGTTTCAAGGAAATGCTTACCTTTTACATAAAGTAAACGTTTTGAAATATTTACTCCTGGATGGAAACTTAAATTTTTTACTTGAGTGCATGTTCAAACTCAATCTCTCAAGAACTCTCATTTTAGCATGCAATCACACAGGTCAAGGACCAAGTGTTAACTATTACGCCCTAAAAATGTAGTGAAATACACAATATAGAACCCAAAGTAAGACTTCTAACCTTGCAAGTCGAGTATAGAACAGCTTTTTCGACAGATCCTGACATGCCTCGATCGTGGGTGGCTGAACGATGTACTGCTTGTTCTTCTCCAGCAGCTCCTTGTAGTAAGCGCCCCCGTGCTTGGCGATGAACTCCGAAGCCTGACCAGCCTTCGACCGAAGTTGGTGGAGCCTCGACGCCATCACCTGCGGAAACAAGATCAAGTCCCGCTAGATCAGAAGCGATATGCAGCCCCAATCCCCGAAAGCCCAAATCTTCAACCAATCCAAAAAGTTCAGAGGGATTCAAATTGCCGAAAGGATCTGGAAGAGAAGTACCTTCGGATCTTACGAACCGACGAGAAAACCTCCGATCGATCGGAAGCGCGAAGAAATCCCTGGAAGAGATGGAGAATTGGAAGGGAGATCGGTCGAGGACGCCCCCTTAAATTGGATGCCGAGCTCAATCTCACTCGGTTCCACCATTTACCTATTGGGCCTCGGTCAACAATTTGGGCCGGCCCTTTGCCATGATAATTGGGCTTTCGACAGCCCAATTTAAAAATACAGTTGATAAATTGTTAATGTTCGTTGCATTATTGCAAGTACAATGAGCAGTTTGGCCTGGCCAGGGCATGCAGGAAAGCATTCACTGCCCCTCAATAACTGATGGAATTCAATGCTTGATGCCCTTCCATGGCGAATCTCTGGCCCGTTCTTAACACCCACAGCTGACCACTGAATTGGGCCAACAGTCTTGGCCAATCAAAGTTATTCCCTCGAACTCAATCATGCATGAATGATTTATGGCATTGATGGCGTCTCAGTGCAGTGCTGCAAGCGGAGGCGAGCTGTGCCTTTCTTCCACCCTTCCTTATGCATGATGCATCGATCCTTCGCTGCAACTCGATGCTGAGCTGAAGGAGTTTGTTTGTTGCAGCTTCTTCGTCTTTCACGTTAGCTGGTCGGTGTGTCGTTTGAAAACGGCGAAGGATGCACTGCCGCAGCATCGGCATCGTTTTGCGCGCTCGGTCGTAACGTGTCGGCCCCGCCGATACATAAGCGTAACGCAGCTGCGGCGCCGTCGGATCCACTAGGAGGAAGGGTATTATGGTAATTAAATAGAAAAAGGGAAGGGTGGTTTGTTAAAACTGTGGGACGGTGGTCTGGTAGACGAACTCGGAGGAAAAGGAAACGTCGACGGGAGACGATTTGGGAGGGAGCTTTATTGGGTGATCTTTATTACGAGATCTTTCTCTTGATCCGGGGGCGTCTCACTTGCTTGGATTTGGGCGTTTTGTGCCTGTTCTACTGCTCCTGAGGCGTTGACGGAGAGGAAAGGGAATGCCGTGTTCGGATCTGATTCCTGCACTGCGTTTATGGAGTTCAATGTTGGAGCTTTAAGGCCCTCGATGAGTGGAGGTGTGTTTTTGCGAAGTTCCGAAGAACAGTTGGAAGCAAATTTTCTTTGTTTCTTTAGTTTCCTGCACACTTTCATCTCCAGCGTAGTGTAAGAGATGATGGGGAATCGTGGAAGCCATGATCGCTCGCTCACATGAATCGTCTGGACGGATGCGTGATTTGAAGGCTCGAAGAAGCTCGTCGAAGTTTGTCGATTTGAAAGCTCGAGGAGCCTGCTACTGTGCGAGGTAACAGCACTCACTTTTGCACAGTGTTTCCCTCGCTAGCTAAGCGTGCGCGTCGACAGACAGCAGTGGTTTCGCAAACTCCTCTCCCTGTCCCAGAAAAGATCCCATCTTTGGACAGAAAGTCACGGCAGAGCAGAACTGGAGGCCAAAAAGATGTTAAAAAGGGGCTCCTGGTAGTCTGGTACCACTGAGGTAAAAGATAATGCACAGAGCGATGGATATAAAAAGGGCTAAAACGTTGTCTTTATCTAACACATCACGAACACAGTGATTACGTTTATCTTGGGAGGTTATTAACGTCTGCCGTTGTTTGTTTGCTTGTGGATGCTTTAATCTATTGGATAAAAAGGAAAGGGTGGTTCAAATGCTTGTAATATTGGATATGGGAGCCACTTGCCTGCCTTCTTGTCCTTCACCTGTCTTCGTCTGTAGTTTGAGCTGGGTTTGAAAGCCATGGTTTGGTTGTGAATCTCTTTCTAAATTCCTTCCGGCGGAGATGAGCACCAGCCAGCAGCCGAAGCGTGGGAAGACCGATGAGGTCCTTGATGATCCCACGAACATAGTCGTCGGCGTCAAGGCGTCGAAAGAAATCCAAAAGACAGCACTAGTGTGGGCTCTGAAGCATGTTGTTCAGCCTGGTGACTGCATCACTCTCATCGTTGTGGTTTCACCACACAATTCTGGTAACATTCTTCTCTCAACGTTTGATCTTCTCTGGTAGTTCTGGTTCCTACTGGTTTATCAAGCAAAGTGCTTATATCTTTGTCTCTAACCTAGATAGCTGCTTTTAATGTAGTTGGTTCCTTACTGCTCTGCTTAAGATTAGCTCTGAAGAAGGCATTCATTCCATTGGTATGGATGCTATCGTCAAGTAAATAGTTTAGATGGAAAAAAAAGGAAGAATTTACATGATCTTACTTGAGCTAAAATCTAGAGGCTCAAATTTCCCTCCTCCACTTCTGCCTGATCTATGCGAAGATAAATGAATTATTTGTAAAGAGCTTAAACTTTTTTTTTTATTTCTTCTCTCTCCATTCAAGTTTATGCAATATTGTTGTTCTTGTGGAGAATTTTCTTCTAAAGGAAGCGTTTTTGTCCAGTAAATTGCTTCACATGTATCTACAAGAAGCTGAGGCTGGGTTCCCTTAGGATGAAAAGATCAACAATGTAGTTAGGCATAGAAGACTATGCCTTTAACAAACTTTTATTTTATTTTCTGATGATCTGGGTGCTTCTTTGAGTCTTGAAAAATTCAATTTTCTTTATAATCCTGGAGTTACTTTAAATTCATTTTTTGTTCTTCAGGCAGAAGATTATGGGGGATTCCCAGATTTTCAGGGGACTGTGCTAGTAGTCACAGGAAGCCACAACCTGGAGCTACGACAGAGCAAAAATGTGATATCACTGATTCTTGTTCTCAGATGATGCTTCAACTTCATGATGTTTATGATTCAAATAAGGTAATTTGCTAAAGCTGCAGCTGCCTCATTCTTCTCACCTCTTTTCTTACTACAGTTTTGTTTGTTTTCTCTTGTAGATAAACATCAAGATAAAAATTGTCTCTGGATCACCTTGTGGTGCAGTTGCTGTCGAATCCAAGCAAATTCAGGCAAAGTGGGTCGTATTGGACAAGTAATGTTCTGATTTGTAGTGGATCTAAGTGTTAGTTAATACTGATTGTTTTTTCCCTAGTTGATTGGTAATTGTGGATTGGATCAAATCTTAAATTTTATATAAATATATAGACATAAGTTGTTGTTTTGGTGTTCATTGCTTTCTTTTATATGTATTGCACAGACAACTGAACCATGAAGAGAAACGATGCATGGAGGAACTACAATGTAACATTGTGGCTGTGAGGCATTCCCAACCAATATTTCTCCGATTGAATCTTTTTACATCTCCGAAGGAACAGCCCCAATTGCCTTTGCAAATGCTTGCTAATTTTAGCGCGTCGGCTGAGAAGACGACTACAGATACAAAAGATGCTGTCAATTCAGGTCTGGTTGTGACACCCACTAGCAGCCCTGAAATGGCGACTTCGTTTACTACTACTGAACCTGGAACATCCTCGGCTTCAAGTTCTGATCCTGGAACTTCTCCTTTTCTTCTCCCCCAAAATTTTAGCATTCTTAAGAAAGAGGAGATGAAACGAAAAGAAATGCCAAATTTGGATGTTTCAAGCTCCGGTTCAGATAATGAGATTGTGAGCCCTTCAAGGATAGACTTTCAGCTATGGTTGAAGGAGATCGTTGGTGTGAGACAACAGTCTTCTAGAGATATTGAGGAAGTAGCATTCAAGCTCAAAAAAGATGTCCATATAGCCTCCAATAAGACATTGTTGAAGAGATTCCCCAAACATAGTAGAGAATCTGCAATTAGCTCATTTTCTGACAAAATGGAGTTTAGTTTCAGTGGCAATGTCAGAGATACCATGCTATTGCCTACTAATGCACTTCAAGTGCCACCGCCCCTGTGTTCAATATGTCAGAAGAAGGCCCCAGTTTTTGGAAAACCGCCAAGGTGGTTCAGTTATTCTGAGCTGGAACTTGCTACTGATGGGTTTTCACAAGCAAATTTCTTGGCAGAAGGTGGGTTCGGATCTGTGCACCGAGGGGTATTGCCTGATGGTCAGGCAATTGCTGTTAAGCAACACAAACCAGCTAGCTCTCAGGGAGATCAAGAATTCTGCTCGGAGGTGGAAGTTCTTAGCTGTGCACAGCATCGCAATGTGGTGATGCTAATTGGATTCTGTGTCGAAGATGGTAGAAGATTGCTTGTTTATGAATACATCTGCAATGGCTCGTTGGATTCTCATCTCTATGGTAAAGTTGCACATTGCAATTAATGTCCTAGGTTATGGTTTCTAGTTTTAACTGCTGTTACAGGTATGGAAATGAAGAATTACATCTCATCAACTCATTTCCTTATCCATTTTTTTTGGAAAAAAATCCCTGAGTTAAATTGAACAACACATCTTGCATGCCAGTAAATCGAACAAACATAATTGAAGTGAGCCTTTGTTTGTACACTGCTGCCTTGATTTATGTTATTAACAATGGCCTTTATATATTGAAACAGAATTGGCTGAACATCCAACATTATTTTCTTGTTTTGCTTTTGTAGAAGAATCAGAAATCCTGTTTTATTTAAACATAGAAAGAATATAGTGGAGATTGAGAATTCTTTGATAGCAAACCAGTATAGAATTGCTGATATGTGCTCCAATGTTATCACTAGTGACTTTGTCCTTATTAACTTAGTTTGTACGTAGAGCATATGCTGCTGGGGACAAAGGTTCATAAGTATATATTGTCCTTTACAATGCAAATCACTGATTGCCTTGTAGTGGTTGAAGGCTTATATTTAATCAATGTTGCATCTACCTTACACTATTGTACTGATTCTTTCAGGTCGTAATAGAGAACCACTTGAATGGGCTTCTAGGCAAAAGATTGCTGTGGGCGCTGCTCGTGGTTTAAGATACCTCCATGAAGAGTGCAGAGTTGGTTGCATAGTCCACCGTGACATGAGACCAAACAACATTCTTATTACTCATGAATTTGAACCACTGGTAAAAAAACCATTAACTCGATCTCCCAACCTTCCTTGCTTTAAGCCATGGATTTAACTAAAACTCTATCTTAGATTTAATATGATATCCTTGTCCACATTCAAATCAAGAAAAATTACCTCCATTAAATAACTATTCGGAAACATAACATATCGCAAGTTAAGCATGAAATTCTTTTGGCAAAACAACCCAAAAGTGTGAAATGTTGTTCATGATCATTTTCATATATTATTCTTGAAGGTTGGAGATTTTGGTTTAGCGAGATGGCAGCCAAATGGTGATCTTGGTGAGGAAACAAGAGTGCTAGGCACCTTCGGGTAACACTTGTTAGACATACCCTTGTTTTTCTAATCCACAACAGTTTGAATAATTTGGTGTTTGCTGTAGGTTTTTAGCCCCAGAATATGCCCAGACTGGTCAAATCACAGAAAAAGCTGATGTATATTCTTTTGGAGTAGTGCTGATGGAGCTTGTGACAGGCCGCAAAGCAATTGATATTAACCGACCAAGGGGGCAGCAGTGCCTCATTGAATGGGTTAGTACCCAAGTGTATGTGCATTTAGTCAGTCACTTATTGGTTTGCCTATAGATTGTTTTATAACCAATCCAATGGCTCTATGATCTCGTTCTAGTATCAGTAATTTGCATCATTTTCTGAGCAGGCTCGTCCGCTGCTAGCAGTTTGTGAAATGGATGAGCTTATCGATCCCCGCTTAGGTAAGCAATATTGTGAACATGAAGTCCATTCAATGTTGCACGCAGCGTCACTTTGTATTAGGTATGATCCTCGAGCCAGACCTCGCATGTCACAGGTATACAATTCATTTAAGTAAAATTGTCAGGATACAGCAGGATAGCCATGTATTCTTTTCTGATACTTTGACACTTCTCCAATATCATACAAAAGGTTCTTCGGATACTGGAAAGCGACATGGTTATGGAACCAAATTATGCATCATCACCAGGATACGGTAACGGAAACAGCAGGGCTCGAATGCAATCTGTCCGGCCATGGCAAAAAGCTCCTAACTACGATAATTTAAGATCGTCTTGTGCCGCAACAAGGGAGAACAGAATGAGAAGATTTTGACACACCAAACCTCCTGTTTTAATGTCCTTTATGAGATAATGTAGGCTTCCAGTGTATAGTAGAAGATATCACTGGTATCTACCTATCTTTTTTCTCTTTAGTGATCTTGTTGGAATATCAGAAAAGATTTTGTGTTTGGATTCTATGTTTAATTTACCAGATGATATCAGTTTGCCGTCAGTTCTTCATTCCAAGTTTTTGGTTTCACTTGTCATTTTCATGTTAGCACATCAATGCACGCTTTCTTTTGTCATATGTCTGGCTGAAGCTGTTTAATTATTGGCATTCATTTCTACAGCATGGTTGACAGATGAACACAAGGAAGGATCAAAGGTAAAGAAAACAAGGATATGGGGACAAACCACACATCATCTGAGACAAAATTACATGTAGCAGAAAAGACTGCAAGATAGTTAAAAAAACAAAATATATATATATATATATATATATATGGTGGGACCATTGCTAGCTCATAATTTGGCACTGTGAGGAAACCACTTATTACAAGGAAACATAAGTTCATCATGACCTACATAGTACACTTCTGTGTATGGACCAGATGAGCAAAATGCCAGTGGACAGGGCATCATCATCACAAGGCACAGACCTTGTCAAACATAAATGGGGCCACAGCAGAGGTAACAAAGGAGCAGCCATTCGATTTTAATACTCAGGAGAAAGGCAAAGGCAATGCATATCAATTTTTTTTCTTACTTCAATTCAAAGTAACAGATTTTACATCATGTTAACATCTCTGTTATTGCAAAAGTTCCAACGAAGATGTTTGTGTTGGATTAGTTAAATCACTATGAATAAGGTACAGTGAAACTTCAGGTCTAGAAAGAGTTTGATTGAGTTAACTTTGATGTTACTATCAATCTTCATATGAGTATTCATATGGAGAAGCTAAAATAAGTTGATCGGGTTAGATATAGGCTAAGTTGATTTATGTGTTGTGTCGGGCATGACGTATTGCATAAACTAAGTTCAGGCCCAATCAACTTGTGCATGGACTTGGTCGTCATGTAGCAATAACAGCTCAATAGATCAGCACATTGAGCCATTGCCATTGTTCCCTCAAAAGAAAGGAATTCATCAATGACATCGTTAAAGCGATCAGTTTGCAATGTGTTTTATGATCACCTCTGCCTGCATTATTACATGAATGTGGTCTTTTACTTCAAGTGCTAAACATATTAATCTTTTTAGATGATTTTCATCATAGTTTAGTAGAGCTTAAAAGATATCATGAGAACACATTGGAGGTTGTAAAAGACTTGTAAAGAAGATTTTGCAAGTGATGATAGAACAATCTCTACCATAAATCCTCTTAGTACCAACAAAGGTTCCTTGAGATGCCTCCAAAATATGATAACTTTGCCATGCAATTAGCAAGAACATTTCTGAAGACAGTGCATGTGAATGGGATTGCTTATCATATATTATCTAGATTGGCTTTTCAAATGGGATTCTCAACTTATATCTTAAAGAATCGGCATATCCTTCTTTTAACAGATGGGTGATAGCAAATGGAGGATGATGCCATTTTGTTTGCTTAGTGGTGCAGATTCCTTTAATTGCCATTGACCAACACAAATAGGATAAGCATTTATTTCTTCTCATACAGTGTCATTGTTGTTCATTTTTATATCTTATCTTTTGTTTTCTGTATCCTTCACAATCAGATGATGGATGGCTATCAACAATGAATGGTTTCATTATATTTTGTCTCCTGATGCCAATTATTGCACTTTTTAAAGATTCAGCCAACACTGATTGAAGCCTAAAATTTGACTGATAATTAAAACAGACCATCCTAATTTGAAGCTTTTACTGTTTGTAATCATACTTATTTTGATTGCAAACTCACCGCAACAACAACGACAACAACCTAGAGGAAACTTGGCGTCGAAAGGAGAGGACGAGAGGGTAGAGATTTAACGACAAATCTTAACTAGAAGATGACGGGGGAGGAAACTTCTTTTGCATCTTAAACTACTATAGAACATGCTTCTTACTATTTATAAGAGATAACAACATAACGGTTTCTGATTAAGTGCTAATGGAAGTAATTAATCTGATGGAATACAATCCATTCAGATGATAAAGCACTTCAGAAATTCTGGTAAGAAAGAAAAGAAAATAAAAGGCAAAGTGTTATGTGGCAGATACAACTTCCTCAGTTGCATCCCAAACTCAAAGATTGTAATATGTTATAGTGCAGATTTAGATAAGATTTGGTTTAAGAAAATCCAAGAAATTATGTTGAAAGGGATAAAAAAAGAAAGGTAAAAGGCTCCAAAATTCTTTGGATTGCCTGACGTAGGCAACAGTAATGTCCACTTAGAGTTGAGGATTCTGTGTCAATTGCAAACTATCAGTTTTTACAATCATTAAAGACTTTTGATTTAAAAAATGTAATTAAAGGCTTGTGGATTAAGGAACTTGGTACCATGGATTAGGTAGAAGCTCTAGTTATATATCAATTCTAATCAAAGTGCTTGGTTTTAGTGAATAATAATTTTTGAATTGGATTAAAAAAGTACTTTCAAAATATCAATTCTTACCAAACTATTAGAGGAAGTGATTAAGTGAGACCAAGCGGTTTAAGTGGGACGAGGTTTAAGCTTAGCCAAGTTTGCAAAGGAAAAAAAAAGAAGAATTTGTCAAGTTTGGCGCCTTTTATCGTATTCCAGTTAAATTTCTTCGTTTGCGACAACACAAACACACTATTATAGTACTTATATTGTTTTTCTTATATTCAGCCATGAAACCAGCCATATGCATCACTATCCAAGAGTTGATAGGAAGCTCTGATCATTAAAGCACCCATAAACAAATGCAACCAAAACATCAAATCCAACATCATGGTGCCTCTTCAACATCCAAAAGTACTTCCTCCTTTTTCAAAGGTGTTTTACCTATCTGATATTCCACTTGAGGATGCTCTGTGTTTCTGTAAATTATTGCACAACTTGCTATTGAAAAAAGAAAAATGCTTCTTGAGTCATGCTTACAAGAATTCAGAACATGATTCATGGAAGAATATTTTTTAATTGTTGAACTCTGAAGCAACTTATGACTGCATCCATCACTGAAGGCATAAGATACTCTTTAAGGGACACTAGAAGATACTAGTACTCACGCATAGACATGCAATTGCGTGTCCTTTATGGTGGCATAGCCTCATGCCAAACTTGTCCACAAGGAGACCTTGACCTTCAATTACTCCCTCATTGATTGGCCTTTCCAGTCACTAGTATTTAGCTTGTGCTTCTTGTAGCCTTGTGAGTGACAAATTAAATCCTTGGACTGAGAAATGGCGAGGAAATGCTCTCATTGTGGTTTCTATGGCCACAACTCCAGGACTTGTATCAGCACAAGAGGCATGGCTGGGGGAGGTGGAGTGAGGCTATTTGGGGTGCAGCTTGAGAAGAGCTTTAGCATGGAGTGCCTCTCCTACAATTACCCTTGTGCTCCTTCAGCTTCCCCTTCAACGTCGTCGCTTGGTTCGCTTGATGAAGCCTATGAGAAGACGTCTAACGGCTATCTCTCGGATGGTCTTGGTGGCCAAACACACGAGAGGAAGAAAGGTGAGTCATTGCCTTACATTCAGCTATCTCAATTGCGATGCGATGGTATACAAAACAAGCCAGCTTAAAAAAAGTTGTACATATCAGGAAGTACAAAAACTTAGCATCTTGATGACATGTTTATGTGCAAACAATCTTTTTCTCTGTGGTGAGTAGGAGTTTCATGGACTGAGGAAGAACACAGACTATTCCTTATGGGACTAGAGAAGCTCGGAAAAGGAGATTGGAGAGGCATCTCGAGGAACTTTGTTACCACAAGGACCCCCACACAAGTGGCTAGCCATGCTCAGAAATACTTTCTCAGGCAAAACAGCCTCAACAAAAAGAGGCGCAGATCGAGTCTTTTCGATGTGGTAATCTTTTCTCTACTCATGGTTTTCGATCCAGAATACACTATGTTTGACTCTCACTCTCATTTGCATTTCAGGTTGCAACCTGTGAAAATACTTCCTTGCCGAGTGACAAAGCTTCTGAGGCTGCTGCAGTAGATCTGAATTCATCAAGCAAAGAGCAAGAAACAATCCATCTGCCTTCATGTCTTCATCAGATATCCAATTCATACGTCGACTCGATCGAAAATGCTCATGATCAACTTTCACATCTAGATTTGGAGCTCAGAATTTCTAGTTCAAGGTCGAATCTGAGTAACTCATCGCCTAGAAATCTATGCATTGGAACCATAAGAGTTAGTTAACTGAGTCTTGGTGGATGCCTACATCAACCAGTGTTGCTAAGGAATCATGTAAATGAAGCTTAACCAGCGTTATCTAGATCACTTTCAGATAAGGTGATGATTGTTTAACTTTGTCTTGCTGAAATTAGTACAGTTTGTGGGAGAAGCTATTTGCAAATGTATGAAAGTAATCTGTCAAGTTATTATATATATGATAAACTTTTATTGAGTAATTTTATCTTTCAAGTGATCTGCTGTGCCAAAATTCACTGAAAAAGTCAACGAAGTGACTTTTTCTGAAAAACAAATTAAATGCAAATCTTCTTAATATGCCCATTGGGAAACACATATTTTATCTTTGTTTAGGAGACATTTTTAAGCTTTTCAAATTTCTTCTTCAAATATTGAGAATATAAAAAACAATATTCTCATTTCTTTAGCACACTGCACAGGGAAAAGGTAATAATTAGGTTCCCATACACTCTTTAATTAAGCAAATTAATCCATTTAAGCAAATGAGATGGCCTGACAAGGGAAAACAAATGCCATCCTCAAGGAAAGAACATCTAAACAAATTAGACTGTATTTAGAATTAATTACATCAGTTGAATAATATGGTACCAATAAGAAAAAAGTCAGACAAATCTCCCTTCAGAGAGAATAATTTCTTACCAGTCTTCTTATTCAGCATGTACCCATCAAGCTGATCAAGGAACAGAGTTGAACACTTAGATTATCAAAAAGAAGAAAAAACAAACGTTGGTTCTCTCTCATCCTTGTCAAATTGGGTTGTTGGTGCATGGGACATCTTTACGTTCACTTTAATTGGTTGGATTTACGTGCGTTTGTACACCCATTACAGGCTCCTACTGCTCGGTACAGGTTTTTGATGAAACTCAACTATTGAATGACAGTCTAATATAGATCTCAAACTCAGAGACCTGGAAGATTCCTTTGATTTGTCTCCCTCTTAAGTATTTCTCTTGTAGTTTGAGTTAATCATACTTCACTAATATGATCGCCTAGTTATCCTACTTAATACAATTCATGTCTCATGTCTGAAAGATAATCAGATACTCACTGTTGTCACAGATAAAACAAAACTAGGCCACGGATATTGCAAGAGATTTATCAAGGCCACATAAGAATTGGATGACTATTTTTTTCCCTTAACCATGAAGCAAAACGTTTGTCAAGCTGAAAGGAATTCATGCACACAGGAATTTGATTGGCAAGCACTAGGTCAGCCCATCCATCGTGCTCATTATGGAGAACATGCTCCATATTTCAATTGACATTGACAATGACATCGCATCTGCACTATTGTCTTTCAGTTACAACCCAGCAATTCTTCTTCCTATAGTGCCTTAGCTCCATAAAATCAGCAACAAGCTAAGTGAATGAAATAAAGATTTTGATTGTCTTCTTTAAAATCCAAATGGAGGCTATTGGGTGGGCGTGTGACACAGATATGTGAAAACTTTTTATGGGATCAACTAGGATGAGTATTAGCCAAAAAAAAATAGTTCAACAAAGAGTTATGTTTCATGAATTCATTGATCTGTATGCTCAATAACATGACAGACCATGTATATACCATTTGATAATGTTGCACTAGAGATTGATCAAAAATCTAATTGGCAGAAATATTCAATACAAAGAGAGCCCAAACGGTGGCACAGTTGACAAAATTGGCCGGACCTGGCACAATCATCAAAGGCTGATGTAGTTTTGGTCATGAAGATAAACATCTTCAGACATTCTCTCTGAGATACACCAGATTAACTTGTAAAAATAATGTAAACGCGCCTTATAAGTTATATCAGGCAGACTGAAATTAAACAAGAGTCAGATGAATTGGCTGATTTCTTGCAAAAACGGCTAAGATCTCATTAATCTTGCTCATTTTGTCGATTCCAACTCAGAAATCATTCTCCACAAATATTTTACTCTCAGTACAAGAAGATGGAAAAGAGAAGAGGCCAAATATTAGAAAGCAGAAAAGGAATCAAATATTGATCAAAGATCTGAGTAGTGGAGCAGATGATGAACAATGTAGGAGGCTAGGAGCAATATTTACATTTATGCAAGGAGAGACGGACGTTAAGGAGAAAAGCATGTGCTTGGGTTTGTTGCAGGAGGCACAAGTGATGGAGGAGCAAAGAGACAGTACTGATCTTGTCATACGTGACTTAGACCCAGATACAAGTATATATGTGACACCGGTGAGGATCTAAGTATGCAAGACAAGTCATTTAGAAAAAAAAAAAAAAAATAGGTGAAGTTAATAAGAGTGTTGCACGCCATCCAAGTGTTGATGTTTAAGTGTCGATGTCTAACAGGACGACGTATTGAACCTAAGCTTAGTCAACTCAAACTAGATCCAATAAAGCACATATTGCACTCGACCCCAGCTCAATCCATGATGAAATCCAATATGATCCTTTAAATTTTAAAAAGACATAATTTTTCATTCGGGACTTAAATCAGGTTTTATTGGTGGTCATATATGTAGAGTCCTTTATTCATAATAAATTTTTTTATTATGGTAAAACTCATAGAACGGAGTAATCGCTATCTTTCCTGATGTCAACACTAAATCTAAATCTAAATTAGCTCGAATCTAAACCTAAGTCAAGTCTAGTCTCATGCCGCCCACCTAGACTCAAAACACTTTTACATTCAACGTTGTCCCATCATGAAATTTGGCTCATGTTCCTAGAGTATCAAGGAGATGGATCGAGTCATCGTAAAGTTTCAAAAAATCTCCTATTTCATTGTTTTATTCATTGTGAAATTCGGACCAAAGTTTTGATGTTGCCCTTTAAAGGTCTTCAGCGTACTGTCAAATGAGTCAAGAGGCTTGCCATGTAACGATACTGATTTTGATCTCAAATTCATTCTATCTATCCATCACTTAATCATTTTACATTATTTTCGATACATTCGAGGACAAATAATTATTCCAACAAGTCAAAATTAAAGGCGTCGGACCTTGTTGACGTACCTCCTCCAACAAGCGCCTTCGTACGCAGGATATTGGCATTCAAAGTGACAACCTCCGCCTGGTTCTTCTCGCTGGTCGCGTCGCCGCTTCCGCTTTCTGCGCCAAACGATCGCCAAATCAACCTCTTGGAATCAAACCGTAGCCAAATGCCAACGGAGGAGATCGAACAATAAGCAGGTCTAGGGAGACACCTGAAGGGAGGCTTCTACGACGGACTCGACGGAGGCGTCCTTGCCAGAACCATTGCAGGCGTACGTTGAGTTTGTCGACGTCCTACTTCTTGCAGATGCCATCGACCCGCGTAAATGTTGTTGAATATGGTTTTAGTGACATATGTTTACTCCGTAGTGGAAAAGGAAAGGAGAAGTTTGATAGGCTTGTATTTGAATGGTGGCTAGGGGGAGGGGGGAAAATTCCAATTTTGAACAAGTACAATGGTTAAATGTGAATGTTGATGAATAGGCGTACTTTTTGAAAATACACAACCTTTCCCAAAGGCTGTTTCCTTTGTTATGTATACATCTTTAAAGTCCAATCTCTCACTATCTTCTCATGGCCAATAAGTTTTGTTCTCTAAGTTGTCTTGGTGTAATTTATAAATTTGTTGTTTATAAATTTTGTTTTGTTTTGAGTATTTTGAGACGAATTTATCACTAAACCTAGCAGTATTATAGTGGGGACAACATTTTTTTTAAGAAAAGTGATTCACACTTAAAAATCTTAAGGAAAATTTTCCAATCCAATGGAAGTCATTGGTTTAAAGTCTGTTTTCGATGTATTCAAGTTGGATTGTTTCGATGGGACAAACTTCACTCGCTGGAAGGACAAATTATTCTTCCTCCTCATTGAATTGGGTGTCGCATATTTACTACTGCACGATTTGCTCGCAATTCCTCCACCAACTAAGAAGGATACTGATGAGATCAAAGCAACTCGGAAGAAACAAGAAAAGGATAAAGTTCACTGTAGAGGATACATCCTAAATGCCTTAGTAGATAGGTTGTATGATCTCTTTCGTTTGATCAAATCCCCATAAGAAGTTTGGAATGTCTTGGAGAGCAAATACACATGAAAAATAAGGTACAAACATATTTCCAAGCATGAAGTTTTTCGAGCTTCATATGATTGATAATAAATCTATCTTGGATAAGTCAATGAATGAGTTGCTTGTCCTAGTTTCTAGACTCAAGAATTTAAAAATAGAAGTATTCATTGTAAGTGGTTACTGTAATTACAAAATTATTAACTATTTAGAATGACTACAGAAAAAATTTATTACACACTTCTAAAGATTTCCCTATAAATTAACTCATAAAACATATTCACATTGAAATAGAAACTCACATTTGTGAGAATAAATTTACTTTAGAAAAAGGTAGATCCGTTACCTTAGCGGCCCTCCTAGTGTCGGCCTCATGAATATGGAGGGAGGTCCATGCAGGTACACAGACCATATGCGTATGACGGGATAAACCTCATGTCGTCAGTTCCTGAGATTTACTTTAGAGTCTGGTTGTAAAGTTAATAATATTGAGTTGAATACTAAAAAAGTAGGGTATTTAAAAAAAGAAAGTTTAATGAAACTTCATCCAAAAATTTTGTTAATAAAAAGGAAATCAAGATATATTACTTTTGTAGAAAGAAAGGTCATTTCAAGAAAAAATACATGTTTTACAATAAACTAAAAGGGAGGGAAATACTAGACAAAAAATGTGAATGTTTTTGAATGTCCATCAAGTTCTCCTAATATTGTTGCTATAATTGTTGATTTTAAAATAAACATGATAACTTAATGCAATATGACAACAAATGAAAAATCTATTGATTGATGGTATGATTCCGACGATCAATTCATGTTTGCAATGAGCAAAGTTTATTCAAAAATTATGAACTTGTCACAAAGAAAGAAAATGTCTTGATAGAAAATCATGATATTATCATAGTGCTTGGAAAAGGAACCATTAAGATACAATTTACTTCTAGAAAGAAGATGATCTTGATGAATGTATTGCATATTCCTGACGTGAGGAAAAATCTGATTTTTATAAGTTTATTATACAAGAAGGGATTGAAGGTTGTTATATAGGCAAAGAAACTTATACATTTTAAGTAGGGGCAAATTTTTTTTAAGGAAAATGGTTCACGCTCGAAACGAAGTTTGATCAATAATTTACTTCTAACAAATGTATCGATCACACTCATCTTCAACAAAGGTGTTATAGTGGTGCAATCGAATCGAGTTGATTCGTATTTGATTCCAAGTGTTCGCAAAATATTTCATTCGTGGAATTAGAGCCGGACTCGAAGAGTTAAATTTGAACTCGTAATATTATTCAGGAGTCTCTTATGAGCTAAATTTGAATAAACTCTAATTATTTTTATATAATTTTAATTTACATATATTCAAATTAATATTTGAATAATTCGAATCAAACCTGAATTTAAGTCATTTTGAACTTAATTTGATTCTATTGAATAGGTTTAAAAAAATTAAAATCAAACTCGAACTTAAATTTTATTTGAAACCAAACTAGAACCTAAATTATTTATATTTTAAACCTCGAATTGAATTCAAATATCACCCGCCGGTTAAGATTTAGGGATCCATTAACTAGTCGATGATTTAAATCACAGGTTCAACAATTTCATTTTATTTTATTTATATATTATGTTAAAATGAAATTTGTTGGTGCTAAGGTCACCTAAAAGTTAGTAAACTTCAAGTTTCCTAACCAACTAGACTATAATTATTAAAAAAGAATATTGAACTATAGGTAACACCAAACTTGGACTGACCAGTCCGGCCTCAAAGAATTTTTTTACCGGTTGTTAGAGTAAATCGGGAAGTACTCACGGTGGACAATCTAGAAGCTTAGCATCCCATGGTTGCACACCATATTTGAAGGAAAAATACCTACAAATAATATTTATATGTGTTAGTTAATTATTTAATAATTTTATTTTGTTATATTATTGTTTTTAATAATTAAAAGAAGAGTAAGAGATATGTTATTCATTTGTTAATTAATTTATAATGTTGGTCCATAAATAATCTCATTGTTAATTAATTAGTTAATAATTAATTAATACTTTTACTATATAATTATTGATGATCTAACCATTTACGGATAATTTTAAAATTTTTTAATATAATAATTTTCAACGATAACAAATTATGACGAATCATGAATTGACGGTTTCGAATCATGAATAATAATCATTTTGAACAGTTAAAATTAAGGATCGATCAATTAGAAATCGTTGGACCAATAATTTTGAATCGTCGAATTGACAAATTCAAATTATTAAACTGACAATTCTGAACCATCAAATAATCGATTTTGAATCGGGATCATCAGATCTACTTCCCGTGTTCGAGGTAGCTTTATAATGGGAAAGTATATATTTTTAAATATCATTAAACTTATTTTTTTTAAAAAAATATATAAACTAATTATTTCTTCTACTTTTCATCCCAAATACATTTTCTTTTTGCAAATTTGGATGGTGGAATTTATTTTGTTTTTCTTTTGTCGTCTAATTAGACGACTAATTGTTTGTCCACAAAGTCAACATAGTGATTTTTCTCATGATCAATGAGAAAAATATTATACATTATATTTTAACTATTTTACATTATAATATTTTTAATCAAAAATATTATACATTATAATAATTTTAATGAAAACCACTTTAATTATAACATTTTTAATTAAATTCGAATAATTTTAATTAATATTTAAATAATGTTGATAATTATCAAAATAGTTTTAGTTATAATTACAAAGTAATTTTAGCAAATTTTGGCCATAGTGAAATAAGAATGTTTTAAAATATAAAATATTTTTTTAAATATGATGTCTTTTAATGATAATAAAGATGATAAATATGCATGCAACTTGTGGGGCCCGTTGAGATTGAAATGCTGAAAACAAATGGTCCTTACCTTCGCCGCCTGGCCTGGTCCCAATCATCCCTCTAATCGAACGGTTTAAGATTCCTTGGAAGAAAACCGAGCATTGGCGCTTTGCAGCGAATCTCCAATCTCCAGGAAAAAAACCACCCATTTTAAAACAAAACCCCACTCGACCTTCTTATTCGTCTCTTCTCTTTATAACCGACGCGGAGAGAAGCTTCCTTCTTCATCTGCTCTACTTCTCCTCTTCGTCAATCTCTTTCTCCCTCGTTCGATGGGAAGATCTCCGTGCTGCGACAAGGCTAACGTCAAGCGGGGTCCGTGGTCTCCGGAGGAGGACGCCGCCCTTAAGAGTTACATCGAGAAGAACGGCGCCGGAGGCAACTGGATCACTTTGCCCCCAAAAGCAGGTCATTTGACACGAAACAAATAAAGCTCTCCGTGAATCCTTCGATCAATTCAGCTGATCAATGAGGAATGCAGGTCTCAAGCGATGCGGCAAGAGCTGCCGGCTGAGATGGCTCAACTACCTCCGCCCCGACATCAAGCACGGCGGATTCACGGAGGAGGAGGACAACGTCATTTTCGCTCTCTACGATCGAATCGGAAGCAGGTTTGAATTAATTTACTAAAATTAGGGATCCAGGTTGGTCTTGCCTAATCCGCGATCGTTGATTAGGTGGTCTGCGATTGCTTCCCACTTGGTGGGGCGAACGGACAATGATGTGAAGAACCACTGGAACACCAAGCTCAAGAAGAAGCTGCTCATGGCGAAGAACAACTCTAGCACTCTCTGTGCTCGATCACCTGCCTCATCCACTCCCATCCTCGCTTCGCCCATCAAAAACGAAGCTTTCGGCGCGGCGGACTTCAGCTTCGCCAACACTATGCCTCTTCCACCCAGCCACCCGTTTCCATTCCCTGAGTTGAGCTTCGTCGAGCAGGTGCTGTCCCCATCGGAGGAAGCCTCGGCGGCTTCGTCGTCTGATGAGCTTCTCCTCTCGGCGCTCGGGTTAGGAGACGCCGGCGACTTTTTCCTCGGCGGCTATGCCTATGGTTACCAGGAAAGCGTTCCGATTCCAGGGCCAGGAGCACTGCACCAGGGCCTCACTTACTCGTAATTAACAAAGCCATGAGAGCGAACACGACAGAACCCACTGACAATAGAGTAGAAAACTAGCAGTTGCTGTGATTACTAGTGTCTTTAATTGCTGTTCTAATCCCCCTGTTCTCCATCACCAGTTACTCCAAACTTGAATCAAAAATCTGTGTTTTGTGCAATAATGTCGAGACTTGATCTTGGTCAGCAAGGCACACCTCTTTGGTTGCCTGCTGCTGACACAGTGGCCGCAGACCATGAGAATTGCATGGGTGGTGGCATGACAGCTCCTAAGCTGATGCACCAAGATTCTCTCGCCATGCTTTCTGTTTCCTTTTGTTTCTCAATGAGCCATGTTTATGCAGCCATCCATTTGCTGACTGCAGATAAGCCCACCTAAAGCTGCTGCTGTCAATTGTTATAATAAAGTACCAGCTAAAGTTTTCTGCCTTTGGAGCTTCGAGTGGGACAGACTATCAGCTCAGAGGAAGGGCTCATCTTTCTTCCATGATGGTGGACTTTGGTGGTCTGTAATTGCATTAAAGTGCCACAGCCATTTCATTTTCAAACATGACTTTAATTACAAGGAAAAGGGTGACGCTGTTGATGGTTGAATTGTCACCTTTTTTCTGATCATTGTTCAATAGTGTTCTTAGGCCAAGCTTCCTTGCTAGGAGGAAAGGGAGAAGAGTGAACAGATCGGAGGCTAAGATGAGGTATTACTTGAACCTCTTAACAGGACTTAGTATCACAACACGTTTTTGCCATGTTAATTTTGAGGTCCTTTGTATCTAAAGTCAGAATTAGACTGCTTATGATCTGTATCCACATAATTCCAAGATAGACAGCAACTCGCACGAGATCAAATAATACTCTCTTTTGTACAAAATTTGTGTTGTTTAAGGCAAATCAATAGATAACTTATAAAGAGCTTGTGGCTGTCTTCTTGCATTTGTCCTTTCTCATATCCTTAGACAGATTAAGCTCTTCAACTGCTGCATTATTCTCATTGTCCAGTTCACCATAACCAATAGTAGCAGCCAATATTCTTCTGGTCTGTGCATTTTATCTAGCAACGCATCATAATAGAAACTGGACTAAGTCAACTTGGGAAGGCACCAACCACTGAAAGTAAAAGAAAAATTATCATGTGCCTTAAGGAGAAGATGTTCATCATATTAATTATAGCCCCATTCTTATCCATATCAGAGAGAAGTCTGAAGTCAATGGAGTTTATCAACTGGAGGAGTAGATCAATTGGGCACAATGTCCTATAACTATTTAATACTGACTATTTCTATTTATTGTTTTATACAGGAAAGGTTTATTTTAATGGATTGTGATCCAATAAATTATTACATGGTTTTCTTCTTAGAGAGAAATTAATACCAATTAGATTCAATTATAAGGGCCGTTGGTGTCCTTTTTCACATTTTCTCTATAAAAAATTGAAATGCATTCTTGTCTTTTGGAGTAAAAAGTGTTGACTTGCTTCACATATTGAATAAGAAACATGAGGGTTTAATCAATTGATTTAATTCTTCCATTTGTAGCTTTTCATGTATTTCTTTATTTTTCTGATTTGACATTTGAAATTTTCTCACATCCCTAAAGTATCAAGTCATAAGTCAACATCAATTATTGTCCAATGGAGCTTATTTCTAGTCATTTTCATTGATTTGTAATGGCCAAATGATCCACGCAATACACAAACTAAACAAATAGCTAAATGACCCTATCATGCAAGACTAATCAATGAATGAAGTTTGTGATTGTCGCTATGCTATCACTGAATACTACAATGAAAGGAGAGAATGAAGAAGCACACATATTCATCAAATGATTTGTAAAGAAATTTATAGTTCCAACTTTTCCATCAGATATTTAATTCAATGCTCCCCTTCCTTAGAAAAGGGCAAAAATCGAAGGTTGCCCTTTCTTTTTCAAATCAGCAACCTATTTTAATTTTTTTTATCAAAATGACATCTTAGCTCATTATACAATTACTCAATGTTCTCATTATTATTATCGGTCTAAATTCTAAACTGGTCCGATACGTTATAGCAATTATAAAATTATAGTTGCTGATCCTGTCTAAAAGTCGAAGAGATGGATGTTGGGGACGCGGCACTCCCGTTGACCTCCAGTAGACTTCGCTCCTGCCTACAACACAAGCAGCGTCAGTGTCGAGCCAGGGAAGGGGTCCTTGGCGATGGTCATCCAACGCTCAAGTTAGTCTATGGCAAAGCAAGACGCAAAGGGAACTGTAGCGCAACAGTAGAAATCGCGAGAAAAGCATACCTCCGCCAATGCTTAGACCCCCCCTTTATATAGGGCTCTTGTAGCGTGTGTGCACGCTTCTTAAAGCGGGCACACTATTCTAAGCTTTTCCTGAAGAGACATGTCAATAAAGTGTCTCTGACACAATACCTTAACGGGTCGAGCATATCTCTGAAGTGACAGTGGAGACTTTCACCGTACGATCGTCTGTATGACTATGTCGCCTGTCAGCGATACTAACTCCCAAAATGATGTCGAAGAATACCTTGTTGTGCATGTCGCTTGGCCGAACGGAATAGTCGTTCGGCTAGGATTTTGATATCCTTGCATATGTTGCCACACCAAGTGGGATAGCCGCTTGGCTGATAGTCCGCTGTCCAAACGTCGTCCGTTGCTGGGCCAAGCGGGATGGTCGCATGACCGGAAACTCACTATCGCGATGAGTGGGGGAGCCGCTCGATCCGTGTTGCCCGTTGTTGGGCCGAGTGGGATGGCCACTCGGCTTCTACGCGCCCCTTGATCGTCGGATATGGTGGGTCAATGCTCAACTCACGGTCAGAATATGCCTTGTCCAATCGGCCAAGACCATCCGCCCATGGACCGTCTTAACTTTGATCTCCACCGTAGTAGTGGGGCGGGACTCTTCATCATCACCGCATCAGCTGCTATATACGAATACTAGGTTAGCAAATTGAATCCGCATTGCAACAACTATCGCTTCATATATGCTGCAACATGAATATTAGGTGGTCGAATTTACATTATAATAGTTACAATTTCATAGCTACTACAATATGAATGATAGGTGAATCAATTTAAATTTGTATTGTAGTAACTATGAATCGTAATTGTTACAATATGAATATTTTTTAATATATTAAGTATCTATTGTAGTAATTATGAAATCATAACTACTATAATATATGTAGTAGTTACAAATCATATCTGTTATATAGTGTCCGACTGACATAGAATTTAGATGAAAAAATATTAATGTGATTAGTATTGAACAATACTAGGATAATTGAATAATTGTATATGATTGACTAGTTGAGTGAGATGTTCTTTGATAAAAAAAAATTAAGTAGAGTGAGATGAATGATTTTGAAAGAAAAAACGCCCTTTGATTTTTGGCCCTCCTACAAGACAAGTAGGATCCAAAGGTAAAGAGGAGATTAATGACTGAAAGTAGGTAAAGGAAGAGTTGTTTCTACCAACAACTCATTTCTTATATCACCATTTTTTTTTAATTTTTTAGAAAATATATTTTTTGATGGGTAAAATTCAAAGGCATCCTAATTTAAGAGAAACACTAAATTAACATTTTTTTCTAAAAGAAAAGTAAATGGACGTCCTTTAATAATTTTATCTCAAAAATATCCTAGATTCAACAATGTTGTAGAAGCTACCGAGTATTTTCTATAACGTGTAGAAGCTACCGATTAAATTTTACACATTGTAAAAACTACAATATTAGTTTTTTATATGTTCAATCATAATTAGATTGTGTTTATTGGAAATATAATGAGTGTCATGGAGTGTACACATTTGTTTTATTCATTAAAATATTATTTTAACTAAGTTACTACTCTGAGAAGTAAAAACAAATGATATAAAGTCACTTTTGTAGAAACTATCAACTAGCTTTTATACATTATAAAAACTAAATGTTAGTTTTTACATGCTTAATCATGATCAAATAATAATCATTTGAAATGTAATGAATATCATGAAATATTCATCGTTTGTTTTGCTAGTTGAAATATTATTTTAACTAGGATATTACTTGGAGAAGCAAAATCAAAAGAAGTTAGCAACTAACTTCTACAACTTTAATAGATCATTATTATCTTCTATAGGGCAAATGATCAAATAATGTAAAAATATTTTGGACCGTTCATATTTAATGGAATGCTCATTTGATTTTAATTGGAAATGAGGTGCTCATCTAAAGATATTGCAAATGAAAAACGTCCTTTTGATTTTTTTCATTTTTTATTATTTTTTATTTATATTTTTTATAATTGGCATCCAATATCTAACTTATACCAATTAATCTTGAGAATGACCAACCCAACCACATGAAAACTTTCCACTGACTATTAGGTAAATAGGGAAGCATTCGTAACAAATAATCTATCAATCTAATGTTCTTAAGTCAATCATCAATTAAGAAAATTTTATTTATTAATTTATTAAAATTGAAATTTGATTTTTAGATGTTTAGGATATATATAAAATTGTTATGCTACGGACTATTTCCTACGGATTGTTACGGACCTTGCCATGTTATTTTCTTTTAAATTTTTTAAATGCAACTTTTTCTCTTTTCCTTCGTTCTCCCTGAAATCATCATTCGTGTGCTAATAGTGCCAGGCGGCCATTGCCAGCCTCGCCGCTGACCACTCGCCCACCTGCCCACCGTCGGCCGAATCACATCCAAAATCCCAGCGACAATCCGGTTGAAATCCGATCGCGATCGCTAGCGTGGTGGGCTGATCGTGTCGGATTTCGACCGGATTTCGGTTGCAATCCATCCGTGAACCGGCGGATTCCAGCCGCGCTCGCGTCGGATTCTGGCCGAGATCAAGCTAGATCACAGCTGGAATCCGCCCGCCCATTGTGCCAGCCTCGGCGCCCGCCCACCGTGCTTAACTCGCTGGAATCCATCAGCGATCATGGCTAGAATCCATATCGCGATCCCCCTAAGGGTTCACCTTCCCCCCATGATATAGCATTGGGGTGGGTCCAGGCGGCCCGAGGCCGCCGACGGTGGGCAGACGATGGGCGACCGGGCAAGTGGCAGGTGGGCGAAGCTGTGCGATGAGTTTAGGTGAGAACGAATTGTCTCAACGAGAGCAAAGGGAAAGAGAAAAAAAGTTACATTTAAAAAATTAAAAAGAAAATGACATGGCAAGGTCTAGCAATCCGTAGAAAATAATTCGTAGCATAATAATTCTCTCACTATATACTCAGCCTCACCACGTAAGCCATGGGATTATATATATATATAATCCCATGGCTTACGTGGCGAGGCTGAAACGGTCGGGACTTGAGTGGGGATGATATCATGGCTACTGCTTGTAAGGATAGTGTGCGTGACTGTCCGTTGCGCATTGTAATTTTTTTTAAAATTTTTTTTTATCAAAATTATATACATAGCAATGTTAAACTGATATTTTTATATTTAATAATATAATTCAATCCCTAAAAATTTAAAAATAAAATTATCGGGAGACAAACAAAATAAAAATAAATAAAATAAAAAATAAAAACTACTACTGTACATGATTGTGCACAATCACGGTGGCAAAAAAAAACATGAATATACTTAGTCCCAAACGTCCCCGTCGATCCATCCGGGCCGATTGTGCACAACCACGCACAATACGCTGCGGCACTGCCATTCACGGGACGACCGACGCTGATTCATCCATGCTCCACGTCACCCCAGATTTTTTTCCAATTCGATCGAAGTCTGTCCCAGTGGCTCCAACTCCGCCAGCAAAATGACCGCACGATGGGAAACGCCAAAGACGACCGTCTGATCTGTGATGATTACACACCTCGCCTTCTCCTTCGCCACCAATAGATAAGAATTAATATTCTCTCTCTTCCCGCTGCGTCTCCGACGAACCTTCACCGCGATCGCCGGCCCTTGTTCCTTCCCTTGAGACGGTAATGCCGAAGGATTGCCTCCTATCTCTATTAGTCTTGGAGTTTACGTTAATCCATAACTGGAACTTAGCTCTTTTCTAATCGTAGACTCCAGATCGAGATCTCTTTCTTCGACTGCTCCGGCCATGGATTTCATGAAGGTCCTTGATCAGACGGTTCGAGAGATGTGAGCATCGTTGGGATCTCCTTTGATAATCTCTTATCGTTTGAGATCTGTAGCTTGAGATCTCTTTTGTCGTTTTCCGTCTCCTAATGCTCTTGTTGATTTTGTTGCAGAAAAAGAGAGGTGAATCTAAAAGTGCTCAAGGTTCCCGAGATTGAACAGAAGGTTGTTTTCTTCTTCCAGATCTGAATTGTTTGGATCCTGCCCTGTGTCTCTTTCAGGTTCTTTTTAGGGAAGGAGAACATTTAATTCACCTGATTAAAAACGGTTTTTTTTTGCTTAATCTGTCACCTATTATGGATTTTTTTTGACAAATTCGATTGGAATAAACTTAAGTTGGTTCCTATGTTCCTTCTGAACTTTGATATTCTGAAATTGTTATCGATCTTATATGACACCTTGCGTTGGAAAGATAGAGAGTGTGGCTCGACTGCCAGTCAACTAAGTTATAGTAACTTAAAAATGTTCCATTATATCATAATCTTCATACTTGTTATCCTAGTAATCGATGTTTTATGCTAACTTGTCTTGGTTTAACAAACGGGCAATGTGTAGGTTCTTGATGCCACCAATGATGAACCTTGGGGTCCTCATGGAACTGCTTTATCAGAGATTTCTCATGCAACAAAAAAATTGTAATTTTCAATCAACTCAGTTCTTTTATTCTGAATTAGTATAATATTTTATAAGATCAACTCCACTGAACGTTCTTTTAACTTTTCTGCAGCACTGAATGTCAGATGATTATGGGTGTGCTCTGGTCAAGGTTATCTGATACAGGACCAAACTGGCGCCATGTATATAAGGTGGTTCTTCAAAATGTTTATTTAATTGAAACTCCAATTTCAAACATATTCTAGTATTTGAAACTTGCTCACAGGCACTTACTGTGATTGAGTACTTGATAGCCAATGGATCAGAACGCGCAGTTGATGATATTCTCGAGCATACTTTTCAAATATCTGTATGTCAATTTTTAAAGTGAAAGTCAGTATTATTTTCTGCTTATACTTCTTCACAATCCATGTCATATTTATGAAGGCACTTTCAAGTTTTGAGTATGTTGAGCCTAATGGGAAGGATGTTGGAATCAATGTGAGAAAGAAAGTTGAGACTATATTAGCTCTATTAAATGACAGGGAAAAAATACAGGCAGTAAGAGACAAAGCTGCATCAAATCGAGATAAGTAAGGCTTTGTTTAACTGATTACTTAATTCGATGGTGTTAAAGCTGATGTCCTTATATTTCACATAAATGCAACGTTTAGGTATGTTGGCTTGTCGTCAAAAGGAATATCCTATAAATCAAGTTCAGCCTCATATAGCAGTAGCAGCTATGGAAGTGGTTATGGAAGTAATTCTAGGGATGTTGACTCCTTTAGTGATAGCTATAAAGAGGGAGAACATGGAAAAGAAAGTAAATGGAAGAATGATAAAAAATATGGCCAAAATTCAGAAAATGTTGCTGAAAATGAAGGCATTAAATCGAAGAAGCCGGTGCCACTTCATTCTAGGTACAGAAAAGATAAATTTGTGGTCTTTGCTTCTTCTCAATTTCAAGTAGCAATTTTTTTCTTTGTTTCAGATAAATTTGTCTAATTGTAGCAATGGTGTGCAAGTATCTTGGTATTTTTGGATTAACTTTTTGTTTTCTATTAATGAGACAATAATGATTTGTTGTACCTGTATTTTATCCTCTCTTGTAAATCCATTCCAGGCATCTAAATTAGGATTATTGTGAATGTTAATTTAACCTTTTATGGGTGTTGCATCCTAATATCTTAATATTCCTATCCATAAGCTATGATGGTCATACCACAATATGTTGGATCGAAACGCGCTAGAGGGGGGGGGGGGGGGGGAATAGTGCTCGTGGCTTTTACTTTTGTTTCGGAAAACTATCGAGTAAATGTAGCGGAAATTAAAAGAAAGCAGCGCAAGAAAGACACACCAAGTACGCAGGTTGGTTTTACTTGGTTCGTAGCCTAGGGCGACTCCTACTCCAAGGCCCACGCTCGTTGAGCGTTTACTTTGGGCAATTCACTATCAGTTCGGAAATCTTACAAAAGAATATTACAATTCAGAATGCTATAAAGAAATTATACCGACTACAAAGGAATCGTAAAATAGAAGCTTCAGGTCGTCGGAATGTTGTTACGACTTTGCCGAATTGTCTCGTTAGCAGTGTGCTGAAGAAGGATTGCCAAAACTATGATATCCTAAGCTGCTGGTCAAGACTAGCTTAAATAAGCCGTTGAGGGCGCCTTCAAGGCCCTTGAGGGCGCCTCCATCACCGACGGATTCGCAGCGTGGATGAGCTTTGACTCCTTCGCAGCCTATCCACTTGAGGGCGCCTCCAATGCCATGGAGGGCGCTCTCAAGGCTGTCCGAGGCGCCTTAGCACTCCATGAGGGCGCCTCCAGCTCTGCTGCGCGCACTCCTCAGCTCTTGCACCTGAGGCGCCTTCAAGCTCTATGGACGGCGCCTTGGGTACTATTCATCCGAGGCAAAACTTGTTCTTTTGTCCCTGTAAGATATGTTAGTCCACAAAACAACAACATATCCTGCAAAACAAAGTTAGCACATAATAATAACATAAATATGAATATCTGACAGTCATCAGGACTGTCCGGTTCTGATTTCGGATTTCCGTCCGGAAATCCTAGGTCGAACCGACACCTATTGTTCCCTCAGCGGGGAACACGTCCTCACCTACTCCACTTAGAAGAGTATACCTGTTGCCAGTCCGGTCCTCCAGATCGACTGGACTTTTGCTCAGCGTCCGAAACTTCTGGTCTTCATGCTGGACGCCCGCTCCATGACCCGCCCAGACTTCCACCTGGTTCGCGACACTAGGACTTTCAACCTAGAGTTACCGCCCCTAGGATTTTTGCCTGAAGCTTCGACTCGCCAAGACTTCCCGCATAGGGTTACCACCCCTAGGACCTAGGATTACCGCCCCCTAGGGTTTTCCCTTTGCCTAACCGCAGCTAGGACTTTTCTTCACCTAGGGTTACCATCTCCTAGGACCTAGGGTTACCACCCCCGAGGGTTTTCCACCTGCCTAACTGCAACTAGCACTTTTGTCTAAGTTCACTTAGGACTTTACCTGCAAGCTCATTCAAATACATCAGATAATAAAACAACTTAACTTGAACCCTTTGACATAATCAAAACACTGGTTCGATCGTCGGATGCTTCCTGCACCAACACGATATTCTCGACTTAGCTAATTAACTTAGCCTAACTTTATTATAAATAATACATATTACATCTATAAAGTTTAAATCTTGAAAGCATTTACCTCATTCTCCCCACTGACAAACTCAATTAAAGAGGTCAGCATCTTCATTCTGTTGTCGCCATTGCTTGAGTTGATGATATTGAATTGTAAGTCGGTCATTATTTTTTCTAGTTTGGCAAAAAATGTAATTGGTTGTTTCATGAGGTTGTTTATACTATGTTTACCATAAATTTTCATTATTGTATTACTTTCTTTGATTCTTAATTATTTTCTCCCATTTTTCACAGGAACCAAGATTCTTCGCCAACGAGTTCCTTAAAGATATCAAACAAATCAGGTTCCATTCCATCTTCTAAAAGCACCACTGTCAAATCCAAAAATGAGGTTGATGATTTTGACGACTTTGATCCACGTGGATCTTCTTCAGCTGGTAAGTTCTCATGCCAGTATGTAATGCCTATAATATTTCATTGACATGCTGAAATAGCAAGCTGTATGCTGTTTCTATTACATTTTAATGAAAGTTATTAATCATTTTTTCTGGTGCTTCTCACAATGGTGGCAACTCCGCCCATGATGACCAGTCATGGTCGGTCCCAAGCCCGGATAAAGGAGGAGGGTTGCGTTAGGTTGCCAGCCAGCGTCAAACTATGGCAAATATTTCATGAATGAATCCATTAAACTATTGTGCTAATGCTATGTTGTTCCCCGGAAGGAACGCGTTGCAGGGTTCGACTGTAACGTCTCGGCAAGGACCACTACATCTCCAGAACTCGGGTGTAGTGATAAATATGCAAGAGTTCGCGTTACAGGGTCCGACTGTAACGTCTCAGCAAGGACCGCTACTTCTCCATGAGAACTTGGGTGTAGTGTTAAATAGGCAAGAGTTCTCACACCATAGGTTAGATAAAAACAAATATGATAGGAAAACTAATAATCTAAGATTTGGAACATGGAACATAGGAACTCTCACTGGTAAATCAATGGAGGTAGTAGATATGATGATTAGGAGAAAAATTAATATTTTATGTGTACAAGAGACAAAATGGACAGGTGAGAAGGCAAAGATGATAGAGAACTCGGGTTTTAAGTTATGGTACACTGAAAAGAGTAAAGCAAGAAATGGAGTGGGTATTATTGTAGATAGTTTGTTAAAGGATGAAGTTGTAGGAGTAGTTAGAAAAGGGGATAGAATTATAACCCTTAAGATAATAGTGGCGAAAGAAACTATGAACATAATTAGCGTATATGCACCACAAGTAGGATTAGATGAAGCTACCAAATCAAGGTTTTGGGAGGACTTAGATGAAATATTATAAAATATTCCACCAAATGAAATGATTTTAATAGGAGGTGATCTAAATGGGCATGTTGGAGTGAAAAATGAGGAATATGAGAGAGTACATGGGAGTTATGGGTTTGGAACGAGGAATGAGGAAGGAAAAACTATATTAGATTTTGCGATAGCATATGACCTTATATTAGCTAATACGTTTTATAAGAAAAAAGAAGAACACTTAGTCACATTCAAAAGTGGGAATAATAAATCGCAAATTGACTTTCTTATGGTTAGGAAGAAGGATAGAAAGATTTGTAAAGATTGCAAAATCATTCCTGGAGAAAGCTTAACTACCCAACATAAGGTAGTAGTGTTGGATATACGCCTCAAACATAGTATCAATAGAAAGAAAATATATACAATTCCGAGAATTAAGTGGTGGAAGTTAAAAGATGGAAAGCAAAATATATTTAAGGAGAAGGTAGAAGTACAAGCATTAGGTGAAATATACGATGACTCTAATACAATATGGGATAAGATGATATCAAAGTTGAAAATAGTAGCTAAGACTGTACTCGGTGAGTCAAAGGGACATGCACCACTAAGTAAAGAATCTTGGTGGTGGATGAGAAAGTACAAGAGAAAGTGAAGGAAAAACGAATAGCTTATAAGGAATTATATATTTGTAAGAACGAGGAAAGCTTAAAAAAATATACAATAGCCAAGAAAGAAGCTAAAAAAGTAGTGAGTAAAGCAAAAAATGAAACTTTTAAACGGTTATATCAAAAATTGGATACAAAAGAAGGGGAAAGAAACATTTATAGAATAGCTAAAGTGAGAGAAAGAAAAACAAGAGATCTTAGCCAAATAAAATATATTAAAGATGAATGTAATAGGGTATTAGTAAACGATGGAGAAATAAAGGAGCGGTTGAAGAGGTATGTTCATTAATTTTTTAATGAAAGTTTAGGTGACTAACTTAACTTAGGTAATTTAAATAAGTCAAATGAGTATAGAAATTTAAATTTTTATCATAGAATTCAAACTTCAAAAGTACAACAAGTTTTAAATGAGATGCAAATGGAAAAGTCATTGGAACAGATAATATTCCAATAGAGATATAGAACTTAGGGGAAAAAAAGTATTGAATGGCTTACAAAATTATTTAACATGATATTAAAAATGAAAAAAAATGACTGATCAATGAAGAGTCTAGTTCCATTATATAAGAGCAAGGGAGACATACAAAATTGTATAAATTATAGGGGTATTAAACTAATAAGGCATGTCATAAAACTTTGGAAAAAAATAATAGAAAAAAGATTAAGGAATGAGACTGTAGTGACTGCAAATCAATTTGAGTTCATGCTTAAAAGGTTTACAATAAAAGTTATATATCTTCTCACGCAACTAATTGAAAAGTATCGGGAGCGTGAGCAAATTCTGTGCATGGTATTCATTAACTTAGAAAAAACTTATGATAAAATTTCAAGAGATATTATATGGAGAATTTTAGAAAAGAGAGGTATTAGCGTAGTATATATTGAACTAATTAAGAATATGTATGAGGATATAATGATTAAAGTGAAAACTTTAGGCAGATTAACTAAAGTATTTCCAATAAAGATAGGATTACATCAAGGATCGACTTTAAGTTCCTATCTTTTTACACAAATCATGAACGAACTCACTAACACATTCAAGAGACAGTATCGTAGTGCATATTATTTGCAGACGATATTATTTTGGTAGATGAGACACATGAAACAAAAGTAAATGATAAACTAAAATCTTGGCGAAAACACTAGAAGTGAAATATTTTAGGCTTAGTAGAGTAAAGATAGAATATATGGAATTTAAATTTAGCAATATTAGAAATAATGAGACCATTGTTAAGATAGGAGATGATGAGTTGCTCGGAACCGAGAGATTTAAATATTTAGGATCATTTTTACAAAATGATGGAGGGATTGAGAGAGATGTCTTACATAGAATACAAGCAGGATGAGTGAAATGGAGGGGAGCGTCGAGTATTTTATGTGATCATAAAGTACTTCTTAAACTTAAAGGTAAGTTCTATAAAACCGCAATTAGACCTGCTATGTTATATGGAGCTGAATGTTGGGCTATGACTCGAGTACATGAGCAGAAGATGAGAGTTGCAGAGATGAGGATGTTAAGGTGGATGTGTGGACATACGAGGATGGACAAAATAAGAAATGAGAGCATTAGAGAGAAAGTAGGAGTTGCGTCTATTGAGGAAAAACTCAGAGAGACACGTTTAAGATGGTACGGACATGTACTTAGATGACCAATAAATGCTCTAGTTAGGTGATGTGAAACTATGATAAACATGCATATAAAACGAGGAAGAGGAAGACCAAAAAAGACTTGGTTAGCAACAATAAAACAAGATAAAATTTATTTAAATATAGATGATGATATAATAGGAGATAGAGCTCAATGACGTAAAAGGATTCATACAGCCGACCCCACCTAGTGGGAAAAGGCTTGGTTGTTGTTGTTCTCACAATGGTGGCATTCTAAAAATACACGTTCCTTTCTGCTGCAACTGATTTTATTTTTATCATAATCTTGCTCCTTAAATCTGTTGACATTTTTAAGATCCTGACAAATTTGTAGGAGTATGTGTGCAAGGTCTGCTCATGCGCTGACAGATGCAAATTCATAGTTTGTATAGACCAGAATGTCAATTAAAAGCAAAATTCAGAGACAATAGACAGAGTATTTGACATTTTGATTGTCTAATGTTTTTCTAATGTAAAGGTAGTTTTTGGTATTCTATCTTTGTAATGACTAGTGATGGCTCATTTGCTATAAAAGTACTTCTAGCCTGATGTTAATCTTTTGTCACAAAGAATTTGAATAATAAGTTACACTTTCAATTCTATGCATACACATGTTCTGATGATTATACTTTGTCCTTTATTAAAATGTATTTTTTGGACTAGTGCAACTTAATATGTGTAAAGGTGTTGATCAAGTAAATATTACTTTTCTACCTTTGAGATAAGTTATGAGAATAATTTTAGAAGCTCTTCTTTTATGAACATGCATTAAAACTTTTCTGAAGTGTGCTTCTCACAATGGATTTGCATTATAGGATTGGCTGCTGCACGGTCTAACCAAGTGGATTTATTTGGAGAAAACTTATTGGATGACCTCATGGATATATCAGCATCTGCCCCGCCAACAACTTCAATCAATGATACTGCAAATCATGAGGTTGACCTCTTTGCTGATGCAACTTTTCAATCAGCCCCACATGCAGAAGCAAAACCATTTTCTCATGTTCAGGTTGGCTAGTTGTTCCTTGTTTAAGATGTAATTCTTTTTCAGTTAGTAAAATCTAGTAGATTTACCTATAAGTGTCATTTGATAATACATGATTCAAGCTAAAAAATTTATTGATAGTGTGAAAGAGAAAGAGATAATATATTTTCAATAACCTAATATGCTTACATGTGATATTTATATACATAAGGTGGGAAAGAGGATTCTATAATTATGGTATGCCTATCAATCATTAAATACAATCAATCTTAATCCCTATAATCAAGCTAATCTAAATCAATCATAATCCCTACAATTAAGGGAATCTTTGAAAGTATTCAACACTCTCCCTCAAGCTGGAGCATATATGTTAATCTTATCCAGCTTGCCACAAAGTTCTGAGAATTGTTTTCCTCCTAATGCGTTAGTGACGACATCAACAACTTGGTTGGATAATGATGATGTGAATGGAGTGACAATTTTATGACTTATTACACATTCACGAATAAAGTGATAGTCAATCTCAATATGCTTAGCCCTCTCATGAAAAACTGAGTTACTTGCAATGTGAATAGCTGCTTAATTATCATAATACATTGGCAATGTTTCATTGTAGGTGAATCTTAATTCTTCAAGTAAATTTTTCAGCCATAACATCTCGGTTATAGTGTGAGCCATGGCTCAGTACTCGGCTTCAGTAGTCAATCTAGCAATGACAGTTTGTTTCTTACTACGCCATGTTACTAGATTTTCCCCTACATAAATGCAATACTTAGTACTGACTTCAGTAGTCAATCTAGCAATGACAATTTGTTTCTTACTACGCCATGTTACTAGATTTTCCCCTACATAAATGCAATACCCATAAGTAGACCAACCGTCTGTCAATTTTAGATCCAACATAATCGACATTAGAATAAGTTTCGATCTTTAGGTGCCAATTTCTCTTAAATGACAACCTTTTTCATGGAGATTTCTTAATGTACTTAAGAATTCAGATAGTAGCATCCTAGTGAACTTTCTTCGACTCATCCATAAAACGACTGACAATTCCAATTGCAGAGGAGATGACCTATCTCATTACTGTTAAATAGATCAGTTTCCAACAAGTCGTCTATATTGTGCCTTATCCTCAAAGAACTCTCCAGTATCATCCCAAACACTTGAATTGATATCCATAGGTGTATCAGTCGGTTTTGTTCCAAGCAATCCAGTTTCTTTGAGTACATCTATAGTATACTTTCGTTGGCATAATGAAACTCCAGATTTGTTGTGAGCAATTTAAATTCCTAAGAAATACTTAGGACGTCCCATATCTCTCATTACAAAGTGTTGCTACAAATACTTTTTAACTTCGCCTATCCCACATATATCACTGCAGGAAATTAGGATATCATTAACATAAACAATAAGAACGATAATCTCATTTGTGCTTTGTCGTACAAACACAGAATGATCAGATTTGCACTGTTTAAAGTCAACAACACTAATTCTATTACTAAATTTATCAAACCAGGCTCTGGGGCTTTGTTTAAAACCATAAATAGTCTTTTTAAGTCTGCAAACCATAGTAACATTCTCCCCCTAAGCAACATATCCTAGAGGTTGCTCCATAAACATGGTCTCGTGCAAATCGACATTATGAAAAGCATTCTTCACATCTAGCTGATACATTGGCCAAGATTGATTGACAACTAAAGAAAATATAGCTCTAATAGAATTCAGGCGAGCAATTGGAGAGAACGTCTCAAAGTAATCAATACCATAAGTCTAAGTAAATCAGACGAGTTTTGTATCGATCAATAGTACCATCAACTCTAAATTTCAGAGTAAATTCCCAACGACAGACAACAATATCAATAGAGGGTGGTGCAACCACCGGCTCGTAAATACCACAAGAGATAAGGGCAGACATTTCCTCATCCATTGTTGTTCGCCAAACTGAGTGTTGATAAGCCTTAGAGTAGGAAGTTGGAACTTCTGTAGATGATAGAGAAACAACACAAGCCAAAATGCAAGACTAAGGTAATCAAACAAGATATGATTAGACAAAGGATGAGTAGTGTAAGACCGAATATCTTTACGAAGAGCAATAGACAAATTAATATTGGAGGGGTGAGGAGCATCAGGAGCTGCAAGAAGAGGAGGAGAAGGACATGAATCATAGATGCTAAGGCTGAAGAAATACTTGGGACGTCATTTAAGAGAAGGCTACTTGGGAGGAGGCGAAGGCCATAACATCTCGGCTCTACAAGTTCATTGGGATGCCTCTATCAGGATTCTTAAGTACATTAAGAAATCTCCAGGATAAGGGTTATTATTTAAGAGAAATGGACACCTTGAAGCCTACTATGTTGGATCTAAGACTGACAAACAATCTACTTCTTTGGTATTAGTTCCACGACCACTACCGTGACTACTATTACGACCGTGAACGAACCCATGACCGTGAGCCGTCATAGCCAAAGTGCTGGAAGATGAGGAAAAATTGGTGACAGGACGACCCGTGGTCACAAGAAGAACTTGAGACAGAGTATTCGATAACGTGGGAATGCTATCACTTGCAAGCAGATTATCCCGAATCGGTCATAGAGTGGAATCCAAACTGGATAGGAACTTCGCAACTAAGAATTCCTCCTACTGATTCTTTCGAGTTTGAGCGTCACAAGAGAGCGGATGGTATAGCAGAATTTCATCGACAACCTCTTTAAGAGTAGCAAAATAGTTACTAACAAATTGACCATCCTAACGGAGAGAGAAGTGCTTTTCATATAATTCAAAAACCTGAGAAACGTTCTTGTCATTTGAATACATGCCCCGTAAGGCATCCCACATCTTCTTGGCAGTTTCCACAAACATAACATTAGTGCTCACAGACTCCTCCATATTGTTGAGAAGCCAAGCCATAACAAAACAATCGTCTGAAACCTAGTCTGAATATTTTGGATCTTTAGGGTTAGGAGGGTTGGACATAATATGCTCCTTATTGTGAGATCCCAAGAATAATTCAAACGAATGTGACCACAAGAGATAGTTGGTCACATTCAATTTAAGAGTGGTAACCAAGTTTGGTTTAGAATATGAAGACTTCATCATAGGAGGAAATCAGAGGCAGAACTTGAGTAGTAGCAGATTAGGGCAGCGCTGGTTGATCTAGCAGCAGGCAACGACAGCTACAGTAGAAGGCAGTAGCAAGGGACGTCGACACCGAAATAGGCAGCAAAGGACGTTGGCACCAAAATCGATAGCAAGGGACGTCGGTGCCAAAATTGGCAGCAAAGGATGTCGACACCAAAATTGGCAGCAAGAGGCGTCGACGTCGAAATTGACACCAAGGAGCGTCAGTAGTACTAGTAGCGGTAGGAAAAGAAAAAAGGTCTGAGAAGGAGAATTTGTTGAAATACCATGAAAAAGTGAAAGAGATAATATATTTCCAATAACCTAATCTGCTTACATGTAGGTATTTATATACATAAGGAGGGAAAGAGGATCCTATAATTATGGTATGTTTATCAATCATTAATTACAATCAATTTTAATCCCTATAATCAAGCTAATCTAAACCAATCATAATCCCTACTGTAATTAAGGGAATCTTTGGAAGTATTCAATAGACAGGTCGTATTCACCGATTGAGGTGACACTTCAATCACATTTATTACTACTTCCATGAGTGTGAATTGTATGTAAATAACATGCATCATTCCACTAAAGTTTTATGACTTGGTAGTAGCACCAGAGCTGAAAGTAATTACATTTTCGTTGTCTTTGCCTGAATTTAGGTTGTGATACCATGAGCCCATCATCCGACCAGGAACACACTAAGGAGGAGGACCTCTGGCACCATTACCTTCTAGCAAGAGGTCCTGGTTCAGATAGTTGCCTTCAAACCATCTTTTCTAAATGTTCAGAATGGATGTTTAGTAACTGCACCAGACTAGTGCCATATCAGAAGCCCTACACTAACCTATGTTTTAAACATTTATACTACTTGGCATGGTGAGCCCTGAGAACATCACATGAGGATGAGTACTCATCTTCAACAAATTGTGTTCCATATCTTGTGGCGTTGAGTGACTAGCAGGCCCCCCATTTAGGTGTTTTCAAAATCCTGATTGACTTGGATACTGGAGTCTAGCTGTTAACGAATGCAAAAATAGATACACATTACCTATGAATCCTCATGGTTCATCAATTAGCTTTACTCTAACTTATGTTCTGCTGTAGAAATATCATTCTGTTGGATGGACAAGCATGTAATAAGTTTCATAGCCAATAGACTATAGAATATCATGGGCATAGATTGTGAATCTGGTTTGTTGATCTGCGGTCTTGAACATTACCTTTTGACCCATACCTTGTGATACCTCCTCAGGTATCACAAGGTCTTGGCACCTTGAAGAACCTATAATCCCCATTAACACTGAAAAATAATTGACAATATTGTGATTAAAGAAAATGCCCCATGATAGTAGTTGTTATCTTCATTAGTTGTGTGCACTAGAGAGATATATCTTCTTTTCTAAGATTAGCGACATATCCTTTGTTTCTTTCCATAGTAAGAGTTTACTTACTAAAGTAAGTTTCTGATTCACAATTTTAATTTCCAAATCCATTGGAAATGCAGGGAAGTGATCTTTTTGACAGCCAGCAAGAAGCCCCTATTGCATTTGATCCTACTGCAGACCCTTTTGCCGCACCTGGCCCAGCTATACCTTCAGAAACCAAGTCTCCTGAGCAACCCGATACTAAAAGCTTTGATCCCTTTGCTGCAATTCCAATTAATAATTTCAATGATTCTGATCCCTTTGGGACTTTTGCTTCTCATGGTGAACCCGTAACTATGCAAAGTTCACAGAGCTCTCCAAACAGTGGCAAGAGCAATCTAGATGAGGACTCTATCTTTGGTGAATTTACTTCACACAACGAACAAACAACTAGAGAATCTTCAAGAAGCAACATAAGCAACCTAAAAACTCCTCTAACATCATTGGCATCCACTGCTATGAAGAACAATTTTCAGGTTAAATCTGGTGTGTGGTCTGACTGCTTAAGCCGTGGACTGATTGATCTGAACATATCTGCTCGTAAGTGTCTCTTCCTTGTTTAGTTGCTACTCTTGTTGGGAGAAGCATGGTAACGATCTTTGATTCTGATTTCTTTATTACTCTTCTTGTGAGGATTTCATAATTTATTCTCAAGGCTCCACCTGCTTTGCTTCTCTGAACACGCATGTCACCGGAGTTCATTTCTGCCAAAACATCTTTCATTAGGATACCAGAACATGCTTAAAATCTTTATTAAAAAAAATTCTGGAATTGCTAGATAATATAACTTTACTATTCATCAATAATTGTCTCTCTGGCTAGATGCACATAGAAGAACCACCATACATGAGGCTTTTTTAATCCTTGCTTTGGCCAATGCTTTGTTAGCTATTGATCTCAATGATAAAAATAGCCAGCCTATATAGATTAATTTATTCACCTTAATATGCTTTTCATGTTGTGCGATTTCTATGTCCCCATTGCTAAGGTTCATCAACAACATAGAGTGACCAACCATGTATTGAAGAAGTGAACAAATTGAATACATAATAATCGACTATCATTTTGGTAGCGTCATTGCCCCAGTTTTTAACTCTTGATCTGGCTTTTCAATATCTACAGCCAAGAAAGTAAACTTAGCAGACATTGGCATTGTGGGAGGGCTCGATGATGCATCCATGGAAAAAGAAAAGACTCTACCAACAGCAGCATTTATGGGAAGGGCTATGAATTCAAGTTCAGGTTCAGGGCTCGACCCGTCAGTCTGGTCCGGATTTTCTACGGCAACAGGCGTAAGTGGTAGCATGTCAACGTTTGGGCAACACGAATTTGGAGGTTTCAAATGATTTTTTTTCTTTCTTTCTCGAGTAAATGTTGTTTGTGCTTGGATTGTTACCACGTTAGAATCAGGATTGTTGCACTGTACTTCCATCTAATACCCGTTGAGCCTCAGTCTACTATTGGGGCGCAAGCTTGACGATCAGGTATGTTCTTACCCCAAACCCACAATGTCACAGTAGTAGCTAATACTGATGACTTTTGCAGCGCTGTGGATGTGGAAAATACATCATGTCAATGCAAGTTTGATCATCAGATAGTGATACTTTTTTTCACGTTTATTTCTTTTATTAATTTATCAAGATAATTGAAAGAGAATATCAGGAAGATCATAAATTTGAGGATTAGTATACAACAATAACCGTGTACCCATTTCCTTTAAGCTGAATTCCTCCCAAACCCACCTATACTGATGTATCGAGGATGGGAAGGTGTCAATCTAGTTGGTCTAGAAGAGCAAGTCTGAACAGTTCGGGAGAGCGGATTCAACGTGGCAAGCAGATCTCTCTTTGCAACCTTTGGAGACACCGGATGAAGGGGAAGACATTGTCTAAAAAGCTATGAAGAATACATTTCTGAACGCTCGTTACAATCTTCCTAGATCTCAAGGCACATTCACGATTAACATCTACACAAACACTGATCTTTTCCTCTCTTTTCAGATTCAGATCAAAGAATAGGTGGCCCGGCGTTAGTAGCACTAGCCAAGAACGACGCACAGGAAGGAGCCCTTGAGGGAGACCTCCTCTGGCAGTAACCTCTGACCTCCTTCTTGGGCAGGTCCTCTACGCTCCTCACGGCCGAGAGACACGTATACGACTGTGATTTCCCAGGGTAGTACTTGGACAGCCCTGATGATCTCCTGCATCCATAAAAATATGATTGGTCGAGGCGTTAGGAGAACGGAGTTGGTGTTGTGCTCGGTCGGTAGTCTCACCTGGTGAGTTTCTGCTGCTGAAGAAGAAGAAGATGGGCGCAGTCTTCGTCGCAGTCAGATTCGAAGAGGTCTTCTTCCTCACGGCGCTGTCTCCGCTCGATGCCTTCTCCGCCCATGGCCCTTAATTCTTCGCGCTGCGCTCGATCAGCTTAATTGTCTGCGATGGCGTTGGGATGGAACTGGATTTATAGGGAGAGCTGTGATTTTAATGGAGATGGAGATGGAGACGGAGACGGAGATGGAGATGGAGATGGAGATGGAGACGGGCCATGTTAGCGTGGATGGGATCGATGGTCAACTAAGAGATGATAATTATCGGCATTTTATTTTTTTTAAATATTATTAACGATAATAATAATAATAATAATATTAATATTAAGAAATCTAGTATGGATCACGCCGACACAATGAGAATCTTTTGCCGACGGTTTCGTTCGGATCGATCCGCGCATGGTTTCAGGCTGCCGCGTTAGATTTTCATCACCTGAAGAAATCAACTGACTAAGAAAAGATAAAGATTTTTCGAAAGTCAAACCGAAGATTTTTTTTTTAAAACTTTTTTTTGTGCGATTGCTTAATGAGCAAATAAATATTCTTTTTGACTTGATATTTCTTCAACAGAATCCTACCGAACAACGCAAGCAAGTTTTGGTATTACTCAAATATTCATAAGATCATGTACTTCATTTTCATAATATTTTTTGAAGTACTTCCCTTTCTCTCTAAGCTATTCTTGAAAATCCTATTGATGTATCTATATTCTGAAAATTTGATAGCATAAATTAAAAATAGTAAACTTTTAAATTTATAAAAGCTTGATAAAATTTATTGTATAAGACTTAAAATAATAATACTCACAACTAACACTATTAAAATGGATTTTTAAGACTCCGGTCTCCTCTTATTCAAATAAAAATATCAAATTTTTTAATTTTCAAATAATATAGGTCAGTCAAGAAATTACGGAAGAAAAATTTAAAAATTTTTGAATCACTTCAAATCAAAATGTACTTTTAAAAATCACTTGAATATATCTATGTTCTGAGATTTGATAATGTAAATCGAGAAAAATAAAATTTGAATTGATAGAGTAAAAATATGGAGATGCACTTGCAATTTAATTTATTGTTATCAATTTACACTATCAAATTCAAATATGAGGGCATAAATATATTAAGATGTTTCTAGAAATATATTGATTTTAGTTCGAACTAAATTAGAGTTGTTTAGAGCATAAATTTTCAACGAAACTGACTGATGAACCTATACAGAAAGAGGAGAAATATTTCGAAAAATAACTAATGGACATAAAGAGAAAAAAGAGGGGTATTTTAAAATATGATATGTTAGAATTGGGATACATTAATAATGAACTAAATGATACATTTATACTAGGATCTAGCTATCATTAATCTCTAAAGCAATATTGAAATTGAAATAATAGCTGACGAAGAGCTGACCTGAATCCATAGCAAGACTATTGATTCTTACTTATTATCGGAGATCCTACAAGCACAGCGGGAGTCTTCTACAAGATTAAGCTGGTAAGTCAAAGGTCCTTCTCAATGGTGAAGAAGAAGCAAGAGAAAGAGAGCAAGACTCAACATGTGCTAATTGAACTAATCTCTTCCCTTATATACCTGACACAACTTATGAGGACTATTTACCATAAAGTCCATCCCTCATTAACAACCGATCAATGTTAAATGAACCGGGTTATTGAATCTACATATTGAATCCACATTCATTTAATCCAAACCCCCATTATATGTAATTAAAGTATTAGATCACTTAATTGGAATTTAGTTTCCTTAATGATAATCAATTATGTGTGTGTTAATCAAGTGTAAACACATCTTATGGAGATTAAGCCTATCCATGTGGACTTAATTAGATTTAGTCCTCTCATATAAACTTAATTTTACAATCTCTCACTTGGGCTATACTTGATTCCTTATACACCACACAACTTCTTAGTTGAGTTCAACATGCCAAATTTTATGGGTTAAATACTCCTTAAACAATCTGGTCCATTAAATCAATTAGTATAGGGCTAAATAAGTCATAACTACTATATCTATAATAAGACCCAATAGTAATTGTAGTACTAATATCATTAATGACATAAATCAACTGTGGAGGTGTAGTACAAGAATGATATGAAATATGATTTATAAGTATTCATTCTCAATAAGTCCTCTTTATAACCCAAACCGAGTCCAAATCATGTTTACCAAAATCTTATGTTAAATCGTAATGGTAAATCATGATTCAACTTTATGACTTCTAATGGAGTCCACATCATATTTACAACAATTAAATACAAAATCACAATAGTAAATATGATATTCATATATCAGAAAAAGTCAGTCATGCACACATATAAAAAATATGCAGTACATACAATGAGCCAAAATATGTGTTCATGAATATAGAGCATCATACAAAATATAGATTCCCATATAATGGGTACTTCATCAAAAGGAAGAACCCCCATGTTTAGCACATGCTGATGAAACATCTTAGGTGACAAGCCCTTGGTGAGTTGATTCGTTAACATGGAATTTGTTCTTATATGCTCTATCATTAGTTGACTATTCTAAACTCTTTCTTTAACCGTCATAAACTTTATGTTGATGTGTTTAGACTTCGACGAACTACTGTTATTCTTAGAATACAATTCTGTAATTTTATTATCACAGTTGATCCTCAATGGTCTGTCAATGCCCCCAACGATCTGTAAACCTGTGATAAGGTTTTGCATCCATATCCCATGGTTGAAAGCTTCATAGCAGACTATAAACTATGCCTCCTAGTGGAAGCGATGATAAACATTTGTTTGACGCTTTTCCATGATACACCCCCTCTTGCCATTATGAAGACATAACTTAAGGTGGACCTCCTGCTATCTAAGCATCCAATAAAATCAGAGTCTGAATATCCAATAATCTCCAACTGACCTGATCTCTAATATGTGAGCATGTAATCCTTCGTTCTTTGCAAATATCACATAACCCTCTTTATAGCTTTTCAATTCTCTGATCAAGGGTTACTCAAATATCTGTCCAACATCCCCACAATGTAAGCAAGATTTGGATGTGTACATACTTGAGCATTCATCAAGCTTCCTACTGTAGATGCATGAGGGAATTGTTGTATTTCCTTAATCTCAAGTTCATGACGTGGACATTGTTGCAAGTTAAGTCTAGCACCCTTTGCCACCAAAGTGTCGCCAGAAGCATAATTCTGTATGTCATACCCAATAAACACCTTTTCTATATAGATCTTTTGTGATAGTCCAAGTGTGTATCTTGAACAATCACGTATAATCTATATACCTAAAATAAAATATACCTCACCAAGATAATTTATTTTAAATTCATCGGATAGAAATTATTTGGTTTCTAGCAGTAGACTCGTATCATTACTTGCAAGGAATATATCATCCACATAGAGAACAAGTAGGATAAACTTTGTCCTATTGAACTTGATATATAAATATTGATCAACTGGATTCTCCTTGAAACCATATGAAGAAACCACTTGATCAAACTTTAGCATGATTAACGAGATACCTATTTTAAACCATATATAAAGTCCCTTAGTTTACATACTAGGTGCTTTGAATCTCTTGACTCAAAGTTCTCCAATTACACCATGTATATAGTTTCCTCAATGTTTTCATTGAGCAAAGTGATTTTAACGTCCATTTAGTGTAGCTCTAGGTCATAATGAGTTACAAATGTCATGATTATTCTAAGGGAGTCTTGCATCGAAACTAGTGAAAAAGTCTCTTTGTAATCAATGTCCTCCTTTTGAGTGAATCCTTTCGTGACTAAGCATGCCTTATACTTTTTGATATTGCCATGTGAATCCCGTTTGATTTTAAATATATATTTACAACCAACAGGTTTCACATCTTCAAGTAATTCGATAAGTTTCCAAACATCGTTGTCCGTCATAGACTTCATCTCTTCCTTCATCGCTTCAATCCTTATTTCTAGATAAGACCATTATTTGACTTCTTAGAAGGATATGAGATGACCTTCCAACCCAATGTCAAACTCATATTCTTGGAGATATACATAATCACGAGACATTATGAATCTCCTTTCTCTAATGGATCTCCTTAGTGGCATTTGATCTTGAGGTGATTGAGAGTCATTTCAATCATAGGAGGGAATACCTAAATTTGAGATGACGTACCTTCCAATCGAATTATAGGTGACATAGAAATATCGTGGTCAACTTGTTGGAGTCCTTTTTTAGTTGAACAACTTCAACTATATGTGGAATGATAATCATTTCACAATTAGCTACATCAATAGTTACCATATTAGGATAATCATTGTTATCCTCAAATTATATTTTTCTAACTTTATCACTCCTACCATCCTCAATAAATTTGAAATTTTTTGTCTCAAAAAAGGATTTGCTCAAGGAGTTGAAAAACTTGAAACCTCTTGAGTTTTCAGAGTATCCTAAAAAATGACAGCTAATAATTCTTGCGTCCAATTTCCTTTTATTAGGCTTATGGGACCTAGCTTCAACTGGATAACCCTAGACATGTAGATGCCTAAGACTAGGCGCTTTACTTGTCCACAATTCATATGAGGTTTTGTTACCTCTTTACTAGGAACTCTATTGAGTAGGTAAATCATAGTCTTGAGTGCCTCACTCCACATGGACTCCGGTAGAGAAGAAAATATAATCATACTTCTCACCATGTCCTTAAGGGTTTGGTTTTGTCGCTTTACTACACCATTCATGTGAGGTGTTCCAGACATGGTGTATTGCACCACGATACCGTACTCAACAAGGTAATTCGTAAATAGCCCAGGATATTGTTCACCTAATCCATCAGATCTACCATAATATATTCATCATCACGGTCTGATCTTACGGTCTTAATCTTCTTACCAAGTTGATTTTCAACTTTGATTTTGAAGGTTTTGAACATGTCTAAGGATTACGACTTCTTATGAATAAGGTACAAGTATTTGTATCGGGAATAGTCATCTATAAAGCTTATAAAGTATATTTAACTATTCCAAGAAGCATTAGAGAACGATCTACATATATTTGTATGTATAAGCTTTAATATATCATTATTCCGTCTTGAACTCTTATTACTTTTGTTAGTCATTTTTTCCTTTGATACACTCAATGCAAATTCCAAAATCTGACATATCAAGAGAATCGAGAATTCCTAGTGGCATTAACCTTTCTAGGCATTGTTTAGATACGTGTCCTAAACATCTATGCCACAACATGGATAAATTCTCATTTGTCACACCACACTTCACACCTATACTATGCATCATAATATTATTTGTATAGGTTATAGTGTCTAATCTATATAGTTTGTCAACCAAGGAACTCATACCACACAAGATAGAATTTAAAAAAAATACTAAGCTTTCTATTTTCAAATGAACAAGTGTATCCGGATTTGTCCAAACATGAAATAGAAATTAAGTTCCGCCTAAAAGACGACACTATAAATGTATTTTTTTAAATTAAAAAATATATTGTTCCCTAAATAAATTCTAAAGACACATATTGTCTCTACTTTTGCCTTCTTGCTAGTTCGGTATAGATGAATTTTTTTAGCATCATATGACATTTGGCTCCTTAGGTAACGTTGCATAGTTATACTTATGTGAGTAGTTATATCAATATCTATCCACCAAGTATTGTTTGGTATAGTTGTTAGGTTAACTTCTGAACTAATAAAGTTGAGAAGTATACCTTTTTTGACATGCCAATTGACGTATCTGGGGCAATCCTTCTTCAGATGACATTTCTTTTTACAAAAGAAACAAATTGGGTCCAAATCTTGTTGTTTTTACACTTTATGCCCTGTATCTCTAGTCACTGTAAGCTATTTACTCTTACTCTTACCATTATCCTTTTTCTTCTTCTTGTTTGAATACTGAGATGGGGATGCATAGTGAGCACTATGAGATGTGCCACCCCTCAATCTCTCTTCTTCCTATACACATTAAGTTATGAGTTCATTTAGTGTCCATTTCTCATTTTTGAGTATTATAGCTAATTTTAAAAGGAGTAAACTGCGTAGATAGAGAGATTAGGATAAGATTTACAAGGACACTTTCATATATGTTTAGCTTTAGTGTCTTAAGCCTTGTAACCAAGTTAGACATCTCCATGATGTACTCCCTAATGTTACCCTTCCTATTGTACCGCATTGACACTAACTTCGTGAGAAGTGTAGTAGTCTCGACCATTTCGTTTGAGGAGAATCGGTTCACTAATTCCTTAAGGAAGATTTTGTCATCCTCATTCTCAATTATTGAACCCCTAAGTGATTCCAGAATAGACATCCTCATGATCATCATACTCATATGATTTGATTGCTCCCACTTATTAAAATTCACCTTTTGATCCATAGTGGAATCATCAGTTAAAGGTGCAGGGTGATCATACCTAAATACAAAGTCTAGATCCATACAACCCAATAGAACTATAATATGCTCTTTCCATTATTCAAAGTTTGTACCAGTAAGCATGGTGATGTTGTTTAGATTAGCAGACATTGAGAGTACTATATAAACGAAAGCAAAGAATATAGTTCAATTTAACAAACATGACATGTATCTTTATAGTTGTGCCATAACAAAATATTACAAACAAAACTTGCAACTATATGGGCCTTAATAGAGATACCTAATGCAATTTTATATTAAGTCTTTGGAATAAATTGTAACTTACTATTGGTACTCTCCAAATAACTCATAATTACTTTCATTTGCCACATAACTCATCTTTCTTTGGGCTGACGCATTACGCACATGATACTTTATTTGTGAATCTCCTTAGTTAGCTTATGTTTTCAACTAACACTTACAATACTTCTAATCGGCTACATAGTGCCCTTTCCTTTGGGCTGACACACTATGTACATGACTTAGACGTTTAACTTAATTTGTGAGCTTCCTTAAACATATATCCGGTATAAGAATGATTTTCTTTTAGGCTAATCATCCTTAGCATGGATATACTGTTGGATCGATCACATGTGAGAGGGGGAAGTTGAATTATATGGTTTTTAAAAACTTATTTTTTCGATTTTAAAATCAGAAGTATGCGCAGTGGAAAGTACTTATGAAATCGAAATTAAAAAGACACGAGAAAGACACAAGAGGTTTACTTTGCTCGGAGCCTTCGACGACTCCTTGTCCAAGACTCAGGTCCCGCAGACCTATCGATGGGCAATTTACTAAAGGCCTCTTCCGGTACCTTCGGAAGAGAAAATCAAGTACAAAGAAAGTTTGAACAAGTGCAACAAAATGTAACAAATTGCACTTGTCCTTTTGCAGTAATCAAGTACACAAGCGAAATGTTACCGACACTTTTAAAAATAGAAGTAGGAGCACTTGTATATCGGTGTTAGTCTACTGATCATGATCAAAATTTCTTGGAGCAGTTATCGGGCGCAACAACTTCGCAGCAGAGTCGTAGCAGAAGCCTGGGGCAGTCGGAAACTCAAAAGGATGCGCGGTAGCTTGTATCTCAGTGTTCTTTGAATGTATGACTGCCTTATATAAGGCATGGAAGGTGTCTTCCATAGCCATTGAAGGTGCCTCCAATGGGTTAAACTTGATCATGAACAACCCGACACTTATCTGCGGTGAGGTCAAAATTTCACCTTACGGAAGGCGCCTTCCATAGCCATGGAATGCGCCTTCTATGAACAGTACGGAGGTACCTTCGCTTGCTTGAAGACGTCTTCGGACACTGTTCATCCGAAGGTGAATATGCTCCTTTTGTCCTGTAAAACAACGTTAGTCCAAATAACCTGTAAAAATAAATATTAGGACAATAATAATTAATAATAAAGAGTAGTAATTAGTTCTCATCCTCCCAGGACAGGAACTAGTCAAGGTTTCAGTTTAGGGATCTTAAATGGACCTAAATTGGACCGACACCTACTGTCCCTCAACCAGGATGCGTCCTCATAAGGTCACTCTCCTTTAGTGACTTATCTTAACTTACCAACTTGTCAGACATCCAGTCAGTCCGTCGACCTGTTTAGACTTCATACCAGCTATCCGGTTGGCCCGTTGACTTAGCTGAATTTCTTGCCAGATATTCAGTCAGCCTGTTGATCTATCTGGACTTCGTACCAGCTATCCGGTCGGTCCGTTGACCTAGCTAGATTTCTTGCCAGATATCCAATCAGTCCGTCGACCTATCTGGACTTCTCCTGCACACTTAATCAAGTGGTTAGATCACAACAAAACCTAACTTAACTTACTTGTCATTTATCAAAACATGAGTTAGACTGTTAGTGCAAACTACATCAACAATTTCTCCTTTTTTGATGTAATGACAACCTGAGTTAAGTTAGAAAAAAAATATAAACATAAATAGACAAATGATATTTAAGTTATTATATTGACAAATGATATTTAAGTTATTCAAAGGCTTTAAAGTGTTTTCAAAAAGTATTGGTCAGTCTATCGTAGAATACTTTCAAAATAGTTTCGAAAACTATTATCTTTACAAACTGTTTTAGAAAAGAACTTAAGTATAGAATCAATTTTTAAGAAGTTTTGAAAATAATAAGGTTTTTACAAGACATCTTTCAAAGCAATTTTCAAACATGGAAATGGGTTTTAAATTGATTTTTAAAGATATCTGTCAAAAATTGTTACAACACTTATATCAAGGTTTTCACAAGGCTAATAATAATTTTGATAATCTATTCTAAAAAAAACTTTGAAGATGCTTAAAAGAACTGTGAGGAAAAATATAAGGTTTTGCAACAAAACTCAAGAATAAAATTTAAAATAATAAGTGCAGTAAAGCTTTTCAAAAATATTTTTCAAAGAGATGGTTTAAAGTAGTTTACAAAAAATTGAAATAGTTGTCAAAATTATTTTTCAAAACTTATGAATTGAGAAATAACAGAGTTTTCCAAAACATAGTTTCAAAGGTGGATTTATAAAAAGTATAAGTTTGATTTGAAAATAATTTTTAGAAAAACTTGAAAATCAATTCTTCCCTTGAACCTAAGGTTATTTCAAAATAATCTAATCAACTATAAATTGTCCTCAACTGTCTAACCGCTAGTTACTAACTAACTATCAGAAGATAACATCGTTCACTTAGTTAGTCAGGTTAAGTCTTTTTATCCAGTTAGTATTTGACTAAACTTGATTACTTAACCTGATTACTATAATTTTGGTATTTAATGCCTAGACTTATATTGATGCACTGATATAAGTATCTTAAGTCCAAGCAATCTGCCTATGCATCTCATCTATTTCTAAGTTTGGCAATACACAAACAAGGTAGCCCTAATTGTTGGTGCAATATCCCTCAGGTCAAGGTTGACCTGGGTAACCAAGCTGAGTCTTGGTTTGAGTTTAGATGTTTGACAATAAGATATTGATTGAAGAAGAGTCAAGTAGGTCAAGGTTGACTGGACACTTGACTGGGAAGTCCTAACTGGGATGTTAGGCTAAATGAAAGTCCTGGTGAGTGAAGCCAGGCAGAAGAAAAGTCCTGGTGAGTGAAGCCAGGCAGAAGGAAGTCCTAGTGAGTGAAGCTAGGCAGATGGAAATCCTGGTGAGTGAAGCCAGGTGAAAGTCCTAGTGAGTGAAGCTAGGCAGATGGAAATCCTGGTGAGTGAAGCCAGGTGAAAGCCCTGGTGAGTGAAGCTAGGCAGATGGAAAACCCTAGTGAGAGAAGCTAGGTGAAAGCCCTGGTGAGTGAAGCCAGGCAAGGGAAAATCCAGATGGATCAAGGATGATCGGACATCTGGTGCTGGGAAGTCCAAGTAGGTCAAAGGATTGACTGGATACTTGGCATGAAAGAAAAGTCCAAGTAGGTCAAAGGGATTGACCGGATACTTGGCACAGAGAAAAGTCCAAGTGGGTCAAAGGGATTGACCGGACACTTGGTAAGGGAGTTCTAGCAGGTCAAGGGAGTGACTAGATGCTAGGCATGACATACCAACAGGTCAAGGTTGACCGGATGTTGGTTTGGGAGGTTTAGGACTTGGTTTTGGACAAAAACCAAGTGCTGGATCGATCAGTGGATCGATCCAGGCTCTGGATCGATCAGTGGATCGATCCAGGCTCTGGATCGATCCAGACCTGTCCCAGCGAACAGAGAGCTTCTGGATCGATCCGTGGATCGATCCAGAGGTCCCAATCGATCAGTGGATCGATTGGGACGCGGCTGCTTCGCGCGATAAGCGCTGGATCGATCCGTGGATCGATCCAGGCGCGTTTCCAGAGCACAGAGGCGCTCTGGATCGATCCGTGGATCGATCCAAAGCCTTCCCGATCGATTGGGAACATTCGAATCGATCGGGATCCGACCGTTGACGTCGTTTATAGCTGCAGGCGTTCGATGGCTGCGGTAATCTCTTCTCCGATTCACTCCAGAGCTCTCGCCAACTCCTCCACAGCGCTCACAAAGCTCAGATCGCCAGTTCTTGAAGGATCTTGGAAGCTCTCCAAGTCAAGAGGCGGATCAAAGCCAAGAAGAGAAGCTAGGGTTAGGGTTTTGTACTCATTGTAAGCTTGTAAGCTTGTATTTCTTGTATCCTTTCCCTCTCTTCTTGTATTGAGTATTGTAGGGCTTCTCCGCCCTTGGTAGTTACCACAAAGGAGAGTTTTATTTAGTGGAGGGTGTGTGTGTTGGTGTGGATCCTTGGATTAGTCACCTCTTGTGAGGTGGATACCAAGTAAAACCAACCGTGTTAGCGTTGTGTGTTTGTTTCTGTATTTTCCGCTGCACATCTTTGAAGGAACAAGCAACGCCGAGCACCGAGCGAACGTGATGAGCTATTCACCCCCCCTCTAGCTACTTTTGGTCCTAACAAGTGGTATCAGAGCCAGGTTGCTCTTCACCGGAATCACCGCCGGAAGGGGCAAACATATCAAGAAAAGCTAGAGGGTGAAGAAGTTGAAGCAAATTCTTCAAGTTCAAGACTTTATCAAGCTCAACTTCAAGATGCAATTCCAAGATGGACTTGGATTTGACACAAGGGTGGCTCCACCATATTCATCTACAAGCTTCGATTCTTGGAAATCAAGAATCAAAAATTTTCTCATGATGGAGATAGAGCAATGGTTTGCTCTCATGGAAGGTTTTGAAGCTCCCACAAATTCCAAGGGCAAAGTACTCAAAAGGAGCAAGTGGAGCAAAGACCAAATCCAAAGATGTGAGGCCAATGACAAAGTGACCAAGCTTTTGGTCAATTTATTGCCAAGCAACATCTTGGAACAAATTGGAGAGTTTGAAGATGCCAAGGAGCTTTGGAGCAAATTGGCAAGAATTCATGAGATCCCCTCCACTGTATCAAATCAAGGAGAATCCAAAGAGGGCGACTCATTGGATCAAGACCAAGAGGAGGACTCCGAGGTTGAGAGATGCTCAACCTCCGAAGAAGAGGAAATCCAAGAAGCTTCATCCTCAAGGGAATGCACCGAAGGGAACAAGGAGGGAACATACTCCTTGTTTCACATTCAAAATGATGAAGCCTCCACCTCTAGGATTGAGGGGGAGCAATTCTTGGTGATGCCGGATCAAGAAGAAGGAGAAGCTTCTACATCCGGGTCAAGAGACGAAGAGGAGGAAGTAGATTCTACCTCCACAAGTCAAGAAAAATCAAATGGAGGAGAATCAAGGTCCGATCAAGAGGAAGCTTCTACCTCCGGATCCAAAGAAAAAGATGCCACCCCTACAAGCAAAGGTATAAATATTTCAATTAATAATAAAAATCATATAATATGTTTTGAGTGTAGGGAACATGGGCACTATAAGAGCAAGTGTCCCAACTTGGCCAAGAAGAAGGGCCAAGTGGCACAAAAGGGCAAGGAGAAGCTCAAGGAGACCACCCCCGGGACAAAGAAGAGCAAGGAGCACATTGTGTGCTTCTTGTGTCAACAAAAAGGGCATTACCGAAGTCAATGCCCCAAGGGGAAGAAGATGGTCAAGGCTCAAGGAGGCACTAGTCAAGGGGGAGCCTCCAAGGTAAAAAGGAAGGTAACTTTCGTTGAGCCTATTCCCTTGCAAAATGGTAAAAAGCATGCTAGGTCAAATTTTTATCATTTTAATGCGATTTACCATAAGAATAGGAAGCATGAGGGCTTTAAGGAAAAACATGTGGCCCTACATGCCAAAACTACTATCCCTAAGGCTAGGAATGTAGGTAAAAACCTAGGCAAAAACTTTAAGGATTTTAGATACAAGCCTAGAAACAAAAATGCTCATGGGTCAAATACTAAGGACTTAGTGAGAGAAAATCAAGTCTTGAGGTCAAGACTTGATAAAATGAAAAAGACCCTAAAAAGGATGGAAAATATCCTATTAGGGCAAAATGAGCATAACCTAGGTTTAGGGGTACAAAAGCCATCCAATGGCCATAAAGGTTTGGGATACAAACCAAAAGCCAAGAAGGATGTGCCTAGTTATCATAGGGTTCCATATAGTTATGGAACGAACCCTAAGTCTAGAGGTCAAGTCAAGGATACAAGGAAAGATATCCCTAGAAGTATCTTTGCAACCAAAGTGACTAAGACTTCTAAGAAATCTAAGAAAGTCACGAACAAGGTTACAAGGGAGGCTATCCATAGAGTTGACCTAGAAAATGTGACCAAGGCTTCTAAGAAGCCCAACAAGGTCACTAGGAAGGTATCTAGGGAAGTTATCCCTAGTGAGTACCTAGAGCATCCAAGGAGCACCAATAGGTGTTGGGTTCCTAGGAGCATCTTCTCTACCCCATAGATGGGTTAGAGAGTGTCAACTCCGATTAGAAGGGTAGTTAACCCAACTTTGAGGAAATTGACACTCAAGGAGCATTTTCAAGGTTTTAGTTAACCTTTGAAAATGAAATGGAATTATTGATTACTCCTTGAAAGAGTAAATGTGCCAAATTGGAGAAGTATTGATTTTATTTTAAAGTGGCACAAATTTGAGACAACACAAGAACTACCAAGTTGGGATTTTGGTATGTTCTTAGGAAATTAAAGGCAAACTAAGCCTTAATTTAAAAGTGCTACACTTGAGGAAAAATGGAATATGCCAACATTTGAGGACATGTTTACTTTCAATTGGCATACATTAAATCAAGGAAATTAGAAATGCCAATTTAGGTTTTGGCATTCTCTTGTAGCACTTTAGGGCAATCTAGGTTTAAGGTGTAAGTTTAGCTAAGACTTTAAGGATACTTAGATAGTTAATCTAGGTATATTTTATTTATGCTAAATCTTGCCATGCTTGTTTGCCCATCATATGTCATGACATCATGTCTATTTTTACATTCATGTTTTATTAAGAAAAATCCAAAAATACCATGTCATGACATTCATACATCATGTAGTAATAGGATATTTTCTTTTGAAAATTATTTTCTGTTGATGTATGCCATAACATAATCATGCATTAAGTTTAATTCCTTGTAATTAAGGACAAATGGCATTTAACGACACTTATTAACAAGTGACATCCTGGGTGGATGTCTAATATCTCTAAAATGCCTAGATAGATATGCATGATCCATAGAATAGGGCAAAACCAAATTTTACATCTCACAAAGACCTCTAAGGTGACTTGTATGTGTTTTAGTGCATATTATATACAAGTGAGATGTTAGGATGATGAACAAAGCTCAAGATGTTGATTTAGTGCATTCCTTTGAGTTTTAAATTCATCAAAACACATAGTTATGTGTTTTCCCATCATTGGGAAAGCTAATGTACAAGTCATGTGCATTATGCCCAAGGAACATGATGGGATATTGGTTTTGAAAATGTTTTTAAAATGTTTTTGGAAAACCTTGGTGAAGGCTATCTTTTGATAGTAATCACCATTGAATAGTTAGACACAAACTTGAAGAAAAACACTAAAGTTTTTGCAAGTTTTCAAGTTTGTGTCAATCTTTGAAAATATGATGTATTTTCATAGAAAACTATTTTTCCATGATTAAGTATGCCCTAAATAGTGTCTACACGAAATTTCATAATTTTTAGATTTTTGTAGAATTTTCTAGGGGTTTCTGAAGTTGACTGAAATAGAATTTCAGCAACTATCAGAGCTCCGATCGATCCATGGATCGATTGGAGTTCCTGAATCGATCCATGGATCGATTCAAACGGCAATTCCCGCGAGCAGAAGATCGCTGGATCGATCAGCCGATCGATCCAGGGAGTCTGAATCGATCAGTGGATCGATTCAGAAAGGTTCAATCGATTGGAACCCAACTCCAATCGATCCAAGTTGCTGATTTTGGCTGGGAAGGCCTGATTTCAATATCTTTGAACCTCTTTGAGTCTAGGTAACCATTCCAAACCCCTTAAATACATTTGTATACATACAAAGGGTGTTTTCATGTTGAAAACAAGGATGGATTGGTTAACGAAGACTAAGTAGAAGTTTAGGTTGAGGTTGTTTCAAATTTTGAATATTTGAACCTCAAAACTTCTAAATTTGGGTTTCCTAATGGTTTAGGGATTCCAAGTCATTGTTGGTGCAATGACAGAAGTTACCACCATGTCTTTAGGGGGAGGGACTCTTTAAAGACATGAAAATTATTTTTCATGAACCTTGGAAGGTGGTTAACCTTCTGTTGTGAACTTGCTCAAGGTTGAGCATTTAAACTTGAAATGGGGAGTGGATATCCTCATTATTTCAAGTGGACACTCAAGTTGTAGATAATGCTCAAGGTTGAGTAGTTGTCTACATTGAGGGAGAAGTTAAGGATAAATGAAGGGTGTGGGACCTTCATTATCGTGTTGATCACAACGAGTGATGTTGTGAACAACGATGAGCAACTCTTCAGGGGGAGAGTCTTCAACAAATGGATTTGTTGAAGTGTGCCCAGAATTGGAGCATAGGTTGATGTGTGTCCAACGATGGGTTGATGTGTGCCAATAGGGGGAGAATGTATGGTTAAGCTTAGTCCTTCATTACCTATGGGAAGGTCATAGGGGGAGAATGAAAGGACTCATGAAAGGGAGTAAGTTAGACTTTCATTACCTAGAGGGAGTTTGCCCTCTTAGGGGGAGAATGAAGAGCTTAATTTATGCTTTCATTACCTAGTGGCATGAAGAAGGAGGCTATGGGATTAGCCTAACTTACATATGGGATTGTAAGTGTTATTGTGGTATTGTCAAACATCAAAAAGGGGGAGATTGTTGGTGCAATATCCCTCAGGTCAAGGTTGACCTGGGTAACCAAGCTGAGTCTTGGTTTGAGTTTAGATGTTTGACAATAAGATATTGATTGAAGAAGAGTCAAGTAGGTCAAGGTTGACTGGACACTTGACTGGGAAGTCCTAACTGGGATGTTAGGCTAAATGAAAGTCCTGGTGAGTGAAGCCAGGCAGAAGAAAAGTCCTGGTGAGTGAAGCCAGGCAGAAGAAAAGTCCTGGTGAGTGAAGCCAGGCAGAAGGAAGTCCTAGTGAGTGAAGCTAGGCAGATGGAAATCCTGGTGAGTGAAGCCAGGTGAAAGTCCTAGTGAGTGAAGCTAGGCAGATGGAAATCTTGGTGAGTGAAGCCAGGTGAAAGCCCTGGTGAGTGAAGCTAGGCAGATGGAAAACCCTAGTGAGAGAAGCTAGGTGAAAGCCCTCGTGAGTGAAGCCAGGCAAGGGAAAATCCAGATGGATCAAGGATGATCGGACATCTGGTGCTGGGAAGTCCAAGTAGGTCAAAGGATTGACTGGATACTTGGCATGAAAGAAAAGTCCAAGTAGGTCAAAGGGATTGACCGGATACTTGGCACAGAGAAAAGTCCAAGTGGGTCAAAGGGATTGACCGGACACTTGGTAAGGGAGTTTTAGCAGGTCAAGGGAGTGACTAGATGCTAGGCATGACATACCAACAGGTCAAGGTTGACCGGATGTTGGTTTGGGAGGTTTAGGACTTAGTTTTGGACAAAAACCAAGTGCTGGATCGATCAGTGGATCGATCCAGGCTCTGGATCGATCAGTGGATCGATCCAGACCTGTCCCAGCGAACAGAGCTTCGGATCGATCCGTGGATCGATCAGAGGTCCCAATCGATCGATGGATCGATTGGGGAGAATAGCTTGGATCGATCCGTGGATCGATCCGCACGCTTCGATAGGCGCTGGATCGATCCGTGGATCGATCCAAAGCCTCCCGATCGATTAGGAACATTCGAATCGAGGGATCCGACCGTTGGCGTCGTTTATAGCCGCAGCGCTCGATGGTCTGCGGTAATCTCTTCTCGATTCACTCAGCTCGCCAACTCCTCCACGCCACAAAGCTCGGATCGCGATTCTTGAAGGATCTTGGAAGCTCTCCAAGTCAAGAGGCGGATCAAAGCCAAGAAGAGAAGCTAGGGTTAGGGTTTTGTACTCATTGTAAGCTTGTAAGCTTGTATTTCTTGTATCCTTTCCCTCTCTTCTTGTATTGAGTATTGTAGGGCTTCTCCGCCCTTGGTAGTTACCACAAAGGAGAGTTTTATTTAGTGGAGGGTGTGTGTGTTGGTGTGGATCCTTGGATTAGTCACCTCTTGTGAGGTGGATACCAAGTAAAACCAACCGTGTTAGCGTTGTGTGTTTGTTTCTGTATTTTCCGCTGCACATCTTTGAAGGAACAAGCAACGCCGAGCACCGAGCGAACGCGACGAGCTATTCCCCCCCCCCCCCCCCCCCCTCTAGCTACTTTTGGTCCTAACACTAATGTGTTGGCGAGATGCTCAAATCCTAAATCTATAAGAACATCCTTTCTATGGATTTTATCTAGGCTAAGGCTAAAATTGATTTTGAAAATTCTAAGAATAAGGGAATTTTGAGAAAAATATAAGAAAAATTTTACCCTAGAATTTGCAAATTATTTGAAAATAATTTTAAAAATAGTGGTCCTAGTCTATGAAATACATTCCTAATTGTCGATGTAAGTTGTTAAATTCACTTTCAGGGAGGGGTTTGGTGAATATGTTAGCTAAGTTTGACTTAGACTCAATGTACTTGAATTCAATGTCACATTTAGTGACATGATCCCTGATAAAATGGTGTCTATTTTCGATGTGTTTAGTTCTTGAATGATACACATGATTTTTTGTTAAATTAATTGAGCTAACATTGTCAATTAGTACTTTTGTATTTGTAAAGTTTAAATTAAAATCTTTTAGAGTGTGTATCATCCATAACAACTGTGCAACACATTCTCCTATTACTATATATTCTGCCTCAGTAGTAGATAAGACAACACAATGTTATTTTCTACTAAACCAATTGACAAGTGATGGTCCTTGTAACTGGCATTCACCACTTGTACTCTTATGGTCTAGTTTACAGCCATCATAGTCTGAGTCAGAGTAACCTATGAGTTTAAAATTGAGTGTTCTAGGAATCTAGGATACCAAATTCCTACATTTGATGTTCCTTTTAGATATTTGAAAATTCTTTTTACGTTAGTTAACTGAGATTCTTTAGCACATATTTGGTATCTATCATACATAATAACTACAAATAAAATATCAGGTCGACTTGCGATTAAGTATAGAGTGTTGATACAGTCTGACCTGGATGTTGTTTTGCTGTTGACACTGATTCAAGTTTGTATCAGATATTTAACTCAGATTAATTACTAATCTAGGTTGACTAGGTTGACCTGATTGAGAAAGTCCTAACTGGGATGTTAGGCAGTTGGAAAGTCCTGGCGAGTGAAGCCAGGCAGATTGGAAATCCTGGTGAATGAAGCCAGGTGAAAACCCTAGTGAGTGAAGCTAGGTGCAAGTCCTGGTGAGTGAAGCCAGGCAAGGGAAAATCCAGATGGATCAAGGGTGATCGGACATCTGGTGTTGAAAAGTCCAAGAAGGAAACTTGGCATGCGAAGTCAGAGAGGGCTCGGTAGCTCGTTCTTTAGGACCAGATGAAGTCGGAGAGGGCTAGGGAGCTCGTTTCTCCGGACTAGGTCAGAGAGGGCTCGACCCGGACTGAGTCAAGAAGCTGGATCGGTCGGCAGACCGATCCAGTGAAACCTTGGACACCTGATCGGTCTGACGACCGATCAGGAATCGATCAGTGGCTACTGATCGATTCTTGTCGATCGACCGATCGAAATCGATCGATAGCCTCATGATTTTATTGATCGATGCGAGACCGATCGAGGGCTTACGCGGGAAGAGCGACATCTGATCGGTCTCGGACCGATCATATTAGTGCTCGATCGGTCCGAGCCGATCGGTCGGCGACATCGATCGATGCGGGAGACCGATCAGATAGTTCTGATCGGTCGCCGCACCGATCAGCGATAATCGAGCGTGGATCGGTCGCCGACCCACGGTATTGATTGCGCATGCACTTTTTCTTCTTGCCGTATTTGTTTTCACCCGTCTGTTTTTAACCATCTGCTGTGAGTCTTTTTAGCTTGCAGGTCGCAGGTCACACTCTCATGGTTGAATTCAAATTAAGATTTATTAAGAGAAGAAGACAAGTGCTCTTTTCACTGTGATTTGCTGCAACAGATGCATTTGAGGCATCAACGTTCACTGGCGAATCTGATTGCGATTGGGCTGCGCTCAGTTTGACCTCTACTTATTGGTTCGTATCCAGAGACGCCAGTGATGACTGTGATTTCATTGGTGTGAGTTCAGAGAACCAGGTAAGGAGAAAGAGGGATTGGCTGCAGCACTGATTCGTGCAGTCTGACCATGATCGGGAACAGTGCTTCAGAAGCAGTAAAAACAGCGAGAGGAAAGAAGAACACAACAACAAGAAAGCTGAAAGAAAAGTCTGTTGGGTGTGAAAACTTCTTGAGCTCTCGGGTGAACTGCGATCTCTGTTTTCCTTCACTGATCCTCGCGTGGTTGTAAGCATTTTTCATTCTTCTCTGCCACCGAGCTTCTGTAAGTCTTGTGCTTTAACTTAGATATTTCTTGAGACTTTGTGGGAAGGTTACTCCACCTAGAAGGAGGATCTTTAGCCGGAATTCTTCCGGGGTGCGATCTACCGAAGATCAAGGAGTCGTCCACCTTACGGACACGCCGAGGAGTAGGGGCAAGTTATCCCCGAACCTCGTAAATCTGTGTATCAGTGTTTGTGTGCTGGTTTTCGTTTTGTTTTAGTTTGCTTATTCCGCTGCGCTAACTAGTTTCTGTGTAGAACTCTCTGCTTAAGTTTTTAAAGAGGCTATTCACCCCCCTCTAGCCATCTAAGATCCCAACAAGTGGTATCAGAGCAAGGGGCTCTTTGATTCGGATTAACACCCAAAAGAGCAAACAAGGATGGCTATGAAGGAAGGCTTTAGCACAAATCGACCACCCTACTTCGAAGGAGCAGATTTTCAATATTGGAAGGGCCGCATGGAGTATTACCTCAAGACCGACATTGCCATGTGGTTCTCAGTCAAGGAAGGTTTCACACCACCAAAGGATGAAGAAGGTAAGGAACTCGATTCGTCAAGGTGGTCTACCGAACAACTCCGCAAAGCACAAGCCGATGTCAAGGCTATGGTCACCTTGCAATGTGGAATCGCCAAGGACCAACTCGTCAAGGTAGGTCCGTTCTCGAGTGCAAGAGACCTATGGAACAAACTCATCGAGCTCCAAGAGGGAACTCGAGATTCTCGGATTGCCAAGAGGGACCTATTCTTGAATCAACTCCAAAATCTAACCATGAAGGACAATGAAACGGTAAGTGAACTTCATGGGAGATTCAAGGAGATCATCAACGGTCTACACTCTGTGGACGAACGAGTGGAGAATCGCGATCTAGTAAGGTACGCTCTTAAATCTTTTCCTAGGAATGCCTTGTGGTCATCTATCGTAGATGCCTACAAGGTATCCAAGGATCTTTCCATTGTTAAACTAGATGAATTTTTCTGTGAGATGGAACTTCATGAGCTTGCTAACAAAGGTCAAAAAGAGAAGGGTATTGCTTTATTTGTAAGACCAAAGAGCAAGGATGGAAGAAGGAAGAAGGAAAAGAAGAAGGAAAAGGAGATTTCCTCATCCACCTCTTCCTTCGAATCCGATGATGAAAGTGGATCATCATCAAGTGAGATGGCGAACTTCGTAAGAAGGATTATGAGAAGAAGCCGAAGATACAAAGGAAAAGGTAAAACAAATGATCAAAATTTTGATAAATCTAATGTTATATGTTATGAGTGTAGCAAGAAAGGACACATTCGGAGCGAGTGTCCGAAATTAAAGAGGAAGGAGGAACGAGCCAAAAAGAAGGAGGAAAGAGCCAAGAAGAAGAAGGCTCTCAAGGCCACTTGGGATGAGTCCTCATCAAGCTCATCGGAGGAAGAAGAGAAGATGGAAAAGAGCACACGACAATTAGCACTCATGGCAAGGGAGGTTTCGGACTCCGGAAGTGAGGGAGATTCGAGCGACGCTTCGACCGCGGCTTCATCATCGTCGGATGATGAAGAGGTAACCTCTTCTCATATAGAAAAGTGTTATAAGACTATCACTCACTTATCTACATTGCTTAAAAAGTCAAAAACAGAAAATAAATTGTTAAAAGAAGAAGTAAAAACCTTAAGGACCCTTAGGGAAGATGAGGTCGATGACCTACATCTAGAAGTCCTTGAGGATGAGAACAAGGCATTAAAGGGTGAGGTTGAGAAACTCAAGAAAATGCTTGAGAAGTTCTCAACTAGCTCTAAGACTCTAGACATGATTCTAAATGCCCAAAGGGCAGTCTACAACAAGGCCGGGCTAGGGTATCAACCCAAGGAGTCGAGTTTCATTTCTCTAATGTCTAGAACTCAAAATAGTAGATCACATGTTTCTAGGGCTCATGGAACTAGGAAAGGTATGACCAAGGCATGGATTCCTAGGTCTTTCGTTGTAGAAGCATTAGGTCCCAAGATTTGGGTACCTAAAACCTCTATCTTCCGTGTCTTGTAGGCATTGGTCGAGGGGGAGCATCTATCAACTTGGTTTGTTGATAGTGGATGCTCCAAGCACATGACCGGGGACAAATCACTGTTTACAACCATTCAAAACAAAAGTAGAGGTAATGTGTCTTTTGGTAATAATGGTAGCCTTAAGGTTGTAGGAGTTGGAGACATTCATATATCCGAATGTTTCCATATCAAGAATGTCCTTTTAGTCAAGGGGATGACTTTTAATCTCCTAAGTGTCAGTCAATTGTGTGATACGGGTTACACAATTGAATTTCATTCAAGTCAATGTTTGGTTAAACACATTGAGACACTTGACACGGTACTAGTAGGCACAAGGGTTGATAATATTTATCAAATATCGTTTAAAAGTGCTACTAATGCTTTGATTAAGTGTTTCATGTCGAAAGAAGAAGAGTCTTGGCTATGGCATAGAAGGTTGGCACATGTAAACATGAAGAACATCCGGAAGTTGGCCAACCAAGGATTAGTGCGAGACTTACCCAGCATCAAGTACCACAAGACCAAACTATGTGATGCATGTCAAAAGGGTAAGCAAACAAAAGTTGTTCATAAAGGTAAAAGCACTGTAAGTACATCTACTGCTTTAGATTTATTGCACATGGACCTATTTGATTGCAGTAGTGTAATATCATTGAATGGAAGTAGATATTGCTTGGTAATCGTTGATGATTTTACTAGATACACATGGACTTTCTTTTTGAAACATAAGGACCAAACTATAGATATTTTTATTTCCTTTTGTAGAAGAACTGAAAATGAAAAATCGACAACAATTAAAACCATTAGAAGTGATCATGGTGGGAAATTTCAAAATCATAGGTTTTAGAGTTTTGTCAAGAAAAGGGATATAGGCATGAGTTCTCTACTCCAAGGACCCCACAGCAAAATGGGGTTGTGGAGAGAAAGAACCGAGTCCTACAAGAGGCTGCACGAAGCATGCTCAATGAGTACTCACTACCGAGCTACTTATGGGCTGAAGCTGTGAATACAGCTTGCTATGTGCAAAATCGAGTTTTAATATATAGGTTTTTAGGAAAGACTCCCCATGAACTTTGGTTTGGGAAACCGCCTACAATTAAACATCTTAGGGTGTTTGGTTGTAAGGTGTTTATCTTGAACACCAAGGATCATCTTGGGAAGTTCACGGCTAAGGCTGATCAAGGGATACTGGTCGGGTACTCTCTTACCAACAAAGCCTATCGAGTCTACAATGAGAGGACTAAATTGATTGAAGAGTCCTCGGATGTAGCTTTCGAAGAAATCCCTGATAATCAATCAAGGAATGTAGAAGAAGTTCAATTTGAACTTAGAAATCTAAGTTTGAATGATCAAAATGAAGAACGAGTTGAAGTTGACTCTGCTGTTGATGAGCAAAGGCAACAAAGAACTCAATCTGATCCTTTGCCTGATATTGAGTCCTTGCCTGTGCCGAGTGAGACCACTCATGAGACATCGCCAACACCAAGGCAGTCTAGGTTAGCCACTAGTCATCCCCAAGACCAAATTGTGGGAGACATCCAACAAGGGGTTAGGACTAGATCATTCTTTAGAAATAAGTCCAATGAGGTTGCCTTAATCTCAGAAATTGAACCAAGACTAGTTGATGAAGCATTGCACGATCCTGATTGGATCATAGCTATGCAAGATGAATTAGGTCAATTTGAAAGGAGCCAAGTATGGGATTTAGTTCCTAGACCTAGGAAGACCACCATTATTGGAACCAAATGGGTCTTCAAAAATAAATTAAATCAAAAGGGTGAAGTTGTAAGAAACAAGGCAAGACTTGTAGCCAAAGGCTATAGCCAAGTTGAAGGTCTTGATTATGATGAGACATATGCTCCCGTGGCCCGATTAGAGTCCATTCGCCTGATGCTAGCTTTTGCTGCACATAGAGGTTTCAAGCTCTATCAAATGGACGTTAAATCAGCTTTCTTAAACGGTCTCATCAAAGAAGAGGTCTATGTTGAGCAACCACCGGGGTTCGTGAGTACCGAAGCTCCAAACCACGTATACAAGCTCAAGAAAGCTCTTTATGGGCTTAAACAAGCACCTCGAGCTTGGTACGAAAGACTGTCAACTTATTTACTAGAGAAGGGATTTGTAAGAGGTCAAATAGACCCAACACTATTTCTACGTAGAGATCGTGAAAACATTTTTGTAGCCCAAGTATATGTCGATGACATAATTTGTGGCTCAAATAACAAGGGCTATTTGAATGAATTCATTTCTCACATGGAAAGTGAGTTTGAGATGAGTCTAGTAGGAGAGTTGACATTCTTCCTCGGACTTGAAATCAAACAAACTCGAGATGGAATTTATGTCCATCAGACGAAATACACTCAAGAGATGCTTAGAAAATTCAATATGAGTGACTCTAAGGAAGTGTCCACTCCAATGGCGACAAACACTCGCCTTGACAATGATGAGAGTGGAAAACCAATTGATCTAACGCAATATAGAAGCATGATTGGTAGTCTTCTATATCTCACAGCTAGTCGACCAGACATACTTTTTGCTGTGGGCATGTGTGCTAGATATCAAGTCTGTGCCAAGGAATCTCATTTAATTGCAGTTAAGAGAATATTGAGATACCTTAAGGGCACAATTCGAGTAGGTCTATGGTACCCTCGTACAGAGTCTTTTGACTTGATAGGCTATACCGATTCCGATTATGCTGGGTGCAAATTGGATCGGAAAAGTACTAGTGGGGGCTGCCAATTTTTAGGTTCATCTTTAGTTAGTTGGTCAAGTCGGAAGCAACATTGTGTTGCTCTCTCCACGACCGAGGCCGAATATATTGCCATGGGAGAGAGTGTATCACAGTTGTTTTGGATGATACACACCCTAGAGGATTATGGACTTTCTTATAAGGGTGTACAAGTGCTATGTGACAACGTTAGCACGATCAACCTAACTAAAAATCCAGTCCATCATTCGAGGACCAAACACATTGAAGTGCGTCATCACTTCATAAGAGATCACGTAGCTAGGGGAGACATTGCACTCACATATGTTGAGTCAAAGTCAAACCTAGCTGATATTTTCACCAAATCCCTTCCGGAGAATGAATTTAGTCATTTAAAGAGGGAGTTGGGAATGTGCTTGGCTCCTTAGATCATTAGAACTTCACCATGATCAATAAGGACTATTAAAATGACAAGAGTAATTGGGACAATAATTTGGGCAACTCGGGAACATCTCACACAAACTATAAGGTTTAACAAATTGTTTTTGTTTGCTAAATATGGGGTGAGATGCTAGGATCAACCAAATTATTCAAAATGTATCATGCATCCCTTGAATAATTAGGTTGAAGAGACATTAATTGAGTATGGGGAAGGCCATTACATAATTCATGTGTATTTGGCTCCTAGATCTTACTCATATATTCCAACCAAGGAATCTTGGTTGGACTTTTGCCTAGAAATTATCTAATTATGGTTGATGGTTGATGTGTTGATTGGTATTGTTGTTTGGTTCATTTCATGACTTTGATTGATAAAACGATAGGTTGTTAAAGGAAATAATAGCAACTTGGATATATTTTGACAAACTTGAAACTAAACATAACAAGGATAAAAAATTTTAGCTTTCATGCCTTGATTGAAAAATTAGGACAAGTTGTTTATATTTTGACAAATTTGAACCTGATCATAGAGATGAGTTTAGCAAAAATATGTTTTGAACTTCTAAGGACCAAGAAGACAGAACTCCATATGGTTGGAGCCAGTGTGAGGTTTTGTTTGATAAGAGTCTGAAACTTTTGGATTATAAACAAGTTCAGGCCATAAGAAATCATATTTCGAATATATTAGTGTTTGGTGATTCCTAAGTTCTAGGGTATGTCTTAGGGAAGTTATGAATTCTTGATTCTTCAGACTTCATGGCTCAGTATTTCAGTTACTGAAATTACTGAAATCGGGTTATCAGACACTGATCGGTCCACAGACCGCTCAGGAAAGTCTGGATCGGTCCAGTGACCGATCAGCGCATGAAGGAAGCCCCCTGATCGGTCCGGGCACCGATCAGGATGATCCCTGATCGGTCCACTGACCGATCAGGTGTCGCCGATTCACTCGGGTGGATCTGATCGATTAGGATTTCTCCGGATCGAACAGCCGTCCGATCAGATCACACTGTGCACTATCCCCTCATTAAATCCTCCCGACCTCCTCTCTTCCCGATCTTCTTCCTTCTCAAAACCCTAGCCGACCGACTCATAACCTAGCCGACGCCCCTCTCTTCCTCCCGTCTTCTCGACCCATCGTCTTCTAAAAGCCGAAGGTCACAATGGAACCAAGGTAATCTCTCGATCTCTACTGTTTATTGTCTTTGGCAGGTCATGTTATCATGTTCTTACTGTCACTGTGGTTTGTGCTCGGTGATTTGCCCATGACCGGTGCTCTTTCCTTGTTCCCATTGTCCTAATTGTTAGGAAGAAACCCACTGGTGGTGAGGGAACCTCTAAGGAACCAACCAAGAAATCCAAATCCAAAGCTCCTGCTGCTCCTTCCCGACCTCAACCATCCAGTTTGGGAAGATTTCCCAACCAACAGTTTGAACAATCCTTTAAGGAGAGAACCTTCAAGTTGCTCCCATGTAGATCAGTCGATAAAAAATACATGAATGAGTTTTGTCCAGCGATTACGGAGACCATAGCCTACTATAAACTTGATTCCTTGGTATATTTAGAGAGGGATATCAACCTTGACCTAGTTTCCGAATTCTATAACAACCTTCATCAGACTATTGATGGTAGTTATAGATCAAGAGTGGCTAAGCAAACCGTTGATTTCAGCTTAATTGCTTTCTTTGATTATTTAGGCTGTCGTTTGTGTTCGGGGACGGTGTTCTCATTCTATCCTTCTTTGCCTGAACCCGTGCCTCATCCTCTTGATGTCTCATCTGACTCGATTTATGAGTACTTCTTTGGACATCCGAGACCGGATGGATTAGATGAGTTAGATGTCGACTTTCCTACATTTGCAGCCCTTGGCCTTTCTGCTCCTGATTACATTCTTTTCAAAATTGTCACAAACTGTCTTCTACCTATTACTTCTAAACCATTGGCAGAGATTCGACCGTATCATTGTCTGATGCTTTACGGGTTGCGTAGGCGTCTTGACTTTGATGTCATGTCGAGTGTCTATACTTCTATCATATCCCATAGCGAGCCAAGCGGTTACACCATCTATATGCCTTATGGGCATGTAATTACTGATTGGCTTGAGACCCTGGGTATTGACGTCTCTAGGGGGAGGATAGTAAAGATGGTTAGGCAGGATTGTCGACTTGGGAAACGTGCATTTTCCAAGTCTGGAATCTTAGGACAAGCTGTGGTGGTTAGGTGGAAGGATGGGAGGGCACTAGGTGAGTTACCTCGACGACAGGTTGCTGCTGCTGCTGCATAAGGCGAGGCGGATCCAGATCTGCGCTGGCAGATCGCTGAGTTGGAGAGCCGATTTGATCGCCACGAGGAGATGATGGCTGCTGAGTTCGATGTGCTACGCGTCCGGATTGACCAGCGCTACGATGATTTGCGCAGTCAGCAGCTGGCGACACATCAGACGATTATGAACTGGATGGCCAGATATCCACCTCCGTAGGATTTCCCGGGCTATCCATCTTCGAGCAGCGGCTTGCCACCTCAGGGATCCTTTCCTCCCGCTGATATTGCTGATGCTCCTCATGATGAGGAGGCTGACTGAGACACACTGTTCTATGATATCGTATTGATTGTATGTTTTGGATGATGATTGCTAGATACTTATGTCTGACCTGGTTGTATGCTACTTCCTGTTATGCTACTCATTCTTCTTTATATATTTGCTGTTTTTTTTTCTTGGTTGTTACTATACTCTTCATATGTCTTTTATTTCTTTATTCATTTACTGTCCTAAAATACACTTAGAAGGAACTCTAGGGGGATTAAGTAGAGGACGGTATGGATTAAGGGGGAGCTCTTTAAGTTATCTCACCTTGTTCACTCCTTTTCGGTGTTTGACAAAGGGGGAGAAGATAACTAAGTTTAGTAATGAATGAAAGGTTGATTTAAGGGGAGAGGATGACTTTGAGTCTTTTCGAATCCTCTTACCTAATTCGCACCTATTCGACTAAGTTAAGTGATGAATTGACTTCATCAAGTCAATATGAAAAAGGGGGAGAAGACAACTAAGGTATATTCATCTTAGGGGGAGGATCCTGATTTCCCTAAAATTATGGGTATATGAGCATTTCTGATCTAAACTTAAATCGTGTTATCAAACAACAAAAAGGGGGAGATTGTTGATACAGTCTGACCTGGATGTTGTTTTGCTGTTGACACTGATTTAAGTTTGTATCAGATATTTAACTCAGATTAATTACTAATCTAGGTTGACTAGGTTGACCTGATTGAGAAAGTCCTAACTGGGATGTTAGGCAGTTGGAAAGTCCTGGTGAGTGAAGCCAGGCAGATTGGAAATCCTGGTGAATGAAGCCAGGTGAAAACCCTAGTGAGTGAAGCTAGGTGCAAGTCCTGGTGAGTGAAGCCAGGCAAGGGAAAATCCAGATGGATCAAGGGTGATCGGACATCTGGTGTTGAAAAGTCCAAGAAGGAAACTTGGCATGCGAAGTCAGAGAGGGCTCGGTAGCTCGTTCTCTAGGACCAGATGAAGTCGGAGAGGGCTAGGGAGCTCGTTTCTCCGGACTAGGTCAGAGAGGGCTCGACCCGGACTGAGTCAAGAAGCTACTGATCGGTCTGATCCTTGGACACCTGATCGGTCTGACGACCGATCAGGAATCGATCAGTGGCTACTGATCGGTCTGCAGACCGATCAGAAATCGATCAGTAGCCTACTGTGATTTTACTGATCGGTCTGGAGACCGATCAGGAGGGCTTACAGCGCTTGGGAAGAGCGACATCTGATCGGTCTCGGGACCGATCAGATTAGTGCCTGATCGGTCCGCAGACCGATCAGAAGCTGTGCGCAGCGACATCTGATCGGTCTGGAGACCGATCAGATTAGTTCCTGATCGGTCGCCAGACCGATCAGCGATGATCCAGAAAGCGTGGATCGGTCTGCTGACCGACCCACGGTATTGATTGTTCTGCATGCACTTTTTCTTCTTGCCGTATTTGTTTTCACCCGTCTGTTTTTAACCATCTGCTGTGAGTCTTTTTAGCTTGCAGGTCGCAGGTCACACTCTCATGGTTGAATTCAAATTAAGCTTCATTAAGAGAAGAAGACAAGTGCTCTTTTCACTGTGATTTGCTGCAACAGATGCATTTGAGGCATCAACGTTCACTGGCGAATTTGATTGCGATTGGGCTGCGCTCAGTTTGACCTCTACTTATTGGTTCGTATCCAGAGATGCCAGTGATGACTGTGATTTCATTGGTGTGAGTTCAGAGAACCAGGTAAGGAGAAAGAGGGATTGGCTGCAGCACTGATTCGTGCAGTCTGACCATGATCGGGAACAGGGCTTCAGAAGCAGTAAAAACAGCGAGAGGAAAGAAGAACACAACAACAAGAAAGCTGAAAGAAAAGTCTGTTGGGTGTGAAAACTTCTTGAGCTCTCGGGTGAACTGCGATCTCTGTTTTCCTTCACTGATCCTCGCGTGGTTGTAAGCATTTTTCATTCTTCTCTGCCACCGAGCTTCTGTAAGTCTTGTGCTTTAACTTAGATATTTCTTGAGACTTTGTGGGAAGGTTACTCCACCTAGAAGGAGGATCTTTAGCCGGAATTCTTCCGGGGTGCGATCTACCGAAGATCAAGGAGTCGTCCACCTTACGGACACGCCGAGGAGTAGGGGCAAGTTATCCCCGAACCTCGTAAATCTGTGTATCAGTGTTTGTGTGCTGGTTTTCGTTTTGTTTTAGTTTGCTTATTCCGCTGCGCTAATTAGTTTTTGTGTAGAACTCTCTGCTTAAGTTTTTAAAGAGGCTATTCACCCCCCCTCTAGCCATCTAAGATCCCAACATAGAGGACTACATATCACACTTCTATAGTACTTTAGGTCTACGAGTTTTCCATTTGGGTCATTATCTAAGGTTGTGTTGGTTGCCATTGGTGTTTTTATTTCCTTAGTGTTTTCCATTCTAATTTTTTTAAAGTAATTCCTTGATATACTTTTGTTGGTAAACATAATTTTCTTCATTAGTTTGTTTAATTTGTAAACCTAAAAAGTAAGTTAGTTTACCTACTAAGTTCATTTCAAATTCTTGTTCTATTAAGGTTATAAACTCTTGTAAAAATTCTGAATTAGTTGAACCAAAGATTATGTCATCTACATATACTTGAGCTATAAAGATATCTTAGTTGATTGATGTTACACATAAAGTTGGATCAAGTTATCCTTGGTTGAATCCTTTGGTTAGGTAGGAGGTCAACCTTTCATACCAGGCTCTAGGTGCTTGTTTAAGACCATACAAGGCTTTCTTAAGTTTAAAGACATGGTCAGGATGATCTAGACTTTCAAACCTAGGTGGTTGACCTACATAAACTTCTTCTTTTATTAACCCATTTAATAAGACAGATTTAACATCTATTTGATAAAACTTAAATCCTTTATGGGCTGCATAGCTAAATAGCATTCTAATAGACTCAAGTCTAGCTACTGGGGCATATGTTTCATCATAGTCAAATCCTTCTACTTGACTAAACCCTTTAGCCACTAATCTAGCCTTGTTTCTAATAATTTTTCCATTTTCACTTAGTTTATTTCTGAATACCCATTTTGTTTCTATTACCTTTTTATTATTAGGTGGTGGTATTAAGTCCCAGACTTCGTTTCTTTCAAACTAGGCTAGTTCTTCCTGCATGGCTATAATCCAGTCTAGGTCAAGTAAGGATTCTTCTATCATTTTGGGTTCAATTTTTTAGATCAAATATATTTGACTTAAATTTCTAAAGAATGATCTAATCTGAACTCTTAGGTTTGAGTCACCAATTATTTTGTCAATTGGATGGTTTGGATTAGCACTTACTGTTCTAGTAGGTTCATTTACTTGAGGTTGTTCTTCTTCTTTGTATTCGTGACTTAGGTTTTCACTGGCTCCCCCTTGACCTCAAAGAAAATCAATTGTTTGCATCTGGGTTTGTTCTAAGTTTTGGTTGGTCTCTTCAAATTTTACATTTGAGGTTTCTTCAATTCTTAGTGTGACTTTGTTATATACTCTGTAACCTCTACTGTTTAATGAGTAGCCTACAAAGATTCCATTTTCTACTTTTAAGGTAAACTTTCCTAAGTGTTCTCTTGTATTTAGTATGTAAGCTGGATATCCAAATACTTTGAAGTATTTAATATTAGGTTGTTTATTATAATAGAGTTCAAATGAGGTTTTATTTAGTATTGTTTTGTTTTTGTACATAGCAGGCTGTGCTAACAGCTTCTACCCAAAAATATTTTGATAGTTTATACTCATTTTGCATTGTCCTGGAGGCTTTCAGTAGAGTTTTGTTTTTTCTTTCTACTATTCCATTTTGTTGGGATGTTTTAGGACATGAAAATTCATGATGATACCCATTTTCAAGGTAGAATTGATTAAAGTTGTGATTTCTAAATTCACCTCCGTTATCACTTCTGATTCTTTTAATTTTTCTGTCTTTTTCATTTTCAATTTATTTGCAAAAATTACTAAAGACTTCAAATGCTTCATTTTTATTTTTTAAAGAATTTTACCCAGGTGAATCTAGAGTAATCATCTATTATTACCAGGTAGTAAAATCTTCCATTTATTCATTTGATTCCATGGGAGTCAAATAGGTCTAAGTGCAATAGTTCTAGTATAGAATTTGTTTGAAGTTGATTAGTTGATTTGTGAGTTGACTTTGTTTATTTTTCTTGTTGACATATATTACAAATTGTTGAGTCTAAGTTGGGTAACTTTAGTAAGCCTCTAACTAATCTATTTAATTTACTTAGATTTCTAAAGTTTGTGTGTGACATTCATCTATGCCATAACCAGGTTTTTTCTTTTTGTGTCAAATGACACTCAGGTGAGGAAGCAGTTAGGTTGATTGCATAGATATTGTCTTTCCTAAACTCTTTTAGTTTTATGGTAAGGTTATCTATGTGTTGAATCAAGCATTCAGAGGATAGGAACCTAACCTTATATCCATAATCACACAATTTACTAATGCTAAGAAGATTGTATTTGAGATTTTCAACAAGTAATACTTTCTTAATAATAAAATCAGTTTTGAGTTCAATATTATCTATCTCAATTACCTTGAGTTTGCCATTGCTTCCAAAGGCAACTGTTTCTAAGCTTTTGTATGTTAATTGAGTGAATTTGGTATGATCCTAAGACATGTGCTTCGAACAACCATTGCCCAATATTCACTTGATTTCCTACAACAGGTAGGAGTTAAAAACTAATTTAGATTAAACTTGATTTGGAATTCGATTAGGGTGAATGAGTTAAGTTTAACTTTAAGTTTAAATTTTAAATTTTTGTTTTAAAGTTTTTTTTTTATTTTGATTTTAAGTTTAATTTTTAAGTTTATTGTTTTTTAATTTTAAGTTTAATTTTAAATTTGAAGTTTAATTTTTAATTTTAATTTTAAGTTTAATTTTTATTTCAAGTTTATTTTTTAATTTTAATTTTTAGTTTTAATTTTTAAGTTGATTTTTTTTTTAATTTTAAGTTTAATTTTAAATTTAATTTTTAATTTTTAATTTTAAAATTTAAAATTTTAATTTTTAATTTTAAGTTTAATTTTTAATTTTTAATTTTTAATTTTAAAGTCCTTAGTCATCTCACCCGATCTACGTTTCAATTAAGGAATTCTATAATTTTGTGAGATGAGTTAAGTTTAATTTCAGGGTTTGTTTTAACTTTGTGTTAGATTCAGGTTTAACTTTGGATTCAACAAACAGACATTCTTTGGATAAACTTCTGGGTAATGGTGAGTCTCCTGGACATCATTAGAGTAATCATGCTTTCAAGGTGTTGGGGTTGCAAGGCTGCAAACATAGTTCTACAGTGAAAACACATGAGAAAGATCATGAGTTTATAAGAGAAAGATATCTCCATTGACATGAGACCTTTTGGATAGAGCCCTAGAGCAAAATCATGAGGGTTTAGGCCCAAAGTGGGTAATATCATGCCATTGTGGAGATATCTAAATTTTTTTCGATCGTACAATTGGTATCAGAGCCCGGACTGCTAGAAGGTTTAACCACTGACTGTGCACAAGAGCTATGGTTTGATTGAGCTATGTGGGTACAATAATGACCTCGAACAAAGAAAGTGGGGGTTCCTATGTTTGAATCAAGAGGATCAGACACCAGGCAGGAAGTCATAGTTGCGACTAGGCAAGGAAGTCCTAGTAGGTCGGGTGGACCGAAGGACAAGAAGACCTGGTGGGTCGAGGATCAGACGTGGGAAGCCTGTGGTCCTTTGTTTGAGGAGGGGGGATTGTTGGGGTTGCAAGGTTGCAAACATAGTCCCATATTGAAAACACATGGGAAAGATCATGAGTTTATAAGAGAAAGATATCTCCATTGGAATGATGTCTTTTGGTTAGAGCCCAAGAGAAAAATCATGAGGGCTTAGACCTAAAGTGGACAATATCATACCATTGTGGAGATATCTAAATTCTTTTTGATCCTACACAAGGTTTTTCAAATAGTCCTATCCACTGAACTTAGTACAAAACTTTGGTCTAACTAGTTAGGATTCATAAGGGGTAGCTTCAGTTAGTTCCACTAAGTCAAATACACCAGGTTGAAGTCATATCTTCCTAGACATGCATAGACAGAGTTTCCCTAATCTATTATCATCTAAAACTTCACTAGGAAATTAGTCAAGTTAAACTGTTTTCCCTATTTTGGTTGGTCCTAATTACCTAGTTGGGTAAGTTGTTATTTTGGAGGTGCCAACTAATTTGGAGCCTCCCCTGAATTGTTGAGTTTGATTTTTAAGTTTTGGGTTTGTGTCGATTACTTTTATACTTATAGTGGACTTGATGGTAATTTGATTTGTTTGATTTTATTTCATTTTTAAGTTTAGAATTTAGTTTTGAAGATTTGTTTTGGTTTGAATTTAAGATTTTAGTTGGATTTGATTTTATATAACGGATCTTATTTTTAGGTACATAATATTGATTGATTTTTACTTGCGTGGTTAGACACGCTTTTAAAATCCAAGCTTTAGTTTGGGTCTTATTTTGTTTAACTAATGATATAAAAGATTTGTTGGTTGAGCTGGACTTGTATCCGAGTTCGAACTTGTTGTTTATAGCTCTTTATGATCCAAGTATCATGTCGAGATACTTGGATCTAGTTGTAAATTTTTGTAGTAATTCTTTTAGTTCAATTATTTCATTTTTCAGTCTGAGATTATCCTCCTCAAGTTTTGCAAATTGAGTTGAGATTTCAACTTGAATTGGTTCAGATATTGAATTTGATTTTAATTGTTCATTAAGTTTGTTATTTTCTTTTGTTAGTTCTATGAGTTTTTCCCATAGCTCTTTGGCATTTTCGTGAGGGCCGACGCGGTTCAGCTCTTCTTTTGTTAGCCTGCACTGGATTGTGTTGAGGGCCTTGAAGTCAATTTGTGCTTTTTTCTTCATTTCCATATTCCAATTTTTCGAGTCCATTGGAATTCTGACGCTGTCCATTGGTGCTTTGTACCCTTTGGTGACGCTGAACCACTGGTCGAAGTCCATTTTCAGATACACCTCCACCACTTCTTCCAGTATGGGAAGTCGTCATCATTGAAGAGGGGAGGACGGACAGTGCTGTATCCATCGTTTTAGGCCATTTCATAGCTGTAGATAGAAAACTAAAAGAGGTGTCAAGACTTGATATTGGATTAGCAGAGTTTGAGATAAAGAATTATAAAAGAACTTGAGAGGTGTTGCACTAACTTCAAGTTAAAATCGAATGAAAAATTATCTAAATAGGTAAAGTTTTACCAATTCAAATAGAATACGAAAAATAAAAAAATGATTCCCCCAGCTTAATTGGTGGTTGCACCAATTCAAAGTAGAACCTTCTCTGATACCACTTGTTAGATCGATCGTATGTAAGAGGGGGGTGAATCACGTGATTTTCAAAAACTCGTTTTGTCAGTTTTAAAATCACAAGTATGCGCAACGGAAAGTATGTATGAAATCAAAATTAAAAAGACACGAGAAAGACATAAGCGATTTACTTGGTTCGGAGCCTTTGACGACTCCTACACCAAGACCCAGGTCCCGCAGACCTATCGATGGGTAATCTACTAAAGGCCTCTTCCGGTACCTCCGGAAGAGAAAATCGAGTATAAAGAAAGTTTGAACAAGTGTAACAAACTGCACTTGTCCTTTTGCAGTAATTAAGTACACAAGCGAAATGTTATCGACACTTTTAGAAATAGAAGTAGGAGCACTCGTGTGTCGGTCTACCGGTCACGATTGGAAGTTCTCGAAGCAGTTGTCAGGCGCAGCAGCTTCGCAGCAGAGTTGTAGCAGAAGCTTGGGGAATTCGGAAGCTCAAAAGGATGCGCGGTAGCTCGTATCTTAGTGTTCTTTGAATACCTTCTCGTGGCTGCCTTATATAAGGCATGGAAGGCACCTTCCATAACCGTTGAAGGCGCCTCCAATGAGTTAAACTTGATCCTGAACAACCCGACACTTATCCGCGGCGAGGTCAAAATTTCACCCTGCGGAAGGCGCCTTCCATAGCCATAGAAGGCACCTTCTATGAACAGTACGAAGACGCCTTCGGACACTGTTCATCCAAAGGTAAATATGCTCATTTGTCCTGCAAAACAGCGTTAGTCCAAATAACATGTAAAACAAATATTAGGATCATAATAATTACTAATAAAGAGTAGTAATTAGTTCCTGTTATCTCAGGACCAGAAACTAGTCAAGATATTAGTTTAGGGATCTTAAATGGACCTAAACTAAACTGACGTCTACTGTCCCTCAACAGGGACGCATTCTCACAAGATCACTCTCCTCCAGTGACTTACCTTAACTTACCAACTTGCCAGACATCCGGTCGGCCCGTCGACCTGTCTGGACTTCATACTGGCTATCCAGTCGACTCGTTGACATAACTAGATTTCGTGCCAGATATCAGGTTAGCTCATCGACCTATCTGGATTTCGTACCAGCTATCCAGTCGGCCCGTTGACCTACCTGGATTTCCTACCAGATATCTGGTCAGCCCATCGACCTATCTGGACTTCTCCTGCACACTTAATCAAGTGGTTATATCACAACAAAACCTAACTTAACTTACTTGTTATTCATCAAAACCTAAGTTAGACCGTTATAGTGCAAACTACATCAACATAGACATCCCTCTACACTAATACTCCTAGTCTCCCCAATAGTTCTTGCTTTGGCGATAGTATAGATTTGATTAAGTAGCCAGAGCGAAGAAGAATTCAGGAAAAATGGTTGAAAATGTAGCTAAATTCAGTTATTAATTGATTAGTATCTGATACCAATCAATTGACACCCTTCTTAATCGATTAAGAATAGATGGGAATCAATTCACACGCATGTTAATCGATTGCCCAACATAGGTAATCGATTCCTATGCAATAATTGATCCCCCGATCGATTCTGAATGCCATTGTTTGTAGTTAATCCACTCTAATCGATTAGCTTAATTGATTAGCAAACACCAATTGATTCGTTGATCGATTTATAAACCTTCTGTGAACAACCTAATGAACTATAATCAATTGTCTAATCAATTGATAACCCCAATCGATCAACTAATTGATTCAGAAACTCTTTGTGGACAACCTAAATAACCATAATCGATTGCCCAATCAATTGGTGAAAATCAATCGATCAGCCGATCAATTCGGAAACTCTTTATGGGCATCCTCAAATTCTATAATTGATTAGTTCCTCATGGTAATCGATTGATGAACGCCAATCTATCACCCAATTTATTTGAAAACTCTTGTTCCCAAATCAGGTTCAAGTAATCATTTGGCTCAATCGATTGGTGAACACCAATCGATCAACTAAATTGAGTTGGAACCCTACTGTGATTTGGAAATCCTAATTGATTGACGCTTATGCTAATCGATTGGTAAACACTAATCGATTTGGGAACCTTCATCGTGATTCAGTTATCCCAATCGACTGACCCCCTCATGTTAATTGATTAGTAAACATCAATCGATTAACACAATCAATTTAGAAACTTTCTGTTCACGATTTTGGACATCTTAATCGATTGAACCCATATGGTAATCGATTAGTGAACACTAATCGATTAGTAACTAGAAAACATGATTTCTTATTGTAATTTTTCAGCCCAAAGAACTCTCAAACCACACTGCCAATTGTGTTCTTTGCAAATAATGTGAAAACCTTGATTCGTAGGTTAAATCCTAACCTATCAATGCTACATTCAACGGATATACATCAATTTCGCTCATCCATATGGAATCAAATGTAAAAATTGATGTACATGTGCTAAATCGTTGAAAAATAATCCTTACGTCTCAAAAATTGACAATAAGTTAATCCTAAGCTCTGAAACTAATTGTTAGAATTGAGATACATTAATAATGAACTAAAGAATGCATCTACACCGAAATAATAACTAACGAGGAGCTGACCTAAATCTATCACAAGACTATTGTGTTGGGACACTTCGGAGTGGGGGTAATATCTCGCTTTGAAGCGAACTCCTCAATGTTAAAACAAAGGCTTTATTTGGTATTCACCTCAAAATGAGGTGACTAATTTAAGTATCCACATACGAGCACACTATCTACTATTAAAAACACTTATTCTCGGAACAATTCGGAGGTGGAGAAACCTTGTACAAACTTACACAAGCATACAACTCAAAACAAGAAGAAAATACACAAGAATACAAATGAAAACCTTCTTGCTTGATCTCTTGTAGCTTGTAGATGTCTCTAGACTAGTTGGAAAGTGCAGCAACACTTGTCTTCCAAAGCTCAAGGTTCAGCGAATAGTAGCGGAGAAGATCGTGTGAGTGCTATTGAGTTTAAATCTCGCCGTTGCCTTTATACTCTGTGTTTTTAAGGCTTCCAATCGGTTGGGTCTGCTTCCAATCAATTGCCACGTCAGATCCCAGCAATCACAGCCGTCCAAAACTCGCAACTTGTGTAACGACCATATCCCAATCGATTGACCAATCGATTGGAGAGACTTCAATCAATCAACTGATCGATTCCAAGCGCCTTCGTGCTCTCACAAATAACCATGGAATTGATTGACCAATCGATTCCTGCTGCCTCACAAAAATTACAAGAAAATTTTTCTTAATCGATCAACTGATATATTGGGAAACCCTCTAAGTATTTGCGATAAACTCCCAATTAATCGACTGATCGATTGAGCTTCGAGCCAATCGATCAACTAACCGATTGTCCAACCCTATCTCGCCAAACACAAGTCTAGGTTCCAATCCTAACATCCAGTCAACCGTAAATTATTGGGGCTCCCATATGCTTAGCATCTGTTCAACTTTGACTTGCTAGGATTTCGTCACCAAGTGTCCGGTCAATCCTTTGATCTACTTGGCCTTCCACTGTCTGACTTCATTCACTAGGATTTCCCTTCTGCTTAGCTTCACTCACTAGGGTTTTTTCACAACTGCCTGACTTCACTTACTAGGGCTTTCACTTGGCTTCACTCACCAGGACTTTTCAATTTCCTAGCTTCACTGACTAGGGCTTTCACCTGACTTCACTCACTAGGACTTTTTAACTGCGTAGCTTCACTTATTAGGGCTTTTACCTGACTTCACTTATCATGATTTTTCTATTGTCTGGTTTCACTTACCAAGGTTTTTCAGTCAAGTATCCGGTCAACCTTGACATTCTCGACTCTTCCTTTTCTGCCAACCATTTTATTGGTCTTGCCCTTGCCTAACCTCCAGTTAGGACTCTCTAGTTAAGTATCTAGTCAACCTTGACCTACTCGACTCTTCTTCTTCTGCCAACCATCCTGTTGGTCTTGCCCTTGCCTAACATCCAGTTAGGACTCTTTAGTCAAGAATTCGGTAAACCTTGGCCTTGGGAAAATTGCACCAACAATTTTCTCTTTTTGATATTTGATAATACGTTTAAGTTAGGCTAATTTCATAGCTCCAACTCAAGCATAGTCAACCTAGTTTCCTTCATCCTCTCCCTTAACATAAGGGGTTCACAATCTCTTCATGTGAACATAAATAATTTTCTAACTTAAACCTTACATATTACTTTTTACTTGTCACCAAAGATCCTACGAGCACAGCGAGAGTCTTCCATAGGATTGAGCTGACAAGACAAAGGTCCTTCTCAATAGGGAAGAAGAAGCAAGAGGAAGAGAATAAGATTCAACATGCCCTAATTGAACCAATCTCTTACTTTTTATATACATGACCCAACCTACAGAAATTATCCACCATAAAATGCATCCCTCAATAATAGTTCATCAATATTAATGAAATGAATTATTAGATCTATATACTGAATCTATATCTATTTAATCTAAACTTCTTCTTTTTATATGTAATTAAAATATTGGATCATTTAATTGGAATTTAATTTCTTTAATGTCAATGGGTATTAATTAAGTATATGTCCACCATGTTCATTTATGTGACTTAATTGGATTTAGTCGCCACGTGGACTTAATCCTACGTGATAGACGATTTAAATGTCATGATACAAGATTTAAATAATATCGAAACTTACTTATGCTACACTAAACACCGTTTCTTCACATTGTCGGTGTAATTGATCACGTTTATTTTATTCTTGCCAACCATTTCGTTCAAATCTATGCCGCATGTGATATGAGGTAGGCATGAAACTGGCTCACCCTGACAACGGCGGCTGATCAAAAGTCAACTTACAAATTTGTCGTAATTTTAAAATTATTTTGTGATTTTTCTATTTGAAATTTCTTATGAATTGATGCCTTGTGATAAAAAAAATGTATATGTTCGTCCTAATATCTCTATCAATGAATACTCAATTTGTCCTAAGATTAATATGGAGGAGGTAAATCACGGACGATTACTAGTCTTTAGAATAATGACTAACACATAAAGGAGATATTTACCTTGATTTTATCGAAATTCGAACCCCAGACCTCATTATGACAACACTTTATGTGCTAACCATTAGATCCATCCGAGAGGACCACCAACTAAGTTATCCAGAATTTATTGAATTGATGCCCTCACAGATTATAGCTGGTAGGGTTTGACAGTCTATTTCAAGATTAATCGGATAGTAAAATATAGTATTAAAAAAACATAATTTTTTTTAAAAAAATAGTAGGAATAAAAAATGAAAAGGTTCTTTTTATTATTGGTTCATTCTTAATTTTACCTTTTAAGTAGCTTTGATTATAATGTTATTGTTAAAGAAGGTCATAAAATAATTAGTCGGAGAAAAAGATGCCCTAATAGCTTAATGTGTTAGCAATACAACTTTTAAATAAAGTGCGATTGTGTAAGTTAGTTATGCTAATTAATGTGGCTTTGGAGCTCGAGTGTAAATAGTTCAAATCGAGTCGTGATAAATTCAAGAAAGAGGTTCCGATCCTATCGAGAACTTACATAAATATATGAAGAACTTGATGGACATATAATCGTAGGAGTCATTCACATTTGAGTGATTCGGTCATCTAAAGACGTCTAAATTAGCTTGGTTAGTGGAGATTAGAGAAATTTTGAGCACCAAGGACTTAAAAATACTCAATTCCCTCTAATTTTAATTAGTAATTTACTTTTTCCTTTTTCATCAATAATCGAAACAACCTTGCAACTTTATGCATAATTGACATTACACATCTAGTCTCGTATATTTTACTTTGAATTATCTTTTGTTTTAATTTATTTATTTTATTGCTAATTAGCATGTAATTATTTGTGTGTAATAAAAAATAACTTAAAAAAGAAACAATAAAAAGATAAATATTCAATTTTGAGTGGTGAGTGAAGCCTTAAGATCCGCCCTCTCCTCCCTACCTCTCTTGCCTCCTCTTCCTTTGCTCCCCAAGGAGTTTAAATGGCAAACAACAAACAAGAATGGCGATAACCAAGAGTAAAGAGAGACAATGTCGTGGCAAACTTACGTCGATGAGCACTTGATGTGCGAGACCGAGGGTCACCATCTTACCGCGGCGGCAATCATGGGACTAGATGGTAGCATTTGGGCTAAGAGTGCATCTTTTCCTGAGGTTTAATATCTATTTTTTTTTTTGTTAAATTATTTTCCTTGCCAAATTTATAACTTAGTTTTGGATCATTTTATCATCCAAAGTTTATTTGAAAATTATAAACTATTTTAATGCAATATTTTTTACTATAAATTCTAGGTAAAATCGGAAGAGATTAACAACATAGTGAAAGACTTCGATGAGCCGGGAACACTAGCCCCCACTGGCCTATTCATAGATGCAGCAAAGTACATGGTCATTCAAGGAGAGCCCGGGGTCGTCATTCGCGGCAAGAAGGTATATCTATCAAACATAGTGTTTTTTATGTTACCATATTAATTCTTGTTATTAAGGTTCTAAATCAATCCGCTTTCTAATTTGCGATAGGGAACGGGAGGTATCACCATTAAGAAGACCAATCAAGCACTGATTTTCGGCCTCTACGATGAGCCAATGACTCCGGGGCAATGCAACTTGGTCGTTGAGAGGCTCGGTGATTACCTTTCCGATCAAGGCCTATAGTTTATCAACTCGTGCTAGCAACCTATGCTTTGCATTCCCCACCCTACTACAAATCATGAGATTTCCTTTGCTAACTTCATTCCGAAAGAGATTGTAGAATAATAATTCGACCGAGTAGACGAGAGCATTGTGATTGTGTTCGTGTTCTAGTCGTCGACCTATTGTTTTCAAGTCATCCCCTTGTATCCTTCTTTGTTCTTGCGCAAATTTTTTATGAGGAATGAGATGAATTCTTGATACCTAGCTATCTATTTCGATGCTAATTACTTACCATAAACATTGTTGATCGACAAAAGGTATTATCGATCGATCGAAAATAATTAGAAGAACTTAAATAATGTTCTTTAGATATATATATATATAATATATCAAATTATTATACCCCTAAGGACATGTAAACTGCTAGAGCCATCAGACGTTGATCAATGTCTTGGGCTTAAGCCATCAATCAAGGAAAGATGTTGACAAATTCACCAGCATTGACCGCAGACTCTGGCTTCGCATGGTTAGTGCCTGACAATGAGCCACCAATTAAGGAGAGACGTTGGCTCAAGTCCACAATCATTTACCAAGTCAAATCACCACTAGGGCACAAAATAATTAAGCCAAAATAATTGCTTTAGTTTGACTTGGTTCATTTTTTATAAGCTTGAGTTTAGTTTAAATTTGATTTGAATTTGATTGATTTAGATACAATCAAATTCTCAATTCAATTTTATTCATTTAATTCATCTTATTTTTATTGAACGAACAAAATTAAACTATTATCCAGCCAAATACTAAAATTGTTCACGAACGTTCAATTCATTTACAGTCCTAATCAACACAACTATATATATCAAGTTCTATGATGTTGCAAAAGTCGATCCAAATAGGATGTGATCAAAACAAATAGTAACTGTATTTGAATGTATTCAACAAAACATCCACATAAAATTTTGCAGCTGATCTTTAGTTCATCTCTTTATCTTGAATTACAAGAAGAAATCGAGGAGCAATTGGTACTCATGAACACAGTTTGCCCAACTTGTTCTCGAGCAAATCCTTGCCGTGACTCAGTTTCACCAGCCTGCATGACTGCTTCTTGATCAGTCTGTACATGGAAGGCCTCTCCTCAGGCACGATAGCAAAATCATCCTTGTAATCCTCCATGCCGGCGACTAAAAGCTGCCACACAATGGCTCCGGCGCCGGCCCTTCCTTCCTTGGCAGATTCGTATACGATGTCGAAGATGGACTTGTAGAACACATCGCGGTGGGCGTGATCGAAGTCCTTGTTCTTATCCGATAGCCCGAATTCGGCAAACAACACAGGCTTCTTTAGTTCCTTGTCACCGTCCTCAATGTGAGAGACCAACCACTTTGAGATGTACTTCATTTTCTTTTCTAGCCCTTTGCCTACTTTCCTACAAGAAAAAACAATATAACTCCGATCGAAGCATCGACAATTGAGACATAATCAAGAACAATTGTCATTTGTTTGATGATTTACCACTGGTCTGGATAGACATGAACCGAAGCGAAGTCGAGGTGCGATACTCTGGAGTTTCGGAGGAAGTCCGAGCCAAGTGTGCTAAACCATGGTGCAGGATTGACACCCAACTTCTCCAGAGGACTCACGGGGCCGTAAAATCCCTCAAGTCCTACGGTCAAGAGATGGTTTTTGTCGATCGATTTCACATATTCTGCCATTTCTTCAATCCATTCCTGAACATTTCGAATTCGATATCGATTAGTCCAGCCTCAAATTGTATGCCATCAGTTGAGAACTGACTCACCTGAAGTGTATCACCGGATGCATCAGTCATGCATCTCGGTTCATTGATTAGCTCCCAAGCAAAAATTGTAGGATCATCTTTATACTGAATGCCATTTAAGTGGTTCTTCCTTGTCAATATAACCTGAAGAGAAGATCGATCGATAGACAGACAGATACATTGAGAACTACAATCTTCATTTCAAGTTAGAACTAGAGAAATTAAAGTAAAATGTAACCTTTATGTAAGCCTTGAAGTATCTTCGAATGGATGCATCGAAGAAGAAGGAATCATTTGAAGGACTCAAGCCAATTCCTTGATCCCATGCCCATTTGACATACTGCGTCTTTCCACCATAAGCCTCCAAGTTGTTGGCCAAGCAAAGCAGCAGCCGAATGCCATGCCTTTGCGCCTCCACGATGACTCGATCCAATGCCTGGAATTCGAATTAGTACCGATCAAACCGACCGAACCGATAGATAGTAAGCAATTAAGGGAGTGGAAACCTTGAAGACACGTTCGTTGAATCGACCAGGGGAGAGTTGGAGGGCGTTGTAGGTGCCGTCATTGAAAGCCCAAGTCCTGCAGACTGTGAGCCCCATGGCAGCACCAGTCTGGAACATGGCTCTCACCCTGTGCCTGCTGAAACCCTCCACTGCCTGATCCATCAGCCAGTAGGAGTTCCAGCCATTGACGTAGAAGGCCTTCTCGTCCACTGCGAACTGAGTCCCATTCCTCCTCACAAAGGACCTCATCGTCTCAGGCTCTTCTACCTTGCCATGGATTCCCAGGTCCCAGTCAAGGTCCCCAAAGGACAAGTAGACGAAGGCAACACAGGAAGCAAGGCCAAGAACTGGGTACAACACTCCATTGCCTGCCCTCATCTCAAGTTTCCTCCCAACCAGTGACTTGAGCTGCTCCTGAAGATCTGGGACAAAACTATGGAGAGGGGAAAGGAATCTCTGGCTCGACTCTGCAACTTGCTCCTTCTCGACTTTTTTTAAAGGAGGAAGAAAAAGGAGAAAGTAGTGGAAGGTTCGAACACGCCCAATTCTTCTAGGTGTCCACTCAGAGAAGCTCCAGTTGATGCCCCACTGTGGTTCCTTGAATGAAGGGCGATGTTTGACTTCCAACATGGTCTACTAGTAGCAGTTCTATGTTAGATTTGTCTGATTTCTTCATGAAAACCTCAACTGTCATGTTCAGATTTGATCTTTGTTTGGTGTCGCTTCCACCTAACCAATAAAACAAAACCTGAGGACTGCTCTGAATCTGAGTAGTTTAACTTGCAAACCAAGAAATGCTATACTTACTGCATTGCTTTACCACATGAGATTTTACTAGTGCAGGCCAGTAGGTGTGTGCCAAATCAGCGTCCCTGTCTCCTAAAATATGGCAGGCAAAGGTACACTTGGACCTGGAAAATGAAAATGTATCAGTAGATTGAGTGCAGGAAAGCCTTTATCACATGCTGAAGAACCTTTCATACATAGATGATGGCTGAACTTTTGATGGATCCAAGATTGCATTCCCAATAAGTTCATATCTCGCCAACAAAGAGAGCAACAGGATCATAAACATCTGAACTAATCAGCTGACCGGTATCAATTGGAGAAACTTCTCGTTTTTTCAGAAAAGAAATTATTTTGTTCACCCTTGTGGGCTTTTATGTGGCCAGTTATAATTCTTCTGGGCCAACCCAAATTGATGACTTTATTGATAAATTTGTTCTCTCTTCTTTTATCTCAAATTCTCATCAGATGTTTCTTGATGAACTGTATTAGAAAGTCCAACGATAAGGTTGATTTTTTAAAGATGAGTGTATATATATATATATATATATATAATATGTATTTTTTTAGATTTTTTTTCCTTTATATATCCTTTTATGCAACATCAACTTGCTCTTTCTAGTATATTTTCATAGGTCTAATTTAACATCAATCTAACCTATCAAGTGGACTAATTATGTAGTCTATAGATTTTACTATTTGCGTGACCAAGATTCTTGGGGACACGTGGCGCAAGGTAAATGGTTGATGCTGTTGCTGTAATCTATCATCAATATCACCGAATCTAAACAAATAACACCACTAAAATAATCGCTAAAAGCTAATTAAAAAAGAAAAATAGAACCATGCAAGTGACTATCAAATCATGATAAAATATTCATCTTCTTTGATACAGAATGAATAAATGATACACATTATGGGATGGTTCTTAGCCATTTCTAAAATATGGACAACGTCTTCGCCGGAATAGGCTTTGTTAATTAAGTATAAGTGGTTTTCCGCATGGAACGGTAACAATTAGTCATATTAAGAGAGATTTTATTTATAAAAGAAGATTATTCCAGCTACTTTAATTACCATCTCTGTTAGTATCAAAATGCTCCTCAATACATAATAATGTTATAGGATTAGCATAATTATTTGAGTTATATTCGATTATTGAATGATAATTCACCACCAACACCATTGATGTAAGTATATAAGAAGCTTTGTGGCCATGAATACTCCATCAGATAAGGCTCCGTGAGTAGATATAGACATAATGTGCATGCATAATAGACACACGAAGATGCCTTGGAGGATTAGAAGACGACAAGGACATGAATGAGGATATGGTGGAGGATAAGTCACATATCTATTTTTATTTTTTGAATTTTTTTAGTTATACTAAGTATCTAATTGTTCGAATCGATTAATTCTGGGGATGATCGATCTGATCCCGCGAAAGTTTCTCACTAGTTATCAGAGTAAATCGGGAGACATTAGTGATGGTCTATCTAGATAACCTACTTTCTTAGGTCCACTACCAATTGGAGGGAAAATTCCCTGAGCTAAGTTTCAACTCTGAAAATTCCTAGGATCCATGTATGGCGGTCCAATTGCAAGTGACATATCTTTAAGCTCTATATTAGTTCAAACATCAAAATCTCTCCGATGTGATGTTCTTTATCGTATACCAAGGAAGATATGGAGGAGGATAAGTGACTTATCTTTTAGCTCTATATTAGTTCAAACATCAGAGTCTCTACAATGTTACATTCTTTATCATATATGAAGGAAGATATGGTGGAGGATAAGTGACCGATCTTTTTGCTTTATATTAGTTCAAACATCAAAGTCTCTACAATGTTATGTTCTTTATCATATATGGAGGAAGACATGGTCGAGGATAAGTGACATATCTTTTATCTCTATATTAATTCAAACATTAAAGTCTCTACCATGTGAATTTTTTTAGTAATCTAGATTAATCCTAGAGATGACCGGCCTGACTCAATAAAAATTTCTCATATACCACTAGTGTAAATCAGGAAGCGCTCAAGAAAACTCATTCAGATGATCAACATTTTTAAGCTCGCTTCTTTACAATGTGATGTTCTTTATCATATAAAAAAAGTTCTATGTTTTGATTTTAGCATAAATAAAATGTTAGTCATTAAAAAGTTATCCCAAAAGTAGGCTATTGTATAGTTGATATTGTTCTAGCCAAATACCGTGAATGATCAAGCCACCAATAAACAAACTCACTAACATGTGGGTGCTCTGGAGATCATCGATAAAGGAAATGAAAAGACATGAGATATACTCACACAGAGGATTAGAATGACCAAGGGATGGACCCCAAGGCGACTCTAACGCTGAAGTTAGGGTTTGCTTGAGATGACATGTTGAAAAACGAAGATGGAGAAGAAATGTAGAATCTAGTGGAGTTGAAGAGAATTCGAATCCCCTCATTACTTTTGTGAGAGGTTATATATTTGTCAGGAGAGCACCTCTGTGTCGCTCCAAATACCTTCATTGTAAGAGCCGGTGAGGGGACCAAATTCGATAGTCGTTGGTTGCTTCCCTATTCATCCAATGTCACGTGTCAGTAGGGGGACATCTAGGAGACCAGATCTGACAACTTGGTACAAAGCATTCTTAGGATGTCATGTATCCTGAAATATTCACAATTCTTGCCAATGAGCCAATGTAGGACATCAATCTGTCTTAAAGTAAACAAAAGGTGATGTAGATATGGAGTGACCTCGAGAACAAACAGAGTTAGTGTTGGACAAACAATCTGCTGAAGATTTTAGGAATTAGCAGAATTTAAATATACCGAATTAAATTTACTTATCTGTCATATGACCTGAGCAAATAATCTTAGGCTGCTAGTAGGAGCAACTTTTTGCCAAGTGCTGAACGTAGACTGCACAATATCCGAGTGAGCTGAACGACCGAATGGGCAGAGTGGCCGAATAGGCAGAGTAGCCGAGCGAGCAGGTTGGACGAATGTCCAACCGGACAAAGGATTGAGCAATCGAGTGGACCGAGCAAGCAGCTGAGTGAGTGACTAACCGAGCAGACCGAGCAAGCGCCGGACGAGCGAGCGTTCAGTCGAGCGGATTGAGTGAGTGACCGGCTAAGCAAACCGATCGAGAGGTCGGGCGAGCGAACGGTCGAATGTACTTACAGCCGACCAGAGGAAGAAGCCGAGTTAGTGTTGTTGATGCAGGAAGAATCCGACGATCGAACCTTAGTTTTGATAATGGAAAAAGGGATTCAAAGTTAAGATTCCTTGTTATCTAACGTGCTTAAATGAGATTTCAGGAAAGTTCTAACTGCGGTTAGGTAGGTGGAAAATCCTAAGGGGCGGTAACCTTAGGTCCTAGGGGGTGGTAACCATAGGTGAAGGAAAATCCTAAGGGGCGGCAACCTTAGGTCCTAGGGGGTGGTAATCCTAGGTGGAGGAAAATCCTAAGGGGGGGCAACCTTAGGTCCTAGGGGGTGGTAACTCTAGGTGGAGAAAAACCCTAGGGGGCGGTAACCCTAGGTCCTAAGGGCTGGTAACCCTAGGCGAAAAGTCCAGTCGGTCTGGAGGACCATTTTGGCATCAGGCATGCTCTCCTGAGTGAAGTAGGTGATGACACGTTCCTCGCGGAGGGAACAGTAGGCGTCAGTTCGACCTAGGATTTCAAGTTAGAAATCTGAAGTCAGAACCGGACAGTCCGGAGACTGTTAAAGTACTTCGATTATCATATTTATATGTGCTAACTTTCTTTTACAGGATATGTTTGTGTTTTGGGACTAACATGTCTTGCAGGTACAACAGAGTAAAGTTTTCCCTTGGATGAAAAGTGTCCGAGGCGTCTCTATGGAGCTTGGAGGCGCCTTAGGTGCAAAGCAGAAGTTTGTTGTGAAGAAGAGCTGAAGGCGCCTCGGATGGAGCTGGAGGCGCTTTGGACCAGGGCTTGGAGGTGCCTTGTACTGGCATGGAGGCGCCTTCAAGTGGATCAGAGACGAAGCTTTCAACGCTGATCCATGCGGTTGACTCGGCGTGTTGGAGGTGCCTTGAATGGTGTTTGAGGCGCCTCCAGTAGTGTATAAAAGGGGGTTTCGAGCAGTAGGTTTGATCATCAATTCCAAAGCTTTCCTTCTCCTGTTTACTGCTTAAAAAGACACCCAGAAGTGCTGTTACAAGTTTCTGACGACCCTGAGCTTCAGAATATACTACTTTTGTTGTCGGTATAGTTTTTAATTACTATTAAGTTGTAATACTTGTGTAAACTTTTGCGCGATATAGTTGTTGCCCAAAGTAAACGCTCAAAGAGCGTGGGCCTTAGAGTAGGAGTCACCGCAGGCTCCGAACTAAGTAAAATCTTGGTGTCCCATGTCTTGTTGTGCTATTCCTTTTATTTACGCTGCGTTATCTTGTCGAGTTTTTCGATTACAAAATGAGTGAAAGCCACGAGTGCTATTCACCCCCCTCTAGCGCGATCTCGATCAACAATTGGTATCAAAGCGGGGTAGCTTTGATTTGGTGCAACCACCAATCAAGCATTTTTTCGTGGTATTTTCTATTTTTCGGAGTCGATCAGAATCGATATTCTTGTCGTTTTCTGATCTAATTTTTTTTCGTAATCAGATTTTGTTCTTGAGGTTGGTGCAACACCACTCGAGTTCTTTTATATCCCGCACTACTAATCCAGGATCAAGTCCTGGGATATTCCTTTTGTTTTTCTTTGTGATTAGATCTAAAATGGCCCAACAAGAAGGCTACAGCACTGTCCGTCCCCCGCTCTTCACCGAAGAAGACTTCGGTTACTAGAAGGGAAGAATAGAGAATTTTCTAAAAATCCAGTTCGAAATGTGGATGATCGTCAAAACTAGATTTGAACTACCAACTGATGGAGACGACAAACCAACACCCTACGAAAATTGGGATCCAACATTAATCAAGAAGGTGAAAGCAAATGCCAAAGCAACTTGCACCCTCTAGTGTGGTCTATCGAAGGAGAAACTGAACCGTGTTGGCCCCTTCACCAGCGCCAAGGAGTTGTGGAAGAAGCTGATCGAACTTTATGAAGGAACATCCGACATCAAAGTAAGTAAAAGGGACCTAATTTTCAATAAATTATATAACATTAAATTGCAGGATGGTGAGACGGCTACACAACTCCACGCCCGGATACAATTGTTGGATCGTGAATTTCGATAGAGGGGGGGGGGGGGGGGGAATATCGATTTAAAACTTTTTCGAGAAGAGTACGCAGCGGAAAGTATTAAAATGAAACAATGCTAACATGAGAACCTTTTACTTGGTTTGGAGATTGTGTCGACTCTTACTCTAAGGCCCGTACTTGTTGAGTATTTTCGTTGGGCAATCCACTAGCAATTCGAATATTGATTACAAATTGAGTACACGAATGCTAATAAAAAAAATAGTAATAATACTGACAAAAACGAAAAGAGAACAATGTGTAGTCGGAGTAGCTTCGCAGCGTCGCAAGAGCACAAGAGAGCAGTCTGAGAGTTGTTTTTTTTAAGCTCCACCCTGCCCCTTCTTTTATAGGACGCTCGGGGCGCCCTGGTGTGACGTAGCCGACCCAACCAGCGAGCTCCACGTGTTGACGCCGCGAACTGGATAAATTTTACCTCCGGGCGCTCGGATCCCTTTCGGGCGCCCGGACCACCTTTTTCCAAAAAGTCCTTCTCTTGCAAGAAAAAGTTAGTCCGAGGCAAATATATAATGTATATCCTGCAAAACAAAATATTAGCACAGTTTATAATTTCAACATAAAGAGTATGAATTAGATTCCGTCTCTCCGAGACCGGAATCTAGTCAAGATCTCGACTTAGAGTTCCGAAATGATTCTAAGTCGGATTGGCGCCTATGTTCCCTTCCCACGAACGCGTCCTCATAGTCACTCCACTCCAGTGACTTACCTTCACTTACCTGCCAGACGTCTGGTCAGCCCTTCGACCCATCTGGACTTCGTGCCAGCTATCCGGTTAACCCGTCGACCTAGCTGGACTTCGTGCCAAATGTCCGGTCAGCCCTTCGACCCATTTGGACTTCGTGCCAACTATCTGGTCGGCCTGTCGACCTAGCTGGGCTTCGTGCCAGACATCCGGTCAGCCCGCCGACCTATCTAGACTTCTCCTGCACACTCGGTCAGAGTGTTAGATCAACAACAAAACTAACTTAATCTATTTTGTCATTCATCAAAACTTGGGTTAAACCGTTAGTGCTAACCGCACCAACAATCCCCCCCTTTTTGATGGAATGACAACCTGGTTAAGTTAGTGTAAAACAAATGTAAGTATAACAAGCAAGGTTTTTAAGGTTTTTAAGTTAGTTTTTAAATTTGACATTTTGTTGCTCAAACTTAACCACCTATCCCTCCCCATTTGACATTCATCAAATAAGAACATAGGTCAAGTAATCAACATTACAGAATACATACAAAGTAAAAATTGCAAGAAATAATGTCAAGTTAACTTGGGGGAATTTAAATTTAAAACATAGACAATTATGCTATTATTTCTTAACTTTTGTAAAATCACTAAGTTTTGAAAGATAGCTAACTTAAGTAGTAAATTTGCAAATTAATTTTCAAAAGATAATTTTTGCAATCATAAAAAGCTAAGTTTAAAGTTAATCAAGTTTAACAATTCAACTTTCAAAACATAAGTTTATATGTTCCAAAATTTAATTTTTCAAAATAAATTTGAACTTGAAACATTTTTCGAACATAAGTTCTATAAAGATAATTTTACAAAAGTAAAATTTTCAAGAACCAGGTAAAATTCAATGTTCGAAATTAAGTAAAATCTAATTTTCAATTTCCAAAAAAACATTTACAAAACTAGGTTGTAAAATTCAATTTTTCAAAATTTTCAAGACTAAGTTAATAATTTATGAAACTAATTTTGAAAAATTTAGTTTTCAAATTAACTTTTCAAAACTAAGTAAAGTCTAATTTTCAAATTAATTTTTTAAATCTAATAATCGATTCTTAAATCTAAGCCAGATTCAATGTTCAAGTCTAACTTTTAAAACCAAAAAATATTTTAAGATTTTAGTTTTAAGGCTTAGATTTTCAAAGATGAGTACAAGAAATAATTAATTTTGCAGATTTCAAAAATATTTTTAGAGAATAGAAAAATAGTCATTTAAAGCTTTTGAAAATATTTGTTAAAAATGTAAGATTTTTTTTTAAAGTATATATTTTATTTTATTTTATATTTTTTTAAAAAAATGAGGTAGGATTTTCTAAAGAGATTTAAAGAGAAATTTTATAAAAAACTAAGGAATTTTCAATAGGAAATATATATAATTTTTAAAACAAATTTGTCCTCCCCTGAATTTGATATTCCCATATATTTAACGTTAGTTATTTACGTATTAATTGCTTGATTAAGTTTAAATTTGAGTTTTAAGTTTTATCTTAAGTTTAAATTTAAGTTTTAAGGTTTTAATTAACTTAAGTGTTATAGTTTTAAAATGAATTTTAAAGTCTTTAAAATAATTGTTAAATGAATTTTTAAAATGATTTTTTTTAAAAGAGTCTTTAGAATGTTTTTTAAAGAATTTTTAAAATCAAGTTTTACAGAATTTTTAATATCAATTTTAAAGAATTTAAAATAATTTTTTTTAAAGAAGCTTTAAAAAGATTTTTTTTTTAAAGAAGTTTTAAAATGAACATTTAAAGAATTTTTAAAATGAATTTTTTAAAGAATTTTTAAAATGAATTTTTTTAAAGAAATTTTAAAATGAATTTTTAAAGAATTTTTAAAATGAATTTTAAAGAATTTTTTAAAATGAATTTTTAAAGAATTTTTTAAAATGAATTTTTTAAAGAATTTTTAAAATGAATTTTTTAATTAAAGAATGAATTTTTAGAGAATTTTTTAAAATGAATTTTTTAAAGAATTTTTAAAATTAATTTTTAAAGATTTTTTTAAAGAATTGTAAAAATCAATTTTTAAATAATTTTTAAAATGAATTTTTAAAGGTTTTTAAAATAATTTTTAATATAATTTTTAAAGTTTTTAAAAGAATTTTTAAAGTTTTTAAAATAATTTTTAAAAGAATTTTTAAAGTTTTTAAAATATTTTTTTAAAAGAATTTTAAAGTTTTTAAAATAATTTTTTTAAAAGAATTTTTAAAGTTTTTAAAATATTTTTTTACAAGATTTTGAAAGTTTTTAAAATAATTGTTTTAAAAGAATTTTTAAAAATTTTAAAATAATTTTTAAAGATTTTAAAATAAAATTTTCAAATAATTTTTAAAGTTTTTAAAATAATTTTTAATGTTTTAAAAATAATTTTTAAAATGATTTATTAAAATATTTTTAATGTTTTTTTAAAAGAGTTTTTAAAAGAATTTTTAAAATGATTTTTTTAAAAAAAAGATTTTTAAAGTTTTTTTAGTTAAAAAAAATATTTAAGTTAAAAAGATTTTTTGAAAAAGTTTTTAAGTTAAAAAAATATTTAGGTTAAAAAGATTTTTTGAAAAATTCTTTAAGAAAAAAAGTTTTAGTTAAAAATAAATTAATAAGTTAAGTTAAAAAAAATTTAAGTTAATTTTTAAAATAAATTAATAAGTTAAGTTAAAAAAAATTTAAGTAATTTTTTTTAAAAAATTAATTTTTAAGTTAAAAATTTTAATTTAACTTTAATTTTAATTTAATTTAATTTAATATAATTTTAATTTAATTTAATTTAATTTTAATTTTAATTTTAATTTAATTTAATTTAATTTTAAATTAATTTAATTTAATTTTAACTTAAATTAATTTATTTTTAATTTTAATTTTAATTTTAATTTTAATTTAATTTAATTTTATTTAATTTAATCTTATCTAATTTAACTTAAATTAATTTAATTTTAATTAAAATAAAATAAAATAAAATAAAATAAATTAAATTTGAATTTAATTTAATTTAATTTTGTTTTAATTTAATTTAATTTAATTTAATTTAATTTAATTTTGTTTTAATTTAATTTAATGTTAATTTTAATTTAATTTAATTTTAATTTTAATTTAATTTTAATTTCTTTGTCATCTCACCCGATCTAAATTTTCAATCAGGGAATCTTATAACTTTGTGAGATGAATTAGATTTAATTATAGAGTTTGAGTTTAACTTTGTGTTAGATTGAGGTTTAGCTTTGGGCTCAACAAATAAATATTTTTGGATAAACTTCTGGGCTATGGTGAGTCACTTGAACATCATTAGAGTAATCATGCCTTCGAGGTTTTTCAAATAGTCCTATCCACTGAACTTAGTACAAAACTTTGGTCTAACTAGTTAGGATCCATAAAGGGTAGTTTCGGTTGGTTCCACTTAGCCAAATGCACCAGGTCGAAGCCATATCTTCCTAAACATGCATAGACTAAGCTTCCCTAATGTACTATCATCCAAAACTTCATCAGTACCGTTGGTCAAGTTAAACTGTTATCCCTTTTTAACTAATCCTAATTACCCTGCTAGGTAGGTTAGTTTTGATTACCCTGCCGGGTAGATTAGTTTTGGTTACCCTGCCGGGTAGATTATTTTTAGAGGTGTCAGCTATTCTGGAGTCTCCCCCTAAATTATTGATTTTCCTTTTAAGATTTTTTTTGTGTAATTTAGTTTTAGTTTATATTTAATGTTTAATTTGTAATTTAGATTTAAGTTTTAAATTTTGAATTAATTAAATTAGTCAAATTATCCTTCTTTAAGAGAGTGTATTTAATATTTGAATTTTATTTCAATTTTAATTTTATTAAGTTAATTGAATTGTCTTTATTTAATAGATTATCGTTAATGATTGAGTTTTTATTAATTTTTAAATTTAAATTAATCAAATTGTTTGAATTATATTTCTTTAAAGGTTTATCTTTTAACCTTTTTTATTAACTGTTAATTTTGAATTTTTTAGATTATCTTTGTTTAATATGTTATCTTTAACATTTAATGTTAAGTTTGTTAGATTTATTTTTGATTTTATCATAGTGTTTGATTTTATTCTTATATTTTCTTTACCTTTTAAGTTAATATAATTAGTGGACTTTATTAGATAAGTCTTATCTTTAAAATTTAATTTTCTTACCTTTTAAGTTAATATAATTAGTGGTTTATTGATTTTATCTCTAAACCAAATACACAGAAGCAAACCCAAGCTCTGATACCAATTGTTGGTTGCTACTCGGAATATCGTACCGGCTCCACTGTATAAAAATTTTTGTACAAGTATTGAACCTGCCCTAACAACCTATTGTGTTATTTAGAAATTAAACTTGGATCGCAAACAGAACTTAACATTATTGATTCCAAGTTTAACTTATCTGTTCTTATAGGTTTAGACTTGGATCGCAAGCGATGCTTAACATTATTGAACCAAGTTCACCTATGTTACAAAGTCGATTAAATATTTATTTCTAAAATTAACTTCCAGTACTGCATGGCGAGGCACTAGGCCTTCTTGGATATGGGAGCATCCACCACCGATTAGACAAAGCCTTTTAAAGAAATTTAATATTTAATTTTCCTATAGTAACCCTAGGTTTAACCTTAAGGAACAATCGAATCACAAGATCGAAAAAGAAAAAGAAACACAAATCGAAACATAATTCGAAACCTAGAATCTCTAGCCTCTTGTGTTTGGAATTCATACAAATAAAAAACTAGTATGATGCGGAAAACAATTACTAGTTATACCTTTTCTTTGTATACAACGACCTCTTGATCTTCTACCGTATTCCTCTTCTTATCCCGGACGTCGTGTGAGCGACGATTTACCTAGATGAGAACCACCTGAGCCTCTTCTTTTTCTTGCAAGGTTCGGCCACCACCACTCCTCCAAGGATGTAGAGATTCGGCCACCACCACCAAGCTCCAAGGGATGCTAGAACAAAACCTCTTATGTCTCCTTCTTCCTCTAACAAGATCCGACCACCACCAAGCTCCTTGAGATGAGGATGCCGCCGACCACCAAGGAAGAAGAATAGGAGAAGAGGAGGAAGAGAGGGCCGACCACACCACCAAGGAAGAGAGGAGAGGAAAATTGAATAGAGTTGTGCCCCTTGAAGGCACCCCTACCCCCTCTTTTATATTCCTTGGTCTTGGAAAATAAGGAAATTTAATTATAATTAAAATCTCCTTATTTTCCTTGCCAATGGTTATTAAGGAAATTTTAATTAAAATTTCCTTTCAACCTCTATATGGTCGGCCACCACCATGCCTGACAAATAAAGAAAGTTTTCACCAAAAATTAAAACTTCCTTATTTGCTTTCGAAAATTTTTTAAAATAAAATTTCCTCTTTTGTATCCCTTCATGGTTGATTATAAAAGGAAACTTTTATAAATTAAAATTTATCTTTTAAACATGTGGATGATTTACAAAAAAGGAAAGTTTTCACCAAAATTAAAATCTTCCTTTTAAAACTATAAATAAGGAAAGAGATTAAACCCTTCTCTTAATCTTTTGTAGAAAGCTATAAAAGGTAAGATTTAAATTTTAAACTTTCTTTTAAACCATGGCTTCCACATCAAAAAAATTTTAAAAAATAAAAATCCTTTTATTTTAATATGGCCAACCACACCTAGCTTGGACTCCAAGCTAGGACCGGCCACAACAATGCACCCATGAACCTAGCTTTGGCCGACCCTAGCTTAGTCTCCAAGCTAGCTTGGCTGGCCTCTATAGGATGGGTAAGAAGGTGGATATAGGTGGATATAATTTTCTATAACTAAGAGGCTACGATAGGGACCGAGAGGAGGAATTGGTTTTGGTCTCTCGATGAAATTAAGCTTCCCGTGTTCGTCCCGAACACCCAACTTAATTTCATCAATAATAATTCATTCCACTAAAGAATTATTATTGAACTACCACACCAATCCCAAATTATATTTTGGGCTCCTTCTTATTATGAGTGTGTTAGTCTCCCTGTGTTTAAGATATCGAATGTCCATTAATTAAATAAGTTACTGATAACTCACTTAATTAATATCTAGTTCCAAGAGTAGTACCACTCAACCTTATCGTCATGTCGGACTAAGTCTACCTGTAGGGTTTAACATGACAATTCTTATGAGCTCCTCTTGGAGACATTATCAACCTAGATCACTAGGACACAGTTTCCTTCTATAATCAACAACACACACTATAAGTAATATCATTTCCCAACTTATCGGGCTTATTGATTCATCGAACTAAATCTCACCCATTGATAAATTAAAGAAATAAATATTAAGTATATGTGCTTGTTATTATATTAGGATTAAGAGCACACACTTCCATAATAACAGACGTCTAGTTCTTTTATGAAGTCAGTATAAAAAGAACTTACCTCAAATGGTCCTACTCAATACACTCTAAGTGTACTAGTGTAATTACATAGTCAAGATAAACTAATACCTAATTACACTATGACCTTCCAATGGTTTGTTCCTATCCATCTTGGTCGTGAGCTACTATTTATAATTTATAAGGAACTGATAACATGATCTTCTGTGTATGACACCACACATCATGTTATCTACAAAATAAATTAATTGAACAACTACACTTAACAAATAAATGTAGACATTTGACCAATGTGATTCTTTATTCAAAATTAAATATTTACAAAAGCTAGACTTTTAGTATACACTCTAACAACTATGTGTGTATTGAGCAGGACCGTTTGAGGTTGTTCGATTTATACTGACTACATAAAAGAACAGAATCTCTGTTATTATGAATGTGCGTCCTCTTAATCCCTATATATTAATAAGCACGTATACTTAGTATTTATTTCTTTAACTTATCAATGGGTGAGATTTATTCGTTAAATCAATAGGCCTGATAAGTTGGGAGATGATATTGTTTATATGGTGTGTTGTTGATTATAGAAGGAATCTGTGTCCTAATTATTTAGGTTGATGATGTCCCCTTGAGGAGTTCATAAAGATTATCATGTAAACCCTACAGGTGGACTTAGTCCGACATGATAATAAAGTTGAGTGATATTATTCTTGGAATCAGATGTTAATTAATTGAGTTGTTAGTAACTCATTTAATTAACGGACATACGATATCTTAAACGCAGAGATATTAACGACTCATGATAAGAAGGAGCTCATATTGTAATATGGGATTGATGCGGTAGTTCAATAATAACCCTTTAGTGGTATGAGTTATTATTGATGGACTTGAGTTGGGTGTTCGGGCCGAACACAGAAAGCCCAAGCCCATTAGGAGGCCTAGACCAATTCCTCCTCTAGGTCCCTATTTTAGCCTCTATATAAAGCCTTACATCCACCCCAACAGTTTTTGGTTAAAATAAAAAAAATAAGATTTTTTCTAAACAAAATTTTATTAATTTTCTTTTTTTGTAACCGACAGCAAGGGTTAAAAGAAAAAAAGGAGATTTTTTCTAAACAAAATTCTGTTATTTTTTCTTTCTTTGTAACCGACGGCAAGGGTTAAAAGAAAAAAAAATAGATTTTTTCTAAACGGAATTTTGTTAATTCTTTCTTTATAGCCGACGACAAGGGTTATAAAAGGGAGTAGGTGGTAGCCCCTAAACCTTAACTTTTATAATTCTCTTCCACCCATTGCTAGGGTCGGCGACACCCCATGCCTAGAATCCCCTAGGGCCGGCGGCTTGGAAACAAAAGAGGGAACCTTGCTAGGGTCGGCGGCACCCCATGCCTAGAATCCCCTAGGGCCAGCGACTTGGAAACAAAAGAGGGAACCTTGCTAGGGCCGGCACCCCTTGCTATAAAGGAAAGGTACAACTAGTTCTTTAATTCCACTGCGTAATTAGTTTAGTTTTCTTTGTATGGATCCTGAATACCAACACAAGAGGCCAGCGATCTTGTGCTTCGATCAAGGTGTGCTTTGATTTGTCAAGAACTTGCTTGATTAATCAAACACATGTCTGATCGAACATGTGGGTTGCTAGGAAAGGTTCTGTACTTGTACAATTTTTGTACAAGGAAAATTGAAACAGAACGAAATTTTGGCGCCTTCAAGTGGTATCAGAGCGAGGTTTTCTGGCTCTGTGTGATTGGTTTTTGGTTAAATTATGCACTGTTCATATGTGAATTTAGGTAGGATAATAGTAGGATGTGCAAGAAAGATTAACTTTGTGGTTGCAGGCATCCTAGTTCCAACTATTATGACCTTTTGTGTTTATGTATGATTTGAACCCTCGGGCATGTCGAGGTTGTTTTGTGTTGTGCATGATTGTAATAATTAAATACAACCGGTTGTTGTATTAGTTTTTTTTACATTCTGTTCGATCTAGATTACATGTAAATTCCTTTGTAGAATATAGGATCGATAAATATAAATTTTATTTCTTTTTATTACGGTTTGTATCCTTGCTATTTGTGGTGCTATTTTGAGGGCCGAAGGCGCTGCAAAGAAGGAAGCAAGATAGACGCGACGGCATGATCCATTGGTGGCATATTGGAGGACAGCGATGGATGAGGCCATAATAGTTGGAAATTTTATTTTCATATTTATTGCCTTTATATGCTATTTTTATGTGTGTGTATGTTTTATGTGCTGTGATGTGTGTGCATGTTAAAATTCCTCAATTTAAATAATTAAGTGGGAGAGGGATTATTTAAATAAAATTCACGGTCTCCATTACTGGTTTGTAAGTGATGCATTCAAACTTATGCGTTGGCTTTAAGTGTTTTCCTCCATATCGGATGAGTTTGTTTGCGGATCACTAGATCAAACTTCCTCTATGGATGATTATAGGAAATTATTTAAGTATGTGTGATCTTCTCCATCTGAAGGGGTACAATCCTGATTAATGGATTAAGTATCAAGTAATGGTATACACTTGGGCGCATTTAATAGTATCCTCCCCATCGGAGTCATTGCTATTATTTGTGTGGCCGAAGATGAACTAACTTTTAATTTTATTTGTCATAAAGTTAGGTTGACAAAATAATAAAATTAATAGGTAAGACCTCCTCTTACAAATGTTTGAATTAGTATACGTCCACACTATCGTGGCATACAAAATTCACGGTGTTTTGAGGTGTTAGTGAATTTAAATTATATTGTTTGAGGAATCAATATTATTTTAAATTCTAAAATTTTGACCAAATATTTTATTTATGATTCTCAGGATTTTAAAATGACTTTCAATCCTCTTACTGTTATTTTAAAAGAAAATAAACTTACTGGTTCAAATTATATTGATTGGAAACATAACTTGGACATTATCTTAACTGCTGAAGAATACAAGTTCGTACTTTTTGAGATCTGTCCTAGCGTGCCTGATAATGATTGTAGTGAAGAGGAGATAGAGAGACATATAAAATGGGTCAAGGCAGATGAGATGACGCGGTGTTACATTTTGGCTTCTATGTCAAATGTGCTGTAACATCAGCATCAGGCCATACCTACTGCCTATGACATGTTGCTCAATCTCAAGGAACTATTTGGACACCAGAATCGGGCTGCCAGGCAGGAGGCCATGAGAAACTTAATGACGACCACCATGACTGAGGGGACACCCGTGAGGGATCATATCCTCAAGATGATGACTCATTTGAATGAGATGGAAGTCCTTGGAGCTGAAATCGATGGGGAAACTCAGGTCGATATCATTCTACAAATGCTGCCCAAGAGTTTTGAGCAATTTCGCCTGAACTACAACATGAACAAAAGGGTTTATTCATTGGCGAAACTTCTAACAGAACTCCAAGCGGCAGAAGGGCTATTTCATCAAAATTCTCAAATTCACATTGCTGAAAGCATTTCTGCTTCTAAGTCAAAAGGCGGAAAGAAGAAGAAGAAACAAGTTGGTTCGGCAAAAAAAGTGATTCGACCTCAAGGGACTGGGCCGCAGGCAGGTGTAAAGAAGCCAAAGGGCAAGTGCTTCACATGCAAGCAGTCTGGACATTGGAAGGTGGGTTGTCCTCGTAGAAAGGAGAATAATAAAGGTATATCTTATTCATTAGTTGTTGAAACATGTTTAGCGGTGTTATCTACCGATACCTGGTGTGTAGATACGGGAGTCACTGATCATGTCTGCAATTCATTACAGGGTTCCAGGAAACCAGATGATTACATGAAGGGGAGATCACCGGCTATATGGGCAATGCTACGAGAGTGGCAACTGTTACAGTGGGAGATGTTTATTTATATTTTGATAGGAATAAAACTTTGATTTTGAGAAATTGTCTTTACGTACCATGTTTTAGAAAGAACTTGATTTCAATTTCTAAATTATTTATGGATGGATATTCTGTTTCTTTTGATGACAAAGTGGGTGTCAAGAAAAATAGGGTGGTCATCTGTTCTGGTGCGTTAGTTGGCAATTTATATACTCTTAATCCAATAACTCCCACGATGCAACAAATGGAAATTAATAACACATCTTCTAATTCTAATAAGAGAAAGCAACCTTCGGAAATGAACCAAACATATCTTTGGCATCTAAGGTTGGGTCATATTAACTTGAGTAGGATTCAAACGTTAATAGACGATGGATCTTTGGGTTCATTAGTGGTGGAAAACTTTTCAACCTGCGAGTATTTCTTGGAAGGAAAAATGACCAAGAGGACTTTTAAGGTAAAGGGGTACAGAGCCAAAGAAGTGTTGGAATTGGTTCATTCTGATTTGTGTGGGCCGATGACTATCCAGGCAAGAGGTGGTTTCAAATATTTTGTCTCTTTTATAGACGACTATTCTAGATATGGGTACATTTACTTAATGCGCCGCAAGTCTGAGTGCTTTGATAAGTTCAAAGAGTACAAAGTTGATGTGGAGAAATGTCATGGTAAAAGTATCAAGACACTACGGTCTGATCGTGGTGGAGAGTACCTCTTAGGAGAGTTTAGGAGTTATTTATCAGAGGCCGGGATTCAATCCCAATTGTCTGCACCTGGTACACCCCAACAGAATGGTGTGGCAGAACGAAGGACTAGGACTCTTATGGAAATGGTTAGATTAATGATGAGTTATTCAGAATTACCAAATTCGTTTTAGGAATATGCTCTGGAAATGACGACATACATTCTGAACTTGGTACTTTCTAAGTCAGTACCCTCTACTCCCACAGAATTATGGAATGTGTGTAAGCCTAGTTTGAAGCACATTCGGATTTGGGGTAGTCCAACACATGTGCTGAAGGGAGATGCTGATAAGTTGGAATCACGTACAGAAGTTCGCTTGTTTGTGGATTATCCTAGGGGAATAAAAGGTGGTTTGTTTTATAGCCCTAAAGATCAGAAGGTCATCGTTAGCACCAATACCCTTTTTTAGAAGAGGACTATGTAATGAACCACAAGCCCATGAGTAAAATTGTTCTTGAGGAAATAAGAGAGGACACTTCTACTTTAGTACCAATGGTACAAGATGAGATACCACAAGTAACTACAACACGTGTCATAAATGATGCACAATTACAGGTAGTACCTTGTCGTAGTAGGAGAGTTGTTAGACAACCTAATAGATTCATGTTTTTGGGAGAGTCTTCGGACTTGATCCCTGGTGAACATGAAGTTGATCCCTGGACATATGATGAAGCACTCCAAGATAAAGATGCAGCATCTTGACAAAGTGCAATGAACTCTGAAATAGAATCTATGCATTTTAATCAGGTCTGGGAGCTTATAGAACCACCAAATGGTGTAAAAGCCATTAGATATAAATGGGTCTATAAAAGGAAAAGAGGAATAGACGGGAAGGTGGAAACCTTTAAAGTAAGGCTTGTTGCGAAAGGAAATCGATTATGAGGAAACTTTTTCACCGGTAGCCATGCTTAAGTGTATCCGAATTCTTTTATCTATTACTGCTCATATGAATTATGAAGTTTGGAAAATGGATGTCAAGACAGCTTTCCTCAACGGAAGTCTTGAAGAAAACATTTATATGAAGTAACCAGAGGGATTCATTGCGAAGGGCAAAGAGCATCTTGTATGTAAGCTCAATCGGTCTATTTATGGACTGAAGCAAACTTCAAGATCTTGGAACATCTAGTTTGATGAAGTGATCCAGTCTTATGGATTCATTCAGTGTCTGGATGAGTCTTGTGTATACAAGAAGTGTGATGGAAATGTGGTGGCATTTCTTGTACTATACGTAGATGACATTTTGCTCATTGGCAATAATGTCAAAGTGTTATCAGACGTAAGGGTATAGTTGTCCAAGAAGTTTGATATGAAGGACTTGGGAGAATGTGGACATATTCTTGGGATCAAAGTAATAAGGAATCGCAAGAAAAGGATGTTGTGCTTATCCCAAGCTTCATACATCGATACTATCCTAGCTTGTTTTAGCATGCAAAACTCCAAGAAAGGTTTTCTACCTTTTCGACATGGAGTACCTTTATATAAAGAGATGTGTCCTAAGACACCAAAGGAGATAGAGGAGATAAAGGCAGTTCCTTATGCTTCAGCTGTAGGAAGCCTAATGTATGCGATGCTATGTACGAGACCGGACATCTATTTTGCCGTGGGTATGATTAGCAAATATCAAAGTAACCCAAGACAGGGACATTGGACTGCCGTAAAGCGTATATTAAAATACCTGAAAAGGACTAGAGATTATATGCTAATTTACCAGGCAGATGATTTACTTCCTGTGGGTTACACGGATTCTGACTTCCAATTAGATAGGGACAATAGTAAATCAACCTCGGGATATGTGTTTACTTTGGGAGGTGGAGCCATAACATGGAGGAGTGTTAAGCAGAGATACTTTTCAGACTCCACCATGGAAGCTGAGTATGTGGCAGCTAAAGAAGCTGTATGACTTAGAAACTTCTTGATGAATTAGATGTGATTCCTAGTTTGTCCAAAGTTATCACAATTTATTGTGATAACAGTGTTACAGTAGCAAACTCGAAGGAACCATGAGCCCATAAGGCAAGTAAACACATTGAGCGCAAGTACCATCTGATACGAGATATCGTAAAATGAGGAGAAGTTGTTGTCGCTAAGATTACATCAGGTGGTAACCTGGCAGATCTTTTCACTAAAGCCTTTCAGGCGAGAGCTTTTGATAGGCATGTTGAGGTGATGTGAATCAGATGTATTGCAGCATAGTCTTTTAGTACAAGTGGGAGATTGTTGGGATGTATACTATAAACCTAGATTTTATGTGAACATTTATTTTGAAATGAGAATCATTTTGGTCAAATGTCTACATTTTATATTTATATATATGTCAATGTAGTTGTCCATTTAATTTATATTGTAAATAACATGGTGTGTGGTGCCACACAAAAGATCATGTTACCAGTTTATTATAAATTATAAATAGTAGCACACAACCAAGATGGATTGGGATAAACCATTGGAACGGTTGTAGTGTAATTTGGTATTAGTCTATCTTGACTATAAAATTACACTAGTACACTATGTGTGTATTGAGCAGGACCGTTTGAGGTTGTTCGATTTATACTGAATACATAAAAGAACAGAACGTCTATTATTATGGATGTGCGTCCTCTTAATCCCTATATAATAACAAGCACGTATACTTAGTATTTATTTCTTTAACTTATCAATGGGTGAGATTTATTCATTAAATCAATAGGCCCGATGAGTTGGGAGATGGTACTGTTTATATGATGTGTTGTTGATTATAGAAGGAATATGTGTCCTAATTATTTAGGCTGATGATGTCCCCTTAAGGACTTCATAAGGATTATCATGTAAACCCTGCAGGTGGACTTAGTCCGGCATGATAATAAAGTTGAGTGGTACTACTCTTGGAATCAGATGTTAATTAATTGAGTTGTCAGTAACTCATTTAATTAACGAACATACGATATCTTAAACATAGGGAGATTAACACACTCATGATTAGAAGGAGCCCATATTGTAATATGGGATTAGTGCGGTAGTTCAATAATATCTCTTTAGTGGTATGAGTTATTATTGATGAACTTGAGGGTGTTCAGGCCGAACACAGAAAGCCCAAGCCCATCAGGAGGCCTAAACCAATTTCTCCTCTAGGTCCTTGTTGTAACCTCTATATAAAGCCTCGCATCCACCCCAACAGTTTTTGGTTAAAAGAAAAAAAAGAGATTTTTTCTAAACAAAATTTTGTTATTTTTCTTTCTTTGTAACCGATAGCAAGGGTTAAAAGAAAAAAAAGGAGATTTTTTCTAAATAAAATTCGGTTATTTTTTCTTTCTTTATAACCGATGGCAAGAGTTAAAAGAAAAAAAAGGAGATTTTTTCTAAACAAAATTCTGTTAATTCTTTCTTTGTAGCCGGCGGCAAGGGTTATAAAAGGGAGTAGGTGGCAGCCCCTAAAACCTAACTTTTATAATTCTCTTCCACCCATTGCTAGGGCCGGTAGCACCCTTTGCCTAGAATCCCCTAGGGCCGGTGGCTTGGAAACAAAAGAGGGAACCTTGCTAGGGTCGGCACCCCCTGCTTAGAACCCTTTGTGGTCAGCGGCTTGGAGGAGAGGAAGAAGAGGAAGAGGCGCCCCATCCTAGAGCTTCTCTTGGTGGCCGACGGTTTGGAAAAGAAGAAAATAAGGGCGGTTTTGTCTTGGTAGATCGTCGCCCACATGATGTCCAAGAAGAGGAGAGGAATATAGCAGAAGATTAAGAGGTCTTTAGTTACAAAGGAAAGGTACAACTAGTTCTTTAATTCCGTTGCGTAATTAGTTTAGTTTTCTTTGTTCGGATCCTAAATACCAACAAAAGAGGCCAGCGATCTTGTGCTTCGATCAAGGTGTGCTTTGATCAAACATATGTTTAATCGAACATGTAGGTTGCTAGGAAAGGTTCTGTACTTGTACAATTTTTGTACAAGGGAAATTGAAACAGAATAGAATTTTGGCGCCTTTAGCTAAGCATATGAGAAATTCTAGTGAGTAAAGCCAGGTGAAAGACCTAGTGAGTGAAGCTAAGCAGATGGAAAATCCTGGTGAGTGAAAGCAGGTGAAAGACTTAGTGAGTGAAGCTAGGTAGATGTGAAAGACCTAGTGAGTGAAGCTAGGCAGATGGAAAATCCTAGCTAGTGAAGCCAGGTGAAAACCCTAGTGAGTAAAGCTAGACAGATGGAAATCCTGGTGAGTGAAGCCAGGTGAAAGCCCTAGTGAGTAAAGCTAGGTAGTAAGGAAGTTCTGGTGATTGAAGCTAGACATGTCGAAATCCAAGTGGGTCCAGGGTGACCGGACACCTGGTGTTTGGAAGTCCAAGTGGGTCATGATTAACCAGACACTTGGCACAAGGAGAAAAGTCTAAGTGGGTTAAAGGATTGACCAGACACTTGATAACGAAGTACCAGCAAGTTATTGTTGACTAGATTCTAGGCACGGGCAAGTCCCAATGGGTCACGGTTGATCAGATGCTTGGTATAGGAACTTTAGACTTGAGTTAGTCAAGTTAGGGTTGGTCAATCGATCAGCCATTTGATTGAACCAGAGCTCTATCGATCATCCGATAGATTAGAGTTCATTCATGTAGGAGAGTAGTGTGATCCCCAATCGATCAACCGATCGATTGGGCCACTCCAATAGATCGGTCGATCGATTGGGGCTCGTTTTCTCGCAGTTACGCAAGGGAAAGTCGGAATCGATTGGTCAATCAATTTTGGGGCTTTCTGTGAAAGCATAGAAAGCTTCTGGATAAATCAGCTGATCGATCCAACTATACCCAATTGATTGGTATATGACAGTTATGCAGGATGCAGATTTTAAACGGCTGGGGTCACTGGGATCTAACATGGCAATCGATTGGGGGGTGACTCAATTAATTGGGAGCCCTAGATTACGGAATATAAAGTTGACAGTGAATTCAAATGAAGATAGTGCTTACACGAGTTCTTCTTTGTTTCTTCACACTCATCACCTCCAGATCTTGAAGCGTTCTTGGGACAAGTGTTGTTGCACTTCCAAGAGTCAAGAGTCATCCTCAAGCTACACAAGATCAAGCAAGAAGAGGTTTCTTTCGTATTTCTATATTTACTTCTTGTTTCAAGTTGTATCTTGTTGCGTGAGTTTGTATTAGGTTTCTCCACCTCTGGATTGTTTCGAGAATGAGTGTTTTTGTTAGTGGAGAGTGTGCTCGTGTGTGGATCCTTGGATTAGTCACCTCATCTTGAGATAGATATCAAGTAAATCTCCTGTGTTACATTGTGAGTTTGCTACGAGTCATCATCTGCAACACAAGTAAACAAGAGAAACGAGCTATTCACCCTCCTCTAGATCCGAAATGACCTAACAAAAAAGTCTAAGTGGGTCAAAGGATTGACCAGACATTTGGTGAAGAAGTCCTAGCAGGTCAAGGTTGACCAGATGCTAGGCAATGAAAAATTCCAACAGGTCATGGTTGACTAGATGTTGGGTAAAGGAACCTTAGACTTTGATTTGGAAGTTAGGGTTGGTAATCGACTAGGTTAGTTAATTACCAAAGTTTAATCGATTAAGGTAATCGATTATGTAGTTTTCGAGAAATGCATAAAGAGGTTCATAATTGATTAGGTCAATTGATTATAAATGATTAATCGATTACGACAATTGATTAAGCCTGAATTTCGTAAGTGTACAGAGTTTGGTATGTGATTAAGCAGGGAAGCTTTATCACTTATCAACTATTCTCGCATGAATAGAAGACTTCCTAATTGATTGGTATAATTGATTAGGAATGCTTAATTGATTAGGGTAATCAATTAAGCTTGAAAAACTAGCCGTTATCAGCCCGATAAAAGGCGTTCGCGTGTACTATTTCATCACTCTTGATAGAACGCTCTCCAATCTTCTTCACTAAGCTCACGCAGACATCATCGCCAGTTCTTAAGGCTCTTTGGAGATAAGTTTTGTTGTACTTCCAAGGTCAAGAGGTGTTGCCGAATATGAAGAAGAAGCAAGCTAGGGGTTCATGTTGTAAATCTTGTAAGATTTATTATTGTATTAGCCTCTTTTGTTCTTCTTCTTATATTTCTGCATTAAGAGCTTGTACGAGGCTTCTCTGCCTTCGGGTTATTTCCAAGAAGGAGTGCTTCATAGTGGAGAATGTGCATGAGGGCCGGATCCTTGGATTAGTCACCTCTTCTTGAGCTGGATACCAAGTAAATTCATCTTGTTAGCATTGGGGAGCTTTGCGTCGAGTTTATCCATTGCACATCATCATCGACAAGGCTCGAGAAGCTATTCATCCCCCCTCTAGCTCCGAAGTGTACCAATAAGTGGTATCAAAGTGAGGCCGCTCTTCACCGGACTCATCGCCGGAAGGGTAACGAGCTAGAGGAAGAAGAAGTTGAAGCACAAAAGTAAACAAGTTAAAGATTTCCAAAGCTCAACTTAAAGATGGAATTCCGAGATGAGCTCAGATTTAACACAAGGGTGCCTCCACCATTCACAATGAAAAGCTTTGACTCTTGGAAATCAAGAATTGAAAACTTATTTATGATGGAGATAGAGCAATGGTTTGCTCTAATGGAGGGGTTTCAAGCTCCAAGAGATTCAAAAAAGCAAACTCATCAAAAGGAGCAAATGGAGTCAAGAGCAAATCCAAAGATGTGAGGCCAATGATAAAGTAACCAAACTATTGGTGAATTTATTGTCTTACAACATCTTGGGTAAGATAGAAGAATTTGAGGATGCTAAGGAGCTTTGGAGCAAATTGGCAAGAATCCATGAAGATCCCTCAACTATACAAAATCAAGAAGAATCCAAAGAGGAAAACTCATTGGATCAAGAAGAAGAGGAATCCAAAGTTGAGAGATGCTTGACATCAAAAGAAGAAGAAGAAGGTTCATCATCTAGAGAGCATGAAGACAAAGGCAATGTAACGACCCGACCCTCTTGGCCCATTTGGCGGCCCATTTGGCGACCCTCAGGTCGTCGACCGTCGACCCTTATATCGTCGGCTCATTTGGCGACCTCTCATGTCGTCGACCGACGACCCTTGGCCGTGCCGTTACTCACTAGGACTTTCCACCCCTGGCAGTGGATTTTTATCTCCCCCAGGATTCGAACTCTAAACCTCCAGGCTTAAGTATTAGAGTTTATGAATCCTGGTAACCAAGTGAGATGATCTCACTTGGTTAATCTCACTTGGTTACCAGGATTCATAAACTCTAATACTTAAGCCTGGAGGTTTAGAGTTCGAATTTTGGGGGAGGTAAAAATCCACTGCCAGGGGTGGAAAGTCCTAGTGAGTAACGACACGGCCAAGGGTCGTCGGTCGACGACATGAGAGGTCGCCAAATGGGCCGACGACATAAGGGCCGACGGTCGACGGCCAGAGGGTCGCCAAATGGGCCAAGAGGGCCGAGTCGTTACAATAAAAAGGCGCCTTTTATTGTAACGACCCGGCCCTCTTGTCCTATTTGGCGACCCATTTGGCGACCCTCGGGTCGTCGACCGTCGGCCCTTATGTCGTCGGTCCATTTGGCGACCTCTCATGTCGTCGACCGACGACCCTTGGCCGTGCCGTTACTCACTAGGACTTTCCACCCCTGGTCAGTGGATTTTTACCTCCCCCAGGATTCGAACTCTAAACCTCCAGGCTTAAGTATTAGAGTTTATAAATCTTGGTTACCAAGTGAGATGATCTCACTTGGTTACCAGGATTTATAAACTCTAATACTTAAGCTTGGAGGTTTAGAGTTCGAATCCTGGGGGAGGCAAAAATCCACTGACCAGGGGTGGAAAGTCCTAGTGAGTAACAGCACGGCCAAGGGTCGTTGGTCGACGACATAAGAGGTCGCCAAATGGGCCGACGACATAAGGGCCGACGGTCGACGACATGAGAGGTCGCCAAATGGACCGCCAAATGGGCCAAGAGGGCCGGGTCGTTACAGGCAAAGGAGTATACTCCTTATTTCATGTGCATGAGGATGAAGATGAAGAGATCTCCATCTCAAGAATTGAGGGGAGGGTGGAACATCAATGCTGGATCAAGAAGAAGTCTCTTCATCCAGATTAAATGGAAGGAGTACACTCTTTATTTCGTGTGCATGAGGATGAAGATGAAGAGGCCTCCACCTTAAGGATTGAGGGGGAGCGTGGAACATCAATGTCGGATCAAGAAGAAGTCTCTTCATCTAGAACAAATAGAGAAAGTGTCACCCCTACAAGTAAAGGTATAGAAATTTTAATTGTAAATAATAAATATCATATCATTTATTTTGAGTGTAGGGAAAAATGATACTACAAGAGTAAGTGTCCCAAATTGGACAAGAAGAAGGGCCAAGTGACACCAAAGAGCAAGGAGAAGCCCAAGGAGGTCGGCCCCATGGTACACAAGAGTAAGGAGCACATTGTGTGCTTCTTGTGTAAACAAAGTGAACATTATCAGAGCTAATGTCCAAAGAAGAAGAATCCGGTCAAAGCCAAAGGAGGAAGCTCAAGTCAAGAGGGAGCTTCTAAGGGGAAACTCAAGGTATCATTTATTGAATCAATTCCTTTGACACATGATAAAAAGCATACTAAGTCTAGTTTATATCATTTTAATGCTATTTATCATGAAAATAGGAAGCATGATAGAATTAAGAAAAAACATGTAGCGTATCATGCAAAGACTACCTCACCTAAGTTAGGAATGTAAATAACAAATTAGGCAAGAACTCTAAGAATTTTAGATATATGCCTAAAAATAAAAAATGCTCATGGGAATCAAGAAAATTCCAAATCTATGGATTTATGGAAGGAAAATCAAGTTTTGAGGTCAATACTTGATAAATTAGAAAAGACCCTAAAAAGAATGGAAGATATTTTTAAGGGGTAAAATGAGCATAACCTAGCTTTAGGAATAAATAGACAAGAGCCCTTCAATGGCCATAGAGGTTTGGGATACAAACTTAAAGCTAAGAAGGATGTGGCTTCATACCATAGGGTTCTATATAGTTATGGAACCAACCCTAGGTTTAGTGGTCAAGTCAAGGCTACAAGGGAGGCTATCCCTAAGGTTAACCTTGCAAAGATGATGTGTGTAGATTATATATGTTATTATATCATTTAACACATATTTATGTATTCGTTTGGCTATGATCTATGCTTTTGTACCATTTTCTATCATATTTTATCATATTACTATTTTATGTTCAAAGATCTGCTCGGTGATTGTTTTCACTTTCAAGAGCAAGTTGTAGTAGAAAGGGATTCTTAAGACTCAAACGAAGATCATTTGACGAAGACCATGACTTATACTTGCCAACCTTATGGAGTGAAGATCATGCAATTGTTGGTAACCCAAGGTAGTTTTGATATGACCAAACAAGTTAGGTTAGGTCGTGTTGTATTTAACCCTGTACTAAGTATGTAAGAACTTAGGAGCACAGGAAGTCGAGCAAAAGATGCAGCTAACGAGAAGGATGACACAGAAGAGAGTGAAGGGCTTGGTGCGTCTGAGAGACGAGGTGCTGCGGAAGAGTACACCGACGGACGAGAAGGGAGCATGCAGTGTTTCTGAGGGATGAGATTCCGGAGTGGAAGATTGCTCGAGGAGCAAAAGATGCAGCTATTCGAGGGACGAAAAGTTGTGGAAGAGTACGTTGGCGGACAAGAAGGAAGCACATGGCGATTCTAAGGGGCGAGAAGCTGGAGTGAAAGCTTACTCGAGGAGAAGACCAGAAGTTGGGTTCGGGTGAGCTCTATTTCGGATGGTCGAAATCACCCAAGAGAGCGGAGTCGAAGTAGGAGACTGGGACCAAAAGTCAACAAAATGTTGACTTTTAGTGCTCGGGGCGCCCAGACCAGGTTGGGGCGCTCGGACCAGTCCATGGCGTCGGGACTCCAAGTGCTCGGATTCCGAGCGCTCGGACTCCGAGCGCTCGAAACCCTTCTAGGCACCTAGAACCCAAGTTTTAGCCAAACTCGACGTGGCATGTACCGTTGCATTAGGGATAAAGTTTTATCCCATTCCAGGCGCTTGGAATACTTCCAGACACTTGGAATACTTCCAGGCACCCCGAGCAGGCCTATATAAGCATCCCTGCTCCTAGAAGCTAACAACAATAAGAAAGATTTAAGCAACACTTGTACACACTTCCTTTTATGTTTAGCTTTGTCATTTTGAGCTTTCATTGCTGTAAAGAGGCTTCTCCACCTGAATGAGAAATTAAGTGTGACTTCATGTGCCTTGGATTAATAACCTCCCTGGTTGTAACCAAGTAAATCTGCTATGTCTCTGTCTTTTAGTTTATTATTCATTCTATATTTATGCAAGTGTTATTTTAAGTTATAAGTCTGAGAAAGGTTCTTTTTGTCTTGTTTTGTGCAGGGGCTATTCACCCCCTGTAGCCAGCCACCAAGGGTTCTAACAAGTGGTATAAGAGCCAGGACGCTTCAGGAGGACTAATCACCGAATGAAGCACATAAGATGGTCGAACCAAGCATCTATTCACTGAAGTTCGAGGGGGAGTTCGCAAGCTGGAAAAAGAGAATGGAGGTATTCTTTAAAATCAATTTTGAATTTCTTTTAATAATGAAATTCGATTTTGTAGCACCTGAAGGCAAGGAAGAATACCAATGGATGAAGAAGGAGCAGACCAACTTCGTGGCAAATGGCAAAGCAAAGTTTCATCTGCTGAGCATCTTACCGCCACAAGAAGTCATCCGGATCGGTGCCTATGACTCAGCAAAGGAGCTTTGGGAGAAGTTCCTTGAGCTACATGAAGGGAAATCGAAAGCCAAGCTCGTAAGACGAGATCTGCTAAGGAACCAGTTAAGTAACATCAAATTAGAAGCAGAAGAAACCATTGCACATCTTCACTCGAGAATGAAGGAACTCATCACCAGGCTCACGAATCTTAGAGAAAAGGTAAGCAACGGAGATTCGCTAAGGTACGCACTTAATGTATTTCCTAGAACTACAAAGTGGCATCATTAGTAGATGCTTACTATATATCTAAATATTTAGAATCTGTTACCTTAGAGGAAATATTTTCAACATTTGAAGTCCATGAAACAAGATGTGTAGATCCAAAGAAGGACCCAAAGCACAACGTTGCCTTTAAGGCAAGGATGGACAAACAAGATTCAGAATCCTCTCTCGACGATGAAGAAACGACAATAATGGTAAGGCGATTTAAAAAATTAGTTAAATCTAGAAAAACTAACCATCTGTAGGGTAGAAAGAAAAGAACAATCAAATGCTACTACTGCAACAAAGAAGGGAACATTAAAGATAACTGCCCTAAGTTAAAGATCAAGGACAAGGACAAAGGAAAGAACAAGAAGCCTGTCCAATCGAACAAATACAAGACTCTAAAGGTGTCGTGAGACGAAATGTCGTCCGAATCAAAAATTGAAGCCATCGCTGGACTTGCGTTAGTGGCAAGTCATCAAGAAGATGAATACAAAGCAAGCTCGTCTGAAATGAGCATCGAGAGCATCGATGAAGGGGGAGCAACATTGAAAGAAAGCAGCAGTTTAGGGGAGCTACGGATAACGAGATCGACAAGGCAAGTCAGGTACGACCTCTTCCTCCTAATAAGTTATTTAAATTTATTAAATTATTATCTAAAGACTATTGCAAACTAAAAAAAATAAAGAATTAAAGTTAATTCTAGCTAAATCTTGTCTATTAGAAGATTTTGAAAAATTAAAATTAGAAAATGATAAATTAAAAATATAAGTAGAAGACTTGAAAAATCGTGCATGCTTAAATGTGAAAAATCAAAATATTAGAAAATATAATAATTTGAACTGGTATTTTAATTACCACAAGGGATAAATTAGGAAAATTTCTTAAAAATATATTCCTAAGAGATTTCTAATTAATCCAGTTAGAAGGAACCTATATTGGGTTATCAAATCTTGTATAAATTGAACTTTAATTAGACTTAGGGCTTTTAGCAAGAAAATTAAATGTTTGATTTCCTTAAGAGGCTTTGTCTAAAAAGTGGTTGTTGCTCTAATAACCAAGATGGCCTAGTGTCTCGCCACAGTCTGGAAGCCAATTAATGAAATAAAATGTGTAATTGACTAACTGATAAAGCATTTAATTGTAAATAAATAATGCTTTAAATAGTTACTCAAATATTTTTTTGGTGTTTTTTTAACTTAGAATTTTTTAAAAAATTATTTGTCTATCAATTTTTTTTGGAAGTATCAACTTTACTTTACTAAAATTATTTCACCAAAATTACTTAAATATTTTTTTTACAAATTTGTTTAACTTAAGAAATTGTATTTAAAAAACTTAAAGTTTCTAAAATTATTAACGTTGCAAATTATTTTCAAATTATTTTCAAAAATTTCAAAAACTTGATAAGTTTTTTATTGGAAAATCAGAGTTTTTTTAATATATAACTAAAATACTTTTTTATTTTTGAAAAGTTATCCTTAGATTTTTTGAGGTATCCCATTTTTTATGTGATCAAAGGGGGAAAATAAAAGATTAAGTCTAGGGGGAGGTAGTTTAAACTTTTTCAAATTTTTGTATTTTTCCATTTGAATTGCAAATTTATTGCCTTAGCTTTATGTTGGTTTACGCTAACTTAACTTGAGTTGCTCACATCAAAAAGGGAGAGATTGTTAGTACCCTAAGGTAGTTTTGATGTGATCAAACAAGTTATGTTAGGTCCTGTTGTGTTTAACCCTGTGTCTAAGTGTTCAGGAACTTAGGAGCACAGGAAGTTGAGCAAAAGATGCAGCTAGCGAGAAGGACGATACGGGAGAGAGCTGACGAGCTCGGTGCGTCTGAGGGATGAGGTGCTGCGGAAGATACACCGCGAATGAGAAGGGAGCGTGCGGTGTTTCCGAGAGACGAGAAGCCGGAGCGGAAGATTGCTCGAGGAGCAAAAGGCGCAGCTGTTCGAGGGATGAAAAGCTGTGGAAGAGTACGCTGGCAGACGAGAAGGAAGCACGTGGTGATTCCGAGGGATGAGAGGTTGGAGCGGAAGCTTGCTCAAGGAGAAGACCAGAAGTTGGGTTCGGGTGAGCCCTATTCTTGATGGCCGAAATCACCCAAGTGAGTGAAGCTGGAGCAGAAAACCCAGACTGATGCAAGCGGAACCAGAGCAGGAGACCAGGACTGAAAGTCAACAAAATGTTGACTTTTGGTGCTCGGGGTGCTTGGACCAAGTCGGGGCGCTCAGACCAGTTTGGGGCACCCAGACTCCAGGCGCTCGGAACCCAAGTTTTAGCCAAACTCGATGTGGCATGTATGGTTGCATCAGGGATAAAGTTTGATCCCATTCTAGGTATCTGGAACCAGGTACCCCGAGCAGGGCTATATAAGTAGCCCTTCTCCCAGAAGCTAACAATAACAAGAATGATCTAAGCAACACTTGTACACACTTCCTTTTCTGTTTAGCTTTGTCATTTTGAGCTTTTATTGCTATAAAGAGGCTTCTCTGTCTGAAGGAGATTTTAAGTGTGACTTCATCTGCCTTAGATTAGTAGCCTCCCCGATTGTAACCAAGTAAGCATGTTGTGCCTCTATCTTTTAGTTTATTATTCATTCTATATTTATGTAAGTATTATTTTATGTTATAAGTTTGAGAAAGGTTCTTTTTATCTTGCTTTGTGCAGGGACTATTCACCCCCTCTAGCTAGCCGCCAAGGGTCCTAATAGCAACAACCATTCCAGAGATAAATTGGGCCTGACCATGCCCTGAGGCACGACCAAGGAAGCAACAAGGAGTAGACCATGCCAAATGGCACAACCAAGGGAAGAAACTAGAGCAGAACTATCTCTGGACGTGTAAAATGGCATGGCCAAGAGCCAGCTCGTGCCTATTTCCAGAGGGGAATTGAGTTTGGTCATGCCTTGAGGCACAACCATGCCTCTAAAAATGTAGGTTTGAAGATCAGGCTGTGCTAAATGACACAACCCAGAAGGTTAAAACAGAGTAGTTTCTACTCTGGTCATGCCAAAAGGCCAAGAAGCTAGAGATAGCTTTGGCTGTGCCAAATGGCACGACCAAGTTATCTTGCCAGAGCCAATTTGGCTCTAGCCGTGCCAAAAGGCACTGGCAGATTCCTAGGGAGCGGATTGGCCTTGCCTTTAGGCATGACCACCCTGTGACTCACCTCTATAAGAAGGGCACTTCATCTCCTCTATAAAGGAGAAAGTTTGGTGGATGAGAGGAGACCATTTAGGTCAAATCCTTGCATCCAGATGTGTCATCTTGTCGATCCGAGGCCGTCCTACTACTCTATCCTCATTGACACACCAAGATCTGCATCCAAAGGCTTCACTCAATTTCAAGATAATATTTCCTCCTCCTTCTCTTGGATTTATATTATTATGAGTCTTTGGAGTACATTTCTAGCTATTATGGAATAGATTTAAACTATTCTAGGATGTAGGAAGTAATTGTAATGTGTGAATATTGTAAACTCTATTGAATTTCCAATTCCTTGTTTGATGAAGCTTGTATGCATATGTTATGTTTGATGAATTGCATGTAAGAAGACTCTTTTTATAAACATGAATTTATCTATCCGGATTGTATTTTTGTATGCGTAGATCTCATTTCTGTAATAGATACATTGTTGTGTGTCTAAATCTGAGCATGAACATGAATTTTCATTTGATAGATGCATAGTTTGCTCTCTTTTGAGTGTACGTTCCGACATAGCACGGCATGACCTTAGGATACTTATTTAGAGTTGAGTATCTAAGGTAACTATCCTTCTATATGGAACATAACCTCCTAAGGGAGAACAATTCTATGTATGGATAACTCTATCACTTGACCTAATGGGCTTCCCCTAATCATATACTACACAAGTAACCTACGTAATCTAGAGACGTAAACCCGGGGGAAACCTTGTTGTTGGTTGCTACTCAGAATATCGTACTAGCTCCATTGTACAAAATTTTTTGCACAAGTGTCGAACATTTCCTAACAACCTATTGTGTTCTTTAGAAATTAAATTTGGATCGCAAACAGAACTTAACATTATTGATTCCAAGTTAACTTATCTGTTCTTAATGGTTCAACTTGGATCGCAAGCAGAACTTTACACTATTGATCCAAATTCAACTAATGTTACATAGTTAATTAAATATTTATTTCTGAGATTGGTTTCCACGACAAACGTGGCGAGGCACTATGCCTTCTTAGGTATGGGAGCATCCACCACTGCCTAGTCAAAACCTTTCAAAGAAATTCAATATTCAATCCCTCGTAATAACATTAGATTTAACCAAAAAGAACAATCGAATCACAAGATTGAAAAAGAAAAAGAAACACAAATTGAAACCTAGAATCTCCAGCCTCTTGTGTTTGGAATTCATACAAAGAAAAACTAGCATGATGCGGAAAACAATTACTAGTTATACCTTTCTTTGTATACTTTAATGACCTCTTGATCTTTTATCGTATTCCTCTTCTTATCCCAGATGTCGTGTAGGTGACGATCTACCGAGATGAGAATCCACCTAAGCTTCCTTCCTCCTTGCAAGTTTCGGCCGCCTCAAGAGCTCCTAGAGATGTTGAGGTTCGGCTACCACCAAGCTCCAAGGGATGCTTCCTTTCTCTCCTTCTTCTCCAAGCTAGAATCCGGCCACCACTAGATCTCTAAGAGAGGGAAGAGGTTTGGCCAATAAAGAAGAAAGAAAAGGAAGAGAGAAAAGCAATAGGGCCGGCCACCACCAAGGAGGAAAAGAGAGGAAGAATAGAAGAGAGTTGTGTCTCATGAAGGCACCCTTACCCTCTCTTTTATATCCTTGGTCATGGCAAATAAGGAAATTTAATTATAATTAAAATCTCCTTATTTTCCTTGCCAATGGATATTAAGGAAATTTTAATTAAAACTTCCTTTCAAACCTCTTCATGGCCAGCCACCTTATGCCTCACAAATAAGGAAAGTTTCGAATACAAAATTAAAACTTCCTTATTTGCTTTCAAAAAATTTTAAAAATAAAATTTCCTCTTTTTGAATACCTTCATGGTTGGTTATAAAAGGAAACTTTTATAATTTAAAATTTATCTTTTAAACATGTGGATGATTTACAAAAAAAGGAAAGTTTTTGCCAAAATTAAAATCTTCCTTTTAAAACTACAAATAAGGAAAGAGATTAAACCCTTTTCTTAATCTTTTGTAGAAAGCTATAAAAAGACAAGATTTAAATTTTAAACTCTCTTTCAAACCATGGCTTCCACATCAGAAAAATTTTAAAAATAAAATTCCTTTTAATTTAATTTGGCCGGTCACACTAAGCTTGGGTTCAAGCTAGGGCCAACCACTATCTTGCACCCATGCAACTAGCTTTGGTCGGCCCTAGCTTGGACTCCAAGCTAGCTTGGCCGGCCACCTTAGAATGGGTAAGAAGGTGGGTATAGGTGGGTATAATACTTTATAAATAAGAGGCTACGATAGGGACCGAGAGGAGGAATTGGTTTTGGTTTCCCGATGAAATTAAGCATCCCGTGTTCGTCCCGAACACACAACTTAATTTCATCAACAATAATTCATACCACTAAAGAATTATTATTGAACTACCGCACCAATCCCAAATTACATTTTGGGCTCCTTCTTATTATGAATGTGTTAGTCTCCCTGTGTTTAAGATATCGAATGTCCATTAATTAAATGAGTTACTGACAACTCACTTAATTAATATCTTGTTCCAAGAGTAGTACCACTCAACCTTATCGTCATGCCGGACTAAGTCCACCTACAGGGTTTACATGACAATCCTTATGAGCTCCTCTTGGGGACATTATCAACCTAGATTACTAGGACACAGTTTCCTTCTATAATCAACAACACACACTATAAGTAATATTATTTCCCAACTTATCGAACTTATTGATTTATCGAACTAAATCTCACCCATTGATAAATTAAAGAAATAAATACTAAATATATGTGCTTGTTATTATATTAGGATTAAGAGCACACACTTCCATAATAATAGAGGTCTTGTTCTTTTATTTAGTCAGTATAAAAAGAAACTAGCTCAAATAGTCCTACTCAATACACTCTAAGTATACTAGTGTAATTATATAATCAAGATAAACTAATACCTAATTACACTATGACCTTTCAATGGTTTGTTCCTATCCATCTTGGTCGTGAGCAACTGTTTATAATTTATAAGGAACTGATAACATTATCTTCTGTGTATGACACCACACACTATGTTATGTACAATATAAATTAAATGAACAACTATATTTAACAAATAAACACGGACATTTGACCAATGTAATTCTTTATTCAAAATAAATGTTTACAAAAGCTAGGCTTTTAGTATACACTCTAACAATCTCCCACTTATACTAAAAGACTACGCTGCCATGTCTACTGCCATACATCTGATTCCCATCCCCTCAACATGCCGATCAAAAGCTTTCACCGGAAGGGCCTTAGTGAAAGGATCTTCTAGGTTATCCCCTGATGTAATCTTGGCGATGACAACTTCTCCTCGCTTCATGATGTCTCATATCAGGTGGTACTTGTGCTCTATGTGTTTACTTGCCTTATGGGCTCATGGTTCCTTCGAGTTTGCTACTGCACTATTATCACAATAAATTGTGATAATTTTGGGTAAACCAGGAATCACATCTAAGTCCATTAAGAAGTTCCTAAGCCATACAACTTCTTTGGCTGCCTCAGAGGCTGCCACATACTCAGCTTCCATGGTGGAGTCTGAAACGCATTTCTGCTTAACACTCCTCCATGCTATGACTCCTCCTCCTAAAGTAAACACATAACCTGATGTAGACTTACTATTGTCCCTATCCGATTGAAAGTCAGAATCCGTGTAACCTACAGGGAGCAAATCATCAGACTGGTAAACTAGCATATAATCCCTAGTCCTTCTCAGGTACTTTAATATATGCTTTACCGCAGTCTAATGTCCCTGTCCAGAGTTACTTTGATATCTGCTAACCATGTCCATGGCAAAATAAATATCTGGTCTCATACACAGCATAGCGTACATTAGGCTTCCTATAGCCGAAGCATAAGGAACTGCCTTCATGTCCTCTATCTCCTTTGATGTCTTCAGAGACATCTCTTTCGATAAAGCTACTCCATGTCTAAAAGGTAGAAAACCTTTCTTAGAGTTTTGCATGCTAAAACGAGTAAGGATTGTATCGATATAGGAAGCTTGGGACAAGCACAACATTCTTTTCTTGTGATCTCTTATTACTTTGATCCCAAGAATATGTGCGCATTCTCCTAAGTCCTTCATATCGAATTGTTTGGACAACCATACCCTTATGTCTGATAATACTTTGACATTGTTGTCAATTAACAAAATATCATCTACATATAGTACAAGAAATACCACCATGTTTCCGTCACACTTCTTGTATACACAAGACTCATCCGGTCATTGAATAAATCCATAGGCCAGGATTATTTTATTAAACCAGATGTTCCAAGATCTTGAAGTTTGCTTCAGTCCATAAATGGACTGATTGAGCTTACAAACTAGATGCTCTTTGCCCTTTTCAATGAACCCTTCTGGTTCTTCATATGGATGTTTTCTTCAAGACTTCCGTTTAGGAAAGATGTCTTGACATCCATTTGCCAAATCTCATAATCCATATGAGCAGCAATGGATAAGAGAATCTGGATAGACTTAAGCATCGCTACCGACGAAAAAGTTTCCTCATAATCGATTCCCTCTTTCTGAGTATACCCTTTCGCAACAAGCCTTGCTTTGAAGGTTTCCACCTTCCCATCTGTCCCTCTTTTCCTTTTGTAGATCCAATTACATCCAACGACTTTAACACCATTGAGTGGTTCTACAAGCTCCCAGACCTTATTAGAATATATAGATTCTATTTCGGAATTCATTGCTTTTTGCCAAGATACGACATCTTTATCTTGGAGTGCCTCGTCATATATCCGGGGATCAGGTTCATGTTCATCAAGGATCAAGTCCGACGACTCTCCCAAAAACATGAATCTTTCAGGTTGCCTCACAACCCTCCCTGTAACGACCACCTTTCTTACTATACTATACTACTCTCTAAGGATGACCGTTACTTAACTACTAACTCTACTTAACCGGTATGATCGAAATCATGAGGAGTCTCTACCGAAAAATTTCGGCAGAGTCTCCCCTATACCGGTGACCTTAAACTGAGATACAAACATAGTATACATCAGCCACAGGCGGCTGGAACATTTATCAAACACCCACATAGTTAAATAAGTATCAAACACACAAATATCTACTTACTAAACTGAACTCATCCTACATGCAACCTAGAACAAGAATAAACTTGAATGACATGGAGTGTAAAGTACAGTCTCAAATGTTTACAATAACTAAAATGCGGAAACAAGAAAAAAAATAAGGAAAGAAGACTAAAGGAACTCCTTTCTAGTCCCAAGACTTCCATAGTCCTGGCATCACACACCATCCACACCTCCTCGTCGTCTTCCTTTATCTGTAGTAAGAGGAAATGCAAACTATAAGCAAAATGCTTAGTAAGCGCTATCTAACTCACAAAATCTCGATTGCATGTGAATATACTGAAAACTAAAACTGAATGCTCAAAAGGAAAAACTACTCATGCTCATCTACTAGTAAAAGAAACAAACATACTGAAATGCTAAACATGTAAAGCTACTCATGCTCTTCTAATAGCAAAGAACAGTAAGCTAATCTAAATAACATGCTAGCATAAAAGAAAACTCAACTTCCTGCTTTTAAAACGAAATGAAACTTATTTCATTTGTTTTAAACTTATTCTTTTATTTCACTTGTTTAAAAACTTCTTCTTTAATACTTTTATACTGATGTAAAACTTACTTTACTTGTTCAAAAACTTATACTTATAATACTTCAAAATAATAATCAACTTTCTTCTTGGGCCCGACAACTGTACTTGCTATGCGCGCATCCTAACTAGACCCGAGATAGCTGGTCCCGAATCTAGTAGGGTTTACTATTGTAACGACCCGACCCATTTGGCGGCCCATTTGGCGACCCTCGGATCGTCGACCGTCGACCGTCGGCCGTGCCGTTACTACTAGGTTATCTAAACCTAGGGACGACTATGGGAGCCCAACCCAAGGACAACTGAGAGTCCAGTACAGTGCCACTGATAAAAGTAAAATACTTGTTATCTTTTAATACTTCTAATATATAATGTCTCGGCATTTTCTTTAGCACCTTGTGTGCCAAAATCCCTAAAATCTTGACTTTAGGATCTACTTAAGGCCTAGACCTTTTCTTTCTTTTCTTTATCTTTCTTATACTTGTTAATACTTCTAAAAGAATACTTCTTTAATACTTTTCTTGAACCCAAAATACTGTTAGGGTACTTTTCCATATGCATCTATAAGTGAAATTAATAAGGTAACACACAATCATGCATATTTAAGGGAAATCTAAAGCCTTGTACTACAATGCTTTCCATAAATTATCTATTAGCAAATCTGTACTGTTAAAGAAACTAAATACTTAATAAATCTACACATTCTAAATTGTTTCCAACCAAGCAAAGCATAAGGAAAGGGTGCTTCTATCAAACTAAAACTCACTGGAATTTTGGATCCTATATAACTCGTTTCGTTTGTTCAGAACTATCACTTCTATTTTCTTGCAATTGCTACTCCCAAAACTAAAGTCGTTCATGTCAAGTGCTTAGCACGAACAAAACTAAAAGTAAGCTCCTCTGTTCGTGCCCCTACTGTAACACAAATCAAGCTATAATCTGCTGGAATTTAAAAGAAAACCCATGTAAAACTTGTTCAACAATATTTCCTCAACCTGCAATGTTGATTGTGTCTGTGTGTCTCGGCATAGTTGCTCAACCAGTAAATAGCATATAGACATAGCAAGAGTGTAACCTAATTTAAACAAATTATTCAGTACCAACAGTGGATCATGCACTATATGATTCTTACTAAGGCACACCAAAAGTTTGTTAATTGTCTCTTCCTTTGGTTGAGGTTATTCTCCAACATGTTTACCAACCAAACCATGGCTTCTTCAACCTTGCCAACCTTGCAGAACCCATCAACGACAAAATCATTTGTGCAAACTAAAGGCTCCAAATTCTAAACCATTTCAAGCTTACTGTTGAGCAACAACAACTAAAACTGCATAGCTAATTGTAATCCACAACTTCAAATCCATTCAATGAGACATAAACAGAATCGAACAAGATCTGGCATAGTTAAAAGATCAAAACCTTATAGCCTAAAATCATGCTTCATTCAATCCTTGCAGAATTTAACAGAACAACTTCGAGATCATTACAACTACAACAGATTCCGAAATCTACAAAGTCCTACATGAACCGATCATGCCTACTAAGGTAACAAACAGCAAGGGTTTGAGTCAAAACCTGGGAATACTAATTACAAGGCTTTGAAGGAAATCTAATCCACCTGGTTGAACTAAACTAACCCTTCCCTTTCTTTCTTTAGGGTTCACGACAGTAAACAAAAACCAAGATTTCTTCACGGTAAAACTCAAGAAAACAAGAAAACACCAAAGCAAAAATTGGAGCTACTCTTACCACAGGTGAGTAGCAACTTACCTATCCTTGAACTCAAAACCGGAAAGGGGAGCTGCTAGGGTTAGGAGAAAACTCAAGTTCTCCGGCTCTTCTTCGTGCTCACGGACCCTCCTCGACAAGAGGACCTCAACGGTGTGAAGACCTCACAGCAATACTCCTTCGCCGGCCGCCGGAGACGCCCCAGCTCCTGCTGCGGATTTCGGCTTAGAGAAAACGCCGACGCATGGGGAGAGGAGAGGAGAGGAGAGAAAATTTTCGGAAAAAGAAAACCTAATTCTTTTCTTATAACTAGGGTTTTTATTAACCGCTATACCTTAAATATATTTCTCTCCTTCTTAAATTAGCAAAGCTCGTTGGCCCAGTTGGTTGGTTGCGTTCTGCTTAGGGCGCGGCTCGCGGGTTCGAATCTCAGCTGCAACCTTTTTTCTTCCTATTTATTTCCTATTCATAAACTACTGCTTAAATAGAATATTTCTCCTTCTTTAATAAGAAACGCCCGCTGGAACAGTTGGTTGGCTGGATTTGGTTAAGGTCCACGGTTCGAATCTCGACTTGAATATTTTTTTGTCGAAACTTCCTTCGTTTAGTAAAAATACCAAACGACCTCCAAAAATTACATAAAAATACTCTAAAAATTTCTAAAAATTCCTAGAATATTTCTATAGTATTTTTAAATATTTTTAAATTACTTTTAGGACTCTAATTGAGGAAATTTGGGGCGTTACACTCCCACTATGACGAGGCACCGTCTATAACTGTGTATTACTTGTGACACGTGTTGCAGTTTCTTGTGGTACTTCATCTTGTACTACTGGTACTAAGTTAGACGTATCCTTTCTAATTTCTTCTAGAACAATTTTACTCATGGGCTTGTGGTCCATTATATAGTATTCTTCTAAAAACCAGGCATTTGTGCTAATAATGACCTTCTGGTTTTTAGGACTATAAAATAAGTCACCTTTCGTTCCTCTAGGATAACCTACAAATACGCGAACTTCTGTATGAGATTCCAACTTATCAGCATATGCTTTCAGCACATATGCTGGACTACCCCAAATCTGAATATGTCTTAGACTAGGCTTTCGGCCATTCTACGATTCTGTGGGAGTAGTAGGTACTGATTTAGAAGGTACCAAGTTCAGAATATGCACTGCTATTTCCAGAGCATATCCCCATGACGAATTAGGTAATTCAGAATAACTCATCATCGATCTAACCATTTCCATAAGAGTCCTATTCCTTCGTTCTGCCACACCATTCTGTTGGGGTGTACCAGGTGTAGACAATTGGGATTGAATCTCCGATTCTGATAAGTAATTCCTAAACTCTCCTAAGAGGTACTCGCCACCATGATCTGACCATAGTGTTTTGATACTTTTACCATGACGTTTCTCCACATCAGTCTTATACTCTTTGAACTTATCAAAGCATTCAGACTTGTGGTGCATCAAGTAAATATATCCATATCTCGAATAGTCATCTGTAAAGGTGACAAAATATTCGAAACCACATCTTGCCTGGACAGACATAGGACCACACAAATCAGAATAAACCAATTCTAACACATCTTTGGCTCTATACCCCTTTTCCTTAAAAGGTCTCTTGGTCATTTTACCTTCCAAGCAAGATTCACAGGTTTGAAAGTTTTCCACCACTAATGAACCCAAGAGTCCATCAGCTATAAGCCTTTGAATCATACTTAAGTTAATATGACCAAGCCTTAGACGCCAAAGGTATGTTTGGTTCATTTCAGAAGTTCCTTTCTCTTATTAGTATTAGAAGATGTGTTATTAATTTCCATTTGTTGCTTTGTGGGAGAAATTGAATTTAAAGTGTATAAATTGCCAACCAATGCACCAGAACAGATAATAACCCTATTTCTTTTGATAACTACATTGTTATTAAAAGAAACAGAATATCCATCCAAATACAGTTTAGAAACTGAAATTAAATTCTTTCTAAAACTGGGTACATAAAGATAATATCTTAAAATTAAAATCCTATTTCTATCAAATGACAAATAGACGTCTCTCACTACAACAGTCGCCACTTTAGTAACATTGTCCATGTAGACGGTTATCTCTCCTTCACATAGTCGCCGGGTTTCCTGGAACCCCTGCAAAGAATTGCAGACATGATCAGTGGCTCCCGTATCTACACACCAGGTACTGGTAGATAGCACCGCTATGTTAGAGTGTATACTAAAAGCCTAGCTTTTGTATAAACATTTATTTAGAAATAAAGAATCACAATGGTCAAATATCTACATTTATTTGTTAAATGTAATTTGTTCAATTAATTTATATAGTAGACAACATGGTGTGTGGTGTCACACACAGAAGATCATGTTGTCGGTTCTTTATAAATTATAAACAGTTGCTTGCGACTAAAATGGAAAGGAACAAACCGTTGAAGTAGTCGTAGTGTAATTAAGTATTAGTTTATCTTAACTAATAAATTACACTGATACACTCCAAGTGTATTGAGTAGGATCATTTTAGGTAAGTTCTTTTTGTACTGACTTTATAAAAGAACTAGACCTTAGTTATTATGGAAGTGTGTGCTCTTAATCCTAATATAATAACAAACACATATATTTAGTATTTATTTCTTTGACTTATCAATGGGTGAGATTTAGCTTGATAAATCAATAAGCTCGATAAGTTGGGAAATGATATTACTTATAGTGTGTGTTGTTGATTATAGAAGGAAACTGTGTCCTAGTAATCTAGGTTGAGAATGACCCCAAGAGGAGCTCATAAGGATTGTCATGTTAAACCCTGCAGGTGGACTTAGTCCGACATGACGATAAGGTTGAGTGGTACTACTCTTGGACTAAGATATTAATTAAGTGAATTGTCAGTAACTCATTTAATTAGTGGACATTCACTATCTTAAACACAGGGAGACTAACACACTCATAATAAGAAGGAGCCCAAAATGTAATTTGGGATTGGTGCGGTAGTTCAATAATAGTTCTTTAGTGGAATAAATTATTATTGATGAAATTAAGTTATGTGTTCGGGGTGAACACGGGATGCTTAATTTCATCGGGAGACCAAAACCAATTCCTCCTCTCGGTCCCTATCGTAACCTCTTAATTATAGAGTACTATACCCACCTATACCCACATTCTTACCCATCCTATAGGGGCCGACCAAGCTAGCTTGGAGTCCAAGCTAGGGCCGGCCAAAGGCATGGTTCATGAGTTCATGAGGTGGTCGGCCCTAGCTTGAACCCAAGCTTAGGTGGCCGGCCCTATTAAAATAAAAGTAATTTTATTTTTAAAATTTTTCTTTGTGGATTCCATGGTTTTAAAAGAGAATTTAAAATTTAAATATTTTCTTTTATAGCTTTCTACAAAAGATTAAGAAAAGATTTGAAATCTTTCCATATTTGTAGATTGAAAGGTAGATTTTAATTTTGAGAAAACTTTCCTTTTTTAACCATGTTCATGATTTAAAAGAGAGTTTAAAAATTAAATATTCTCTTTTATTAGTTTCTACAAAAGATTAAGAAAAGATTTGATATCTTTCCTTATTTGCAGATTAAAAGGAGATTTTAATTTTTAGAGATAACTTTCCTTTTTGGAAATCATCCACATGTTTAAAAGAAAGATTTTAATTTATAAAATTTCCTTTTTACAAATCACCATGAAGGGAAAAATTATTGGAGAAATTTTTTATAAATTTTCGGAAACAAATTAGGAAGTTTAAATTCTTGTGTGAATTAAAATTTCCTTGATTGGGATTAGAATAATGGTCAGCCATATGGTTTGAGAAAAGGAAATTGATTTTAAATCAATTAAATTTTCTTTTTTATGTCAAAGGAATTAAGAAAGTTTTTATTAAAATTTCCTTATTTGCCAAGACCAAGGAATATAAAAGAGGGGGTAGATGTGCCTTCATGGGTGATAACCTCTATTCTATTTTTCTCCTCTCTTTTTCTCCTTGGGTGTGGCCGGCCCCTCCTCTTTCTCTCTTCCCTCTCTTGTGGCCGAAACCTCTTCATTGGTGGAGTTGCTTTGGTGGCCGGATCAAGGAAGGAGAAGGAGAGAAAGGAAGCCTAGTCTCTAGCATCCCTTGGAGCATTGGTGGTGGCCGAACCTATCCATCAAGAAGGACTCTTGGTGGCCGAAACCTAGAAGGAAGAAGAAGGTGCTTGGTGGTTCTCATCTCGGAAGATCGTTGCCCACACAACGTCCGAGGTTAGAAGAGGAATACGGTAGAAGATCAAGAGGTAATTAAAGTTCACAAAGAAAGGTGTTACTAGTATTTATTTTCCGCATCATGCTAGTTTATTTTTCTTTGTTTGAATTCCAAACACAAGAGGCATTAGATCTAGTTTTTCGAATTTATTTTTTGAGTTTGTGTTTTCTTTGTTTTTCAAATTTGTGATTCGATTATTTTTTTTGGTTAAATCTAGAGTTATTTAAGGAAATTAAATATTAGCTTTCCTTAAAAGGCTTTGTCAAGGCGGTGGTGGTTGCTCCTATATTCAAGAAGGCCATGTGCCTCGCCATGCAGTCCTGGAAGCCAATTTTGAAAATTAATATTTAATAAAATTAATAACATAGGTGGATTTGAATCAATAGTGTTAAGTTCCGCTTGCGATTCAAATCTAAACCATTAAGAACAGATAAGTTAAATTTGAAATTAATGATGTTAAGTTCCATCTGCGATTCCTAATTTAATTTCTAAAGAACACAATAGGTTATTTAAGAAAAGGTTCGACACTTGTACAAAAAATTTGTGTACAGTGGAACCGGTACATTTTCCTAGGACTAACCAATAATTGGTATCAGAGCTAGAGTTTACCTCTGTGTGTTTAGAATTCAAATAGGTTATGCACATGTCATACATAATTTAGGCAGGATAATAGTAGGATGTGCTAACTTTTTGGTTGCAGGCTCCAACTATTATGGCTTATAGATGTTGTGTGTGATTGGACCCTTGGACATGTCAAGGGCATTATTCTGTGTGCGCATGATTGTATGTAACTAATACAGCAGGAGCTGTATTAGCCCTAGGATTTTAGAATTTTATTTTCGATCTAGATTTCATGTACATTCCCTCGTGGAATATAGGATCGACACATGTAAAATTCTATTTTTGTCGCGAATCGGATGCTTGCGAGGCGTGGTACTTTTGAAGCACCAGAGGCGCAGCGGAATAAGAAGCAAGATGGATGCGACGTCTCGACCCGATGGCAGTGGCTACCGATGGCAGCAGCTAGGGTTGGAGCATACTGAAGACAGTGATGGAAAAGGCCATAATAGTTGAAAAATTAATTTCCAAATTTATTACTTTTATTTACTATGATGTTTATGTGCATGTGATGTATGCTAGCATAGGTTCAAATCCTCATTTTTAAATAACTAAGTGGGAGAGGGATTTTAATAAATTCCACGGTCTCCATTACTAGTTTGTAAGTGATGCAACAAGCTTGCGTGTTGGCTCTGAGTGCCTCCCTCCACAATAGATGGGTTTGTTGCGGATCACTAGATCAAACTTCCTTTATGGATGGTTATAGGAAATTATTTAGGAGCATGTGATCTTCTCCAACTGAAGGGGCATAATCCTATTTAATGGACTAAGTATTATGTAATGGTATACACTTAGACGCATTCAATAGTATCCTCCCCAATGGAGTCACTGCTATTGTTTTGAGGGACCAAAGAAATACCAACTATTAATTTGTCATAAAGTTAGGTAAAACCCCCCTCTTACAAATGTTTGAATTTGTATACGTTCACACTAACGTGGCATACAAAATTCACGGTGTTTGAAGAAATTTTATTTGTCATAAAGTTAGGTTGATAATATAAAAAGGGTAATACCTCCTCTTACAAACAATTGAATTTGTATACGTCCACACTAACGTGGCATACAAAATTCATGGTGGTTGAGGAAATTCAAGGTTGACAAGACAATTAATGGGTAAGACCCTCCTCTTATGAATGTTGAATTTGTATATGTCCACACTAACATGGCATGCATAATTCCCGGTGTTTGAGGTGTTGGTGAATTTAAATAATATTGTTTGAGGAATCAATGTTATTTTAAATTCAAAGTTTTGACCAAATATTTGATCAAAGACAGACCAACTATTAATTTTATTCGTCATAAAGTAAGGTTGACGAGATAATAAAATTAATGTATAAAATCTCCTCATTGATTTTGTATACGTCCACACTATCGTGGCATACAAAATTCACAGGGATTTTTAAGGAGTTGGTCTTGACCAAATATTTTTGTGATTCTTAGGTTTTCAAATGTTAGTCAATCCCCTAGTTGTTATACTATAGAAAAGACTTAGTAGACCTAATTATAATGATTGGAAATAGGACTTGGACATTAAGGTAGACTGTCTTCTTAGAACTAAGAACAATATATGTGTATTTAATTCATTAGTTGAAACATATTTAGTGGTGTTATCTACCAGAACCTGGAGTGTAGATACAGATGCCATTAATCATGTCTGCAATTCATTGCAGGGTTCCAGGAAACCTGACAACTATATGAAAAGAAAAACACCGTCTACATGGGCACTACTATAAAAGTAGCAGCCATTGCAGTGGGAGATGTTTATCCTCTGATAGGAATATAATATGGATTTTTAGAAATTGTCTTTACGTACTAAGTTTAGAATGAACCTGATTACGATTTCTAAACTATTAAAGAATAAATATTCTGTCTATTTTGATAACAAACTTGTTATCAAGAAAAATAGGGAAGTTATCTGTTCTGGTACGTTGGTTGACAATTTATAATCCAATAACTCCCACGATGCAATAAATGAAAATTAATAACATATTTTTTAAAATAAGAGAAAGTAACCTTCGGAGATGAACCAATCATATTTTTGGCATCTAAGGCTAGGTTATATTAACTTGAGTAGAATTCAAAGGATAATAACCAATGAACTCTTGGGTTCATTGGTAGTGGAAATCTTTCCAACCTGCGAGTCTTACTTGGAAGGAAAAATAACCAAGAAGCTTTTAAGTCTAAGGGGTATAGAACCAAAAATATGATGGAATTGGTTCATTATGATTTGTGTAGACCTTTGACTATCTAGGCAAGAGGTTGTTTCAAATATTTCATCTCTTTTATAGACGACTATTTGAGATAATGATACATTTACTTGACGCACCACGAGTCTAAGTGCTTTGATTAGTTCAGAGAGTACTAGGTTAATATGGAGTAACATCAAAGTAAAAGTATCAAGACACTATGGTGAAATCGTAGTAACAAATACCTCTTAGGAGAGTTTAGGAGTCACTTATCAGAAGTTGGGATTCAATCCCAACTAACTTCACCAAGTACACCCCAACAGAATGGTGTAGTAGAAAGAAGGTATAAGACTCTTATGGAATAATTAGATCGATGATGAGTTATTCAGAAAATTACCAAATTCATTTTAAGGATATACACTGGAAACGGAAGTGAACATAGTACCTTCTAAGTCAGAACTCTCTATTCCCACAGAATTGCAGAATAGGCGTAAGCCTAGTCTGAAGCATATTCGGATTTGGGTGGTCTAGCACGTGAGAGACACTGATAAGTTGGACATGAGTTCACTTGTTTGTGAGTTATCCTAGAAAAATGAAAAGAGGTTTATAGTCCTTAAAATCGGAAGGTTATTGTTGGCACCAATTGTAACGACCAGCCTTCTACTAACTAAGCTGTAAGGCCGATCGTCACATTTTGCTGTGCTAAACTATTCCCTGACCATCTCTAGAACTAGATGCGGAAGCTGGACTAATTAAAATTTTGCTAAGCTGTTAACATTTCTTGGTTCTACATGTACTAAGGGGTGTAATCTAAAGTATACCTAACATATACAACATCCCCTATGGTCAAGGAACTGAAATAAATGTTTTCCCGCTGTTAACAGACCTCCCGATCGATCCATTGATCGATTGGAACGTCGGATCGATCCAGTGATCGATCCAGCCAGCTACTGCATATGGAGCATGGGTTGGATCGATCCAGTGATCGATCCAGCACGCTACTGTGCTCGGGGCAATAATTTGGATCGATCGGCTGATCGATCCAGGCTGGTCAATCGATCCATTGATCGATCCTAGAGCTCTCTGTTCGCGACGGAATTGGCTGGATCGATCTGCTGATCGATCCAGAAGCCTACTGTTCACGGAACAGATTGCCCAATCGATCAGTTGATCAATTGGAAACCACCAATCGATCCACCGATCGATTGAAGTTTCTGATTTTGCAGCTAAACTCTGATTTCAGCACTAGTTCGTGCCAAAATCTCATATGAGAGTTCTAAAATCAATGGAAATAAGTTCTAGCATCTATTAACTAGCATTCCAACATAATTAATAACAACTAAAACAAATCTTCCATGGTTTAAACATTCTAAGGTCTAAAAGTGCATAAAAGTACTTGAGAAAAGAAACTAAGTTCTTAATTTGCTAAACTCCCTAAGGATCTTCATTCCAGGTTCTTGCCACACACACCATCACTGCATTGACCTTCAACTTCCTCTGCTAATCCATTTTCCCTTTACCTTTATCTGCAGTATAAGGAAAAAGTATCTGTAAGCTTAAAGCTTAGTAAGAAACCATCTACCTCACAAAAACATGCATACGATGCATTTATGCTTTTAAAACATGTTATTTGAAATATGTGCTGATTAAACTAAAACATGGCATGTTATCAACCAATATATGGAAATCAAAAGCTAAACATGGCATACTATCATCTAAAGCTTGTGTAACCAAAAGCTAAGCATAGTGTTATCATACATAACCATAAAAATGCCTGAACTGAAGCATAAACTGAGTTAATTCTAGCTAATGCTGAAGCTACACTGATTTCACCTAACTATTTTGTGAGAGTTTAAAACTACATACATAATAGGTGAAAATACATAAACATGCTGCTGTTTGGGCCCGACAACTGTACGTGCTATGCGCGCGTCCCTAACTAAACCCGGGTTTGTAAGTCCCGAATTTAGTAGGGTTTACTAGGTTATCTAAACCTAGGGACTGACTATGGGAGCCCAGCCCAGTGGATATCTAATCCTGTACAGTGTCACTGAAAAGTAAAATACTGAATATAACTAATTACTGCTTGTCTTGCTCCTTCTAGGTTATCTGAACCTAGAACTAGGTTATCTGAACCTAGAGGCGACTATGGGAGCCCACCCATTGGACATCTAGTCCTGTAAAAGCTGGAGCAAGACTAAATAAACTATAAAATGCTTCTATTGCATTTATCTAAGCTGCTAAAATGCTTAAGTTGCATTCTTCTGTGCTAAATAATTTAATCGAACACTTAGTATGCGCTAATTCGCATTCTTTGTGTCGATGGTCTACATATTACTAAACTAATACATGGAATTCACACAGAAGCTACTTATACTGCAGGTGAGGGGTTTCTTACCTCCTGTTCGGATTTTCTTACGATTCTAATCGCTAGATTTCCGAAGGAGACGATCCTTTCGACGATTTTCTCGCGTCTATGCGTTCTTCTCGCGGAGAGGAACGTCCTCGTGTCGGAGATGTCGCCGGAATGTGTCCTTGAAGCCCTAGGAAAGGAACCCTAGGTTTCTTCTTGTGGTTGGCGCCGAGAGAAGGAGAGGGAAGGGGGCGGCGTGGCTAGGGTGAGGAGAAGGAAAAGTCACGTTAAAAAAAATAACTCTTCACCTATTAAATTCCCTATTTATATTAAGTGGGTAATTTCAGCCCAACTCTAATATAAATTTAATTGCCTCCCTTTCCTTTCAGCACGGCCCTGCTGGGTTCAACTGGTTACTAACATTATCCGTAAACCATAGGTCTCGGGTGCAATTCTCGCTTAGGCCGTTTTCGTTTTCTATTTGTTTTTGCTACTTCCGCTACTCTAAAAATTCTGTAAAAATATCGTAAAATTCCAGAAAAATCATAGAATATTTCTAAAATAGTTTTGAGAATTTTCGGGCGTTACAATCCCCCATACCTTATAAAAAATTCATCCTCGAACTTAGAACAATTCTAGGTACTTCTTTCTCATGCTGGCTTCTATCTCCCAAGTTGCCTCTTCTGCTATGTGACTGTGCCAAATAACCTTGACTAATGGTACCTCCTTGTTCCGCAATTTCTTAACTGTTCGGTCTATTATCTGAATAGGCCGACTGTCATAGCTGAGGTCTTCGCGGATCTTTACCGACTGGGGCTCAATCACCTGGGTGGCATCTGGGATATGCTTCTTCAGCATAGAGACATGAAATACATTGTGGTCAGTTGATATTTCCTGGGGTAGCTCTAGCTCATATGCTACCTTGCCCACTCTTCTAGTGATAAGGTATGGTCCCACATATCTGGGACTTAGTTTGCCCTTCTTCCCAAAACGCATTACTCCCTTCATGGGAGCCACTCTAAGGAATACTGTATCCCCAACTGAAAACTCTAAAGGTCTGCGCCGTGTATCAGCATAGCTTTTCTGGCGGCTCTGAGCTGTCTCTATCCTCTGGCGGATCTGCTGTATGGCTGCTGTGATATCTGCCACTAGATCTGTCTGAAGCTCTAGTTCTTTCTGTTTTTTTT